>NW_027223756.1:41083768-41683768 GCF_028538775.1 Myotis yumanensis | reverse complement strand
TTGTTTTGGGAGATGCCATATTAACAGGGTGGATTCTCATGCCCTTTGGTTAGTGGCTAGTGTTTACCTGAAGCTGGTGTCTTATTCCTGGTCTGTATATAAATAAATAGTGGAGCCGTGAGATCAAATTGTCAAATGCTTGACTGAATTGTGCAGGTGTTTTCATTAATGCATCCCTAAACCAAGTTGACTAAAAACACATTTTGTGTAGTTACTTAGTGTGGTGATAAAGGCAGTATTACATCTGTTGTTTAGAATTATTTTTCAAAATAGAGTTGTATAAAGTAGCATAGGAACCTAGTCAATGTGTTTATCCTGAAGTCTTGCTCTGACAATCTTATTTAAAAGTCTCACTTGCCCTAGCTGGTTTTGCTCAGTGGATAGAGCGTCGGCCTACAGACTGAAGGGTCCCAAGTTTGATTCTGGTCAAGGGCACATGCCTGAGTTGTGGGTTCGATCCCCAGTAGGGGGGCATGCAGGAGGCAGCCAATCAATGATTTGCTCTCATCGTTGATGTTTCTATTTCTCTCTCCCTCTCCCTTCCTCTCTGAAATCAATAAAAATATATTTAAAAAATAAAATAAAATCTCACTCAGGATATTTTTTATTTCATTTTTAAATCAAAGCTTCTACTTCCAAAATATATCCATTCAACATTTTTTTGAGACCTTAGGGGTAAAAGTTATTAGACAGAGTTGCTACTTTCAGTATTCTTACCATTAAGCAATACAGCAAAATAAATAGTGAAGTGTGTTCTTCAAGCTGTTTTCATACACTGTATCTTGAGACACAGTTTTCTTTGAAACTAGGAAAATTATTTTCTTACTTGCCATTAAGTCATAAAGTTAATTATAAAATCTTGCCATTGGTAAATGGAGGGCGCATTGGTGTCCTTTGGGCAAACTTATATACCAAAAATATCTGGTCAACTCAAACAAATAAATAATCAATAAACAAAAAATAATCAAATAAAAGAATTAGTTGAAAGATGACTCGAATGCTTACCTAATCAGGGGGTTGCTGGAAACCTGAGCTCTGGGATCAGGGTCAGGCCGCTTGGTGGGCTTGGCAGCAGGACCTAGTGGAGCTTCTCTCTGGATTTGTAGTCTGAAAACTTACGTCCCCATGCCAGTCACCAACCTGTTTCATGCAACCTACAAGCTAAGAATATTTTGTTTGGTTTATTTAATTTTTGAATGGTTGGGAAAAAAATCAAAAGAATGATATTTTGTGGCACATGAAAATTATATGAAGTTTGAATTTGTGTCCACTGGTAAAGTTTTATTGAAAAAGGTGTTCCCCCCCAACACACACTTATTTATGTCTTGTCTATGGCTGCTTTCATGCCTTATTGACAGAATTGTAATGACAAAGACCATTGCCTGCAAAGCTGAGAATGTTTACTATCTGGGCCTTTACAGGACAATTTTGTTGAACTATAAACTGGAGAACTTACTAAGATAATTAGTCTCTAATAACCCTCAGTGGTACTGTCTCCACTCAAGTTTCTAATAGCTGCAGAAAATCTGGTAAACTCAGCTAAGCTCATCTCAACTTTTCATTCCCAACCTATGACCACAGATGGTTTATAAATGGACTAGCCTTGTTTTGTGTATCTAAAGCAATGGAACCTCTTACAGACGGAAGGGAGGACCAGTGAGGAAAACCTCTGGAAGCAAAAGCAATGGCCATTTCAACACCACAATCAAATTAATGTTGCTGTCTTTTCTCTAATTTCTTCATTAATGTAGCTTATATTTCAATATACCAATGAGCACTCACTAAGGATCTATTGTATGTGTTCTTTTCAGTGGCTTAGGCATCAGATGATATATAAGACAGTTCCTATCTTTGAGGGCCTTATAGTCCTATGAGTTAGTCGGTGACTCAAAGGAGAAATAACCACTGACGTGGTTTCTACCTCATCTTGTACTTACTACATGGCATTTTTACTCCTCTTTTTGAATGACTGCCTTCCTCATGCAACTAGAAGAGCAAACCTGATAAATACTACAAAAGTGATACAAACCAAGTGGACAAGGAGCAAAGAGAAAGACACAACTGAAATAACCTCATCACTCCAGAAATTTGATTAAGAGCAGGGGGATTTTAGCTGCATCCTTAATCATGATGTTCCAATCATCCTATATAATAAAAGCCTAATATGCTAAGTGTCTGGTTGCCCAGTTGACCGTTCAACCAATCAAAGTATAATATGCTAAGGCTGCTCAACCTCTTGTTATGACGTGCACTGACCACCAGGGGGCAGATGCTCCAACCGGCAGGTTAGCTTGCTGCTGGGGTCCAGCCAATCAGGACTAAGAGAATAGGGCCAGACATGCCCTGGAGCCCTCCCGCAGTCCCTCCCCGGATGGCCAACCTCTCTCATTCCTCCCCAGCCCCAATTGTACATCGGTGGGGTCCCTTGGCCTGGGCTGTGCCCTCTCACAATCCGGGACCCCTCAGGGGATGTTGGAGAGTTGGTTTTGGCCCGACGGCAGAACGATCGGTCACTATGATGTGCATTGACCACCAGGCAGCAGATGCTCAATACAGGAGCTGCCCATGGTGGTCAGCATGCTCCCACAGGGGTAGCGCTGTTCAGCCGGAAGCCAGGCTCATGGCTGGCGAGCACAACTGTGGTGGTGGGCTCCCGGACTGCGAGAGGGCGCAGCCCAGGCTGAGGGATCTCCCCGAGTGCACAAATTTCGTGCACGGGGCCTCTAGTTTATTATTATAAAACAACTCCAAAGCTTAGTGGCTTAAAATAGTAATCATTTTATCATGGGTATTTATTTTATAGCAATTAATAGTGGGAACATCATCTTAAAGGTGCAGTCAAACATACCTGTTCTTAAAACATTCCTGGAGTTCTAAAGGTAAATTTAGGTACTTCTTTTGTTCTTGGTCCTCTAATACATGGTTTCTATCTCATCTTACACTTACTTGATGGCATTTTTACTTCTCTTTTTGAATGACTGCCTTCTTCATGCAACTAGAAGAGCAAACCGGAAGAAGTATTTAAATAGTGGGACTGCATTTTCAGGATTGTTTTAGCAGAGATCACCCCCTTTAATGTCTTAGTTATGTCCTTATAGTTAGATATCTAAACATGCATATAAATATAACCATATTTTATAACACAAACTCTTACTTATATATTGTACTTATGCCACCAAACTATAACTTTATTTCATTATATATTAAATTATCACAGGTTGAATGTATGGTCAACTTGGAATTTTTATTTGCTCAAATGGAAATTTTTCTTGCTAAACACACAAACCACAAAGCACAAACCTGAACTGTCAAACTTTGCAGGTGTTTTTGCTGTCTATCACCAGCTTTGGTCTAAGAATTTGCAGTTCTTAGAAAGACCCTTGCTCCCTGTATATCCCTTTATTTTGCCAGAAACAGTAATATAACCTTAGCAACTTGATTGATCATAAACCTGAAATCTGTGCTTTTTTAACTGAAAATTTCTTTTTTTTTACTATTTTTTCTTATACCATACAGCTTGAAACTAAAATCTGAATTTCCAGGTGTTGCTAGGGTAACTACATGAGTGGCCAATTGCCGTGTGACAAATTATCAAAACCCCAGCTGCCTCATTAGCCTACAGTTTTCCAGGTCATAAATCTGGGCTTAGTGTACTTCCAGTCTTACGAGGTGGGAATCGAGGTGGCGGCTAATGCTGTAATCTCATCGGGAGCTCAGGGTTCTTTTCCAAGGTACATGGTGGTGGCAGAATTCAGTTCCTTGTGGTTTTAGGACTGAGGTCCCAATTTCCTTGTTGGCTATCAGCCAGGGGCTGTTCTCAACTAGTTTCTGACTGTATTCCTTGTCCCGTGGCTCCCTCTGTCTTGAAAGGAAGGAAAAAAACTCCCTTGCTTCTTATCCCTGTCACACATGCAATCTCTTTTTTCATGAGGAGCTCTGTCCCTTGTAGAGGCTCACTTGATTAAGTAGTGTTCACCCAGATAACCTCTATTTCATAAAGGCAGCTATGCCTAATAACATATCCTCATCATGAGAGTGAAATCCATCATGGTCACAGTCCTCAGGGGGTAGGGATTGTGCTCAAGACGGGAGACTTTTGAGAGTGAAATGGGGCAATGTTTATTAATAATGACACTGAGACCATAGGTGGAAACTGGGGCTACCTTGGAAAATGCAGGATCCTGTTTACACTTAATTGTTTTCTTTGCTTTGGTATTTCATTATCACTAAGTCCACATGTACAACTCTCTAACTCCTTTCTCTTCCCTTTTATTTTATATTTGAATCATGCAAAACATGTGAATGTTACATATAAGTTCTGAAGCATAAAAACTTTAAAACCATGAATCTAACATTCGCTTTAAGGTTTTGAACATGCAACACCATTGCATCTGCTTTTGGGCTGCTTCCTTGCCCCATTGCCCTGCCCTGTCCCTGTGTTCCTGCTGGGGCTTAGTGGTCATTATGTTAGATTCACACTTCCATCATCGATGAGGAGAGGTCACAGTGTGTGGAGTCATCAGATGGGAGAGTCACCAAGGTACAGTCACCATGTTTACTGTAGTAGCTTAAAGTTGGGCTGGTGCTGACCCCTAAATCCTAAAGTAGAAAAGTCACCATCATTTGGAGTCAATAGCAGGAGAGCTCCTTCATAACTTAACTGAATGGAGTACTATTCCTGGCCGTTTGCCACCTGGAAGTGAACCCTATTGAACAGCTGATTTCATCTCAAGGTTCTGCTAGCTCTCACAGGGTCCTCTACTTTTCCTCCGCAGTCCTTTCCCTACCTGATCCTTCCGCATAACCCATCCCTCACAGCTTCTGTTGCTGAGAAATTGTATCCACTAAGTTCCTAGGAGAGGCCTTCTTTTGTTTGTTTTGAGTTATAAGCTCATGGATACTTCCCAAAGTATAGTTATTTGTACCACATTGTGTACAAAGTCATCTAGGTGTCCATCCTAGTGAGATTAGCAAAAAACTTTAAAAAATTCTCATATTTATTTGGTTTGTACTCTTACTGTGTTAGCAAGTCAATTTCCAGCCTTTTACTGGCAATCTCTTGCCGCCCTCTTATCTCTAAAACCAACTGAAACCATATTGTGCTTTGCACTGATAATACTGTATTTTGCCATTGTCAAAGATGAGCTATATTCCCCATACTTCCAATGAGTCATTTATGAAGATTCTATCAAAAGCATTAAAATACGCTTTGTCAGGAGCTGTTTATTTCCTAGAATTTTAGACTGAACTTTCCACAGCTTGTACCAGCTGACTGCAACCTGCAAGCTCAGTTTTACATGTGCCTTAAAAGACTATTCTGGCTTTAAAAGGATAGGTCGAAATACTTTTAGCTCAACTCTGTTAGACTGAGCATCAAGCTCTCCTGCTTGTCCAGTTCTGACATTGGAACAGTTCTCACTATTGCAACTGTTTTGTCCCGGCTAACTGACCATTCTCTAATGCTCCAATCTTTTCTGAACATGTGCCTCTCCAGACTGGGGCCTTGCCTAGCTCATATCACTGTGATTTTTTTACAGAGAGGAAGGGAGAGGAATAGAGAGTTAGAAAGATCGATGAGAGAGAAACATCAATCAGCTACCTCTTGCACACTCCCTACTGGGTATGTGCCCGCAACTAAGGTACATGCCCTTGACCGGAATCAAACCTGGGACCCTTGAGTCCGCAGGCCGATGCTCTATACATTGAGCCAACTGGTTAGGGCTCATACCCTTTTCTTATTCTTGACACCATAGCCATAACATCTACTACTTGTTGGTACAGTGTTGAGGTCCTGGTGCCCACCTTCTCACACTCAGGACACTCTTTGATAGTGGCCTCTCTATGCCACCTGCCCTTTGAATACTGATTGCTTCCCCACTTTTCAGGATGTGCCCCTCACTTTCTGTCTCCTAGTGCCTGCCGCTGCCACTGTGCATCTCTTTTAGAGCTCTGGCTCTCTATAGAGAACGGGGTCATGACTGTTGGTGACTCCAGAAATGAGACAGAATGGGAGCCATACCAAATTATGTGCCATAAACTATTCAATTTTCTATAAGGCGAGTCAACCAACTTTTATTATGTTTCCACTATGATGCAGGCACTGTACTAGACAACATCTGTCAGTGAATGTGTCCCGTAGCCCCTGGCTCTGGGTTGTTTTCCTCCCATCCAATAAAAATCTTAATCTCGCCTGCACTTCCGTTCAGTTTTCATAGTACAGTCTCTTTAATCAAGTTGCAATTTCTCTATCTTCGCTGCTTATTCCTAAAGAAAATAAACTCTGCATCTGATATCTGATTAATAAACTCATCAGAATGTTCACAATGTGACTTAGACACTCTCTCCCAAATTCGTAATTAAGCTAAATTCTTCAGTTTGAAGCTCTCATGTAACATCTCTTTCTCATATTTGAATTATAACAAATTATCAGTTCTTGGCAAAATGGTAAGAGCTCGTGTGTATATCATCTGCTATTAATCTGTGTTTTCTTTGAATTCACATACTAATGGCTTCCATCTCATAGTCCTTGCTAAGCAGCTGCTCTCGTTCTCTTTGAAGTGCAGCTCCCTCAAGACACTCTTCATGGCCTTCTCTTCCAGAAGTCCCCTCGCCTTTCTTACTTTCACTCTTCTTTCGTACGCTATGGTCTTGCAAATGACTAAGGAGCTAGATCTACAGAAGTGATTTCTTTTCACTTTTCACCTTCCTTTGCTCCCTTCCTGCAGCCTCCCGTCTATCCTCATGTTCCACTTCTTTATCTTTATTCTGCAGTTCCTCCCCTTGATATCCTGATTAGAGATGATAGCTGAGACTCCCCAGACCCTGGCAGGAGTGTGGGGAACACAGTTCAGGTTGTGTTTCTCCTGACTCCCACAGGCCTGTTACTTCTGCTTTCTGTCCCTGGCCCCTTGGTTCCACCTGCCTGGTGGCTCCAGGAAACATTTCATGCCCTCTGCCTCCCCCTCCCCCACTCTGGGCTGCCCCCAGAGGGATTACTGCTTCCAGCACTATCACCTCCCAGTATGTCCTTCTCAGGTGTGAAAGCCATGGCTTCCTCTCAGCAGTCACTCATGGGTAGAGAATCATTGGTTTATGCGATCATCTGATGTACAGACATCATTCTAAACTGTAGCTTACGGAGATGAGGAAATTAGGGCACGGCTAGATTAAAAGACTTTGACACAGTCAGAAGGCAGTTAACTGTCAGAAGTTGAACTTGTAGCTAGGTTCCCTGACTTCTAAGCTAAAAATATGTGGAACGAATTGGGGTGTTAGGTAAATCTGCCTCCATCCATATGTTCTAGTTTATCCTCAGCCAAAAACACTCATTTGTAAACATGCCAATCTACTCTTACTAATTGGGCTCAAAGTCTTCTTCAGGAAGGTCATTGCAATTTTGGACAAAAAGATTTCAGTTTTCTCTGAGTTCCGGATGCAAAATGTCAAATATAAAGGAATTTGTCTTTTCCATAGCCAGTTTGGCTTAGTGGATAGAGCATCAGCCTGCAGTCTGATGGGTCCTGGGTTTGATTCTGGTCAAGGCCACATACCTTGGTTGCAGGCTGGATCTCCAGCCCTGGTTGCAGCTCATGTAGGGGGAACCAACTGATGTGCCTCATTGATGTTTCTCTCTCTGTGTCTCTCCCCCTTGCTTCTACTCTCTCTAAAAATCAATGGAAACTCCTCAGGTGAGGATTAACAAAGAAAATAAATTAATTAATTGATTAAAAAAATAAAGGAATTTGTCTTTGTACATTTTCCAGGTTGGAAGTGGACTATGAGGAAACTTGAAGCTTAATTTTGTAATCCTTGTAAGTGTGTATTACTTTTGAAAAGGGGGAGGTCCTATTCCCTCTTCATGGTTTCTTTTCACTTAAGAAAAGTGAGTCTCTACCATCAACTGCAAATATCAGTCATTATAAAATAATCAGTACTGGTAAATTACCATTTACATGCCTATCTCTAAATGGATTTGGAACTTTCTTTTCACCCAATTTCCAATTCTAGTAAAAATATAGTTCCACAACTCTAAAATACAAGGCATCAGAAAACATTCCTGCTAGCTTTGGTGTGAAAATCTCAATTTCCAGGAATAGTCTTTATTCAGAATGAACTTTTTAGGCTGTAGCTACTCAAAGCCAAAACAGCAGGCTGAATAACTAAAGGTGGAGTTAAACCAAACATAGATAGTACGGTCCCCAAAACAACAAATGGCTCAAATTCTATCTATTTACTTAAGCAATTTCTGAATGTCATGATTCATAAGATGTCAAAATACATGCAAAATCAGTTGTAAATGAAAGTATACATATTTTAAATGTTGTATACAGTATCATGTGTAAGGCAACTAACAGTGGCATATAAGCTGTGCTCCAAATAAACAACTCTTAGGAGAACCTCGTATGTTCCTGATGTTTCCCTACTGCCGTGCGCAGTGGAGATCATGGTAGTCCCTGAAGGCAGTGGTTCTAACCCAGGAGGCAATTAAAGCTCAGTTTGGGAAATAAGATGAAAGTAGTGAGAAATGAGGTATAACTAGAAAATATTATTATTTTAATCCCATTTCTCATAATATCTTAAAATGTTCTTCAAGTGATTTTAAGATTTTTACAATTAATACATTCATATCGTGACACATGTATGACTCATATAGTTACATATTATTTGTGAATGTTTCCCTTGTTTTATAAAAGGGACACATTTCTCACCTTTTAAAAGGGCTTGCCTTTTTCAATAAATTTCTCTTTAGTAACTGAGAAATGGTATTGGAATTTAGAAAAACCTTGTAAAGTGGACCCATGTGACTGGAAAGATTGATGAATCTTCAAAGTATGACTTCACTGGAATGAGTGAGTCCTGTGACATTTTTAATGAATTTATAATGTAAAATTTTCTCCCTAAAACTGCAAAATATGTCATGTTTTCTTTACCAAAAGTACAAATCCCTCAAGATTGAGGTCCTCTAGCCTAGTATATATTTTTACAGTTGTGAATATTCTTGTTTTTTTTTTTTTTTAGTCTGTTTTCATGTGAGAGATTCTCCATAATCTTTTAGTGTGAAAAACATTTTCTCTGCAGTTTCTCACAAAGCTTCACACATTCTGGTGTGACCCTGTATTTACCCTGGCATTCATCTGGCTTTCTGTTAACCAAAAGATCACTGAGAAATATATTTTGTAATTTAATAGCCTTTAGAATAAATAGACACACATATAGGATAAATTGCTAAGGTGTGAGGAGAAAAGAATAATGAAGAGAGATGCTAGAGAATAGAATGAGGCATGAAGAGGGACAGATTCCATGGAGAATACACAATTGTATATATGTATTTTTCAGAATCAAAAGAGCAAATTTATTTTTGCTAAGATGTCATTCTCCAACTGCTCATGTGATTCACATTTAAGATAATTTTACTGTCATCATACCCAACTAAATTTGTTGCTATATTTTTCTATCAGCTCTACCGCTAAAATAAGGTTAATAAATGCAACAATTAATCCTTCATTTTATGGATGTATGTAAATGTGATATTTTGAGTGGGAGGACAGGAATAAATAAAGGCTGAGAAAGATTGTGTAATGTAATACCTGTTGATTTTTGTACTTTTCAAGCTTATTGGTTTTGCTTGCAATTTGTGACATCTTGCCCTGTATTAAAAACCAACAACACTATAGTTTTGGGCCATGAGTCTACCATTAACTTTTAACCAATCAAACCAATATGACTGAAATAATATGAACTATGAGAGTTTGAAAGTTGAAACTTCTGAGATTAGAGATTAAAAATCACAGTTTACCAATTTGAAGAATAGTATTCAAACTTGATATTTACTTTTGTTTATAAAGTATATTTTGAATGAAATGGTAACAAAGTAGAGATAGAAAAGTCAAATACCTTCTTCCTTCTAACTAGCACTCATTGAAAATTGAATATTGCTTCCAAATCTCTTGTGTTATGAACGTTTGGGATACTGGTTTAACATTACACCACAGTTTTAAAAGATGACTTGTCCTGAGATCAGAATAATCTGTGTGGGCCTCTATTTTGTGAAATTATATTCCTCCTAGTCCAGCTAGTCTAACTGGTCTCTTTTAGATTTTATGATTTAGATCAAATGTCATCTGGAAGTCTTTCTTAGTTCCTAAGACATAAGAACCCTGTACATATCTGTATTATATAGTTTACCACATTTTGCTATATGTGTCTGCTTATGTATCTAGGTCTCTCCCATGAAATTTATAAATTTTTGAAATGGATAACCACTTCAGTACAGAGACATGTAATTAATATATTACTCATCTTGTTTGCTCCAGGACCCAAGAGCAAGTACGTGTCCTATAAATATATTTCAGATAGCCCTAGCTGGTTTGGCTCAGTGGATAGAGCGTCAGCCTCCATACCTACTTATATTTTTTAGATAAGTAGGTATGGAAGTATTCCATGATCCTTAACTGGTCTTACTCCATTTGTAAGCCCTGTCTTTAAAAAATATATTTATTTAAATATGTTTTTATTGATTTTAGAGAGAGGCAGAGAGGAGAGACAGAGAGAATCATCGATCAGCTGCCTCCTGCACAACCTCTACTAGGGATTGAGCCCACAATTGGGGCGTGTGCTCTGACTGGGAATCAAGCCATGAGTTCCTGATTCATAGCTTGTTGCTCAGACACTGAGCAACACCAGCCGGGCAAAGCCCTGTCTTTTAATAGTCTGTATTATGATAATTAGTATTTTATCTAATGCATAGATATTCTGACTTATCTCTGTTACATTTATTCTAATTTTGTTGGTAAAAATTACTGTGGTAATCTTCACATGTTATCTACTAGTATAGAATAGTGTGAAGACCTTTGAATTTAAAAGTCACTTTCATAGTTCAAATACTTTTCTAATATTGTCAAACAATTTAACAAATGGGAGACTTTGAGGATTAAGATTTGCTAAAGGAGTATGGATTTTTCCCCACAAGCTTATAATTACTTCCTATCCCCCTTAAAATATCATTAAAATTATTTTGAAATGTGGAAGACATCCTTCACACATGTATTTATTCGCTCGAAGGTCTCTGATCATTTTTTTTTTTACAGCCTCAGCGTTTAAGTTCTTAAACTGGAACAATATTTGCATACATTTTGTTCATACCCTATAGCCTAGTAAGCTTCTAAAAATGGCTTGGAGAGTTGATAAGAATGAGAAAACTGACAACTTTTTTTTTTTAATCCCACCCCTTTCCCCAGTCCCCCACTTGGGAGTAGAGTGTGGAGGAGAGCACAGAGGACTTTATCAGGGAGAAGGACATGCCAAACGGGCCTACGCTTTAACTAAGTTTCCACTTTGAGGGTGTGTCCAAACTCAGTCCCTGTGATGCCTGCAAATGTCGAGCATTATTGCAATCTGACACTCGATGAAGTAACTGTTCTCCCTAAAGCCTAAGAAAGCCTCTCTTATTTAAGGGGACCAGGCGCCTGCTGATGAAGAAGTCTAGGTCCTCCTGGCTTCCAGTGACAGGCATTCATTCTCCTGTGTTAGTGCTGCATTTGTCAGCTGGAACCTCGGATTCCCAGGATGGGAATGGAAGTGGTCCCTGGCATTTTCACCATCCTAACACTCACTTGGTCAAAGGTAAATTGATTCCTGTAGCTTATTTGCTCTGTGAACAAAGTGTTCCGTCTGTTTTGATTCTCAGTCCTCACTCTCCATCTGTCATGCATCATATATTGTTTTTTTTCTGCACCATTACCCACAGCAACAGACTAGACAAGACTGTGTCATTAACTGCAGACTTCATTGCCGCCCCTCCAGAATTGAAAACATATTGCTGATTATTATGTTTAAAGTCCCTAACCTGTATGCAATCTGTTTAGGGTAAGAAGGTTTTGATGTTAGCTTTTTGGTTTGGTGAACCATGAAAAAACTTAATTCTCTCAGACTACTTGCAAGGAAAACCAGATTGTGACCATGTAAAGCTAAGGAGAGTCAGGAGAAACAGGAATATAAAATAAAAGGGCTGAAGGTATACTCTTTATTCTAGGAATTAACTAAAAAAATTGCCAATTTCAAAATTAAACTTGGTTATCATCCTATCTCATTTCAAATTGCATTATAATAAAATCTATAACCATGCCCCCCAAAAAGATATATGTACTACTATCTGTAATACTTTAAACAATAAAATAAAAATTTTTAAAAAAGGAGTGGAGTCAGAGAACAAAAAGTTATTTTTTTCTGCCTTTAAAAAATAAAATATATATTAAATAAAATGAATATTTTTAAAAAGCTTTCATGCTGAAACTTATTTATTGAAATGTATGTTCACCTTAAAAGCAGATGCTTTAGGGTGCTATAAACTTAATCACACAGCCTTGGCTTCTTTACTTTTTTAAAAAAGATTAAATATTTATTGTTGAAAATATTACATATGTCCCTCTTTTTCCCCCATTGACCCCATCTAGCCCGCTCTCCCACACCCCAGGCCTTCACCAACCTGTTGTCTGTGTCCATGGGTTATGCATATATGCATACAAGTTCTTTGGCTGATCTCTTCCTACCCATCCACCCTTATTTTTTATATTCTATTGCACATTTTTTTTAGGATAACTCCAGTGATGACAATTATTAACCTTTTGTAGATTGTTTATATTTTTTGAAATGGCTTAAAGTCCTTTGGATACATGTTTTATCGGCAGGGAGCATACAGGGCGTCCCCCCAAAATGTATACACACTTTGAATGATTATAAAGTCAGTGTTCATTAACATACAGTTCATTTTCAAAATTTAAAATAATCTACAGAAATAAAGACACATTTTTGGCAATGCATGTTTTCTAACTGATGACTATTCTGGTCTAGGCACTGCTGATAATGTAAAGCAATGGAATTGCAAACATCAAGAATCATTTTGTTTGGTATTAGTGTGCCATCAATTCATCAGTGAATGAATGCTGTACATATGTGGAGTAAGAAAAGAAGGACAGTATTGGAAGGCAGAAGAAAAGAGTGATTAGGAACCTATAGCTTTCAGAGTTAGTCACAATTTTGAGTTCACTTACCAGGAATGTGATTTTGAACATATATTCAACCGTTTACATCTTTAAGCCAAGAAGCATGTCTACCTCATAGTTTAGTCTGACAATATAGATATAGGTCAGCGTCAGGGATATTAATACCTAAGTTCAGTACCTGGCACATGAGAAAATTACCATAGTGCTATTATTACCATAGTAACAAGAACTGGTACTTTGGTGAGAGCTAATTGTGTATATAAGAGCAGAAAATACCTTCCTTTTTAGAGTCATTTGGTTTTGAGATTTTCCTCTACCCTCTGCTACCTGCACCCCAAATCCCTCAGCCTAGAATTGACAACTCTTGTTCCCAGATGCTTTTCCTCCCTTTCTCTCTTTGCTGTTGTTCTGTCCCCATTCTTGGCAGGAGAGCCTCACAGAAGGCAGGAAAATTAGGTGATAAGCCTGATTTGATATAATTCAGAGATGGTTCTCTATGATAATCCAGTATGATTCTATTTACATATTATATGCCTAATGGTACTTGAGGATATGGAAATGAATTCACTTCCTTTTAACTTTATTATATAATTGACCAGTAATTTTATTACTGGCTTCACATTTAGTTCTTTCATGCTCAAATTTCCATTTCTTTGTATATCTAAGTTAGCTTTTAAATTAATTAAAAAAAATTTTGAGCATAGCTGTCAAGTTGCATAACACCAGAGAAAGAATTCACCTTGCACTCTATGTCATGGGTTCTGTGAAAATTTCCTTTGTTTGCCTTTTTCCATGAGCTGGGACTAAAATGTTGAAATGAAGTGCCTTGTAACTAATCTTAGTGGGAAAGCTTTGAGTTTCTCATCACTAAGTATGATCTTAGCTGAAGGTCTCTTGTTGATAGTCTTTACCAAGTGGAGAAAAATTTCCTCTATGTTTAGTTTACTGAGAGTTTTTGTCATGAATGGGTATTAGATTTTGTTAAATGCCTTTTTCTGCATTTATTGATAAGATCATGTGTTTTCCTTTCTTAGTCTCTTTGAATTAAAAAAAAATCTTATTTTGAAATAACTTTAGATTTACAGAAGAGGTCTAAAGGCAGTACAGAGAATTTCTGTACTTCACTCAGTTCCCCCTAATATGAACATTTTAATACTATGATACACTTACTAAGCCAAGAGATTAATATTGGTGCTTAACTGCTAACTACAGTTCCTATTTTATTCAGATTTTACCAGTTTTCCCACTAGTACTGGTATACTTTTATGTTCCAGGCTCCAATCCAGGATTCCACATTTCATTTAGTTGTATGTTATTTCTAGAGACAAGTTCTCATCCTTCAGTGTGTGTGTGTGCGTGTGTGTGTGTGTGTGTGTGTGTGAGACCCTGATAGTTTTGAAGAGACCGATCAGCTATTTTATAGAATCTTCTTCAATTTGAATTTCCTCCTGGTTAGACTGGGGTTATGGTTTTTGTGGAGGGACAGCACTGAGATGAAGTGCCCTTCTCACTACACCATATCAGGAAATCACTGTAACTTATCGTTTGTTTTGTTAACCTTGGTAACTTGTTTAAGGTAGTGCCTGTGGACCTTAACTCTAAAGTTCCTAATTTTCCATTTCTGAACTCTTTTAGAAGTGAGTCGCTAAGAATGGCCAAGTCCAGCTCACACTTGGGGGAGGGAGGAGGATTTAAGCTTCATCTCCTGGGGAGGAGCACTTTAAATGAATGAATAACTAAAAAAATTAAAACATATCAATTTTAATTTTTAATATTGTTTATTTCTACATAAATAAAACTCTAGTGTCTCAGTCATTTTTAAGATTGTAATGGAATCTTAAAACCAAAACACACAGTTCTATCTGTTGAATGAACACTTTATTTATCCTATTATCCATTTTTTTTGTAGTTATATTTTTGGTGATAGGATACATCACTGTTGTGTCATTCCTTCTTTTAAATGCAATTCCATGTCAAGACCACATTTCACCCTTTTATCACTCAATGACTGTTGTTCTTTCCTCTCCAATGTACAGAAAGACAGGTAGTCTCAGAACTGCTACCTGATTCACCTAGTTTTGCCTGATGCCTTGGTCTTTCTGCTTCACCAGTATTCTTAATCATACTGCATGCAATTATTCTTGTAGTTGTGCTCATTTCCAGGGACTAAAGATGCATGTTGTAAATTTTCGTGAGGAAGATACTAAAAGATAAAGATAATGTTAAATGAAGTGCATTTAAGGACTTTTAATAATTAAAAAAACCCACCTAAGTATGATTGTAAGAAGAATGATCAAAGCCATGCAAAAACAATCAGTCATTGAACCATTTAGATATCACTATATAGCTCCAGGAACTCTATACTTTACAAAAGACAAATTGTTTCATGAAAGAAATGAAAACAACCTTATAGTTTATTTATTATGATTATGGTTACTTACAATAATTGGCATTATTTTTCCCTTGTCCAGATGGTTGAGTGTTAGAGACACCATTATAATGTCTTGAGTTAGAAATATTTCTAATATATTTAATATAGCTAATAAGATATCTTAGAAATGCTCTATTAGAAATATCAACACCAGCATTTCTTTAAGTGGTGTAATGATGGAGACATGAGCTTTTGTGTTCTGAACAGACACTGCGCTCATCATGTGTGGGTCACAGAGTTGACCTGCCCATTTTTCATATTAATCAGAAGAATCTGCAGGGCTTCTTAAAATACTGGACTCAATGGGCTTCACCTACAACCTGTCAAATCAGAATCTCCTTGGATGTGACTCCACAACCTTAATGTTAAATATTAACTATTGATGATTTTTGTTCACCTCAAAAGGTAAAGTCACCAAAATAGAAGAAAGCACTAAGTAATCTTTTGCTTCAAGAAGTTATTTTGATTTTGTAAAAAGGCTCACGCATTATATGCTCAAACTTAGAGTATGCTAGGATTCTTGAGCTAATAGAGCCTGAGTAAGATAGTAAGACTTAGTCTAGGATCAAATGCAAGGATGCCTCAGCTTATTAGCTTACATTTAAAAATATTTTTATTGATTTCAGAGAGGAAGAGAGAGAGAGAGAGAGAGAGAGAGAAAGAGAGAGAGAGAGAGAGAGACATCAATGATGAGAGAGAATCATTGATCATCTGCCTCCTGCACACCCCACACTGGGGATTGAGCATACAACTTGGACATGTGCCCTGACTAGAAATTGAACCTGCTGGTTCATAGGTCAATGCTCAACCACTAAGCCACACTGGGTGGGTTCAGTTTACATTTTTGAAAGTACTAGTCCTTGAAGGCTGTCAGGAATGAAAAATACTTAGCTAGGACACATGAACAATGGTAGGCTCATTTTTGATTCAGAATTACTGAGGCAGCTGTACTCTTGAAGGCCTGGAGCCCTGGTTCCATCAATATGCCTTCATTCATCTTAAATGTGCAGCCCTCTGAAACTGTTATCTGATTGGCATTATATTATAGAAGAAAAATTATAGAGGCAAAAAATTTCCTTGTGGAATTTGAGGCATATGTTTGAAGGAATTTTAGGAAAGCTAAGGAGAATGAATTTAATAATACACTGGGGAATTTCAGAATGGTTACACAAGAAGTATTTTCTACTATCGTTCAGCCCCAATTCCCAAACTCATTGGTATTCAGTATTCTTGCCTGAACTATGACATGAAAGCTGCATTTAAATATCATGGAGCTGAAACACAGTCTAGATTAAATCCAGCTCTTTAAGTTTCCATTGAAAATTACCAAAGGAGTTTAAATTAAATTGTTAATGTGCCTCTCTGCTTTTGGTGCTGAACTCCCTTATGGATCTTCTACGAACCTGGGATGGGAGGCATGTGTAGAAATGCCCTTTGTACTAAGTTTTCTCTGGGTTTAATTTGCATTGCTTTCAATGAGTACACTCTTGTGTGGTTTTCCTGGGAGAGCTGAAACTAAATTGTAGCAGTGTGTTTAGAGGGAAACACATTTAAGCTATTTGCATAAAGATAAATAATGACTTGGAGGACAACCTTAAAAGTATACGATGTCAAATGATACAGGTGTTCTTATTTATTTATGAGTAACTGAAGAAGATTTTTAGTTTTGAAACAATTTGTTCTACATTTTTGGTTTCTGTTGGACGTTTGAAGTGTCTCTGAAGATGACATTTTTTAAAGTTCCTCTTTAAATGGTATAGGATTATCAATTGCCTTCACACTAGGTGGTGATGAATTTCTTGGTTTCTTTCATTAAACTTTTTGATTACCAGAGTGCATTAGACATTTTTGCTTAGAAGAGGGAATAGAATTTGTTTGACTTTTAAATAATATTCAACCTACATTGCTCACCTACAATATGATATGTTAAAAATAATGTGTATGATAGAGGAGTAAGATACATTTCCCTAACTTCAAGGAGTTTGTGGTTCAACTGGCTGGATAATGCTTGTGCTGAAATAAATGTGAGACATTTAAGTCCATGAAAAAGTGTCCCTAGAAGAATAGAAGTAGGGTGTGTCTGTTCAAAGGCAGGCAAAGTAGGGATGACAATGAGGGTACTGGTGATACAGCTTTCTGTGATTAAATCCCAATGCGTGAAAGGTCTTGGGGCCTATTCTTTTTTTATTTTATACAGCTTCCAGCTGAAGCAACTGCTTGGGTGAATATACTCAGAAACTTGAAGGAGGAAAGACCTGTGTTCAGCATCACACATGGGTGCTATGCACACACCTGGTAGACATGATTTGGTTCTGAAGACCCTGTTCTCCCACTGAGGTCATAGAGAACGAATCCTCTAATGAATCTTTAAAAAGTGGAATTTAGGGTTTACGTGGCATAGGTAGTAAGGCAGTCTAGATTTAGAGTTTTCAATCCAGAACTTCCTGAATCTGCATCTTCACTGTTTTTCTACTGAACCCTGGGTGAAACCAGAGCATTAAAACACAGTGTTGAGGACAGCCTGCATGCCAGCCATCAGGTGTAACATTTATCTTTTTATTCTCCCCGAACTTAGTTATAATTTATTTGCAGTAAAGAGAATAGATGTATATATTTCAGTTCCAAAAACACAATGGAGGCTTTACTTAAACAAAAACTGCAGCAATGAAAAAGAATTTACTTGAGTGTAGGGACAATTGGCGAAAATACTATTGTAAGTTTTTCATCATTTAAAAAGAAAAAGAAAGCTTAGTAGAAACATTGCATATAATGTTTAAATCTGTTATCAGTACAGATGACTCCTAATCCTCACACTGAAGAGAATGTGACCGACAGGAATGTACCCAGAGCTTCCTTCATATATCAGTGACAGGATTCTGCGCAACAGGGAAGGGAGGGAAGTTATGGTAATCTTTAGCCAAGACTCCTCTCACAGTCAAAAAACAAAAAATCCCGAGGACTCTTTTGGTTAAAATTAATTCCAGAAAGTTTTAAAATGTGTATTAAAATAGTTTGTGTCACAATTTTATTATGCTTCCTTGTGTTAGGAGTCCTTCTTACAGTGTGGTAGTAAATCTTATTAAGTAGTGTTCTTATTTCTCATTATAACAAAGCCAATATTTTTCTTCACCAAGCTACACCTCCAAATACAGCTGTAGAAACCATAACAAGTTAAGAAAAATTTGCATTTAATGACAAGAAATTTCATCATAAATATTATAAAACTCCATATTAATACATTCCAGAATAACATAGGGAGTAAAAAAGATGAGTAGTATATATTAAGTTAAAAATAAAACACCTGATTTTGATATGTGGTTTGGCACCCCAATGATTATTACTGGCACATATATCAACACCATTATTCAAAGTAATGAATCATTCAAGCTTAAAAATGTTTCCTTTTAATATCATTTATATAAATTGGATATAATTATTTATTAATAGTCTTTAAAGTATCTGAAAAATGTGTCATATTTTTGACGAAGGGTAAATGAATGGTATGATCTCTTCTTAAAGTGAGATTTGAATATTTCAAATATTAAAAGGCTGTATAAAGACCTTTTTAACAGTTTTTACTTTGTTTTTACATTGGTTTATGAGCCATTGTAAGGGTTTTAAAGGTAATATAGTCATTGACCCCTCACAAAATTCTTATACTAGTATGAGAGAATTCAGTTCAATTTTGGATTTCTGTTTCAATACATGTGCAAATACTGTTGTTATTTTTATTTCCTACTGAATATATATCTGTTTATTTCAAACAGCTGTTGGAAGGTGCTGACTCCTAACAACAGTCTTCAGCTAGAGTCTAAACCTTGGCCTTGGACAAGTCTCCCCAAGTATTCATTTGAGGAGATATTATGATTTTAATTTGGGGAATTTTTATGGTTGATTATGTCATAGTTATAAACATATGGACTTATTAAAATTATGAAAGAATGTGCTTTCCCTAAACTCCTTCCTTTTTACCAAACTCATGAAGAGCAGGAAGGGATTGGGAATGGCAGAGGAGTAATTTGCATGTGCTCATAAATGAAAATGTGGAATCAATGTTACCAAAACAACTTCTGGAGTGACATTCCCTTTGTTTTCTCTCAAATTTAAGCATTCTTTGGGGGATTATAGATTTTGTGGGCAGGGTAAAGAGTTAAAGACTTTTCTAAATATTATTAAATATACTTCAAAGGAATATATTTGTGCAGTTTAAGCGAGGAATGTTTAAATGTAATCATTTGCCCTCATTTGAGGACAAATATATTTGTGTTTATATACATGTGGTATGGCATTTAACACTGATACATGTATACATGCACCTAGTAAAAAATTAAAACATTATAGGTGTTCGCAAGTTAGTCAGGGTACAACATAAACAGTTGAAAACTCCTGGGAATGAATGACTGTATTTTGCTATAATTAAGGCCCATGGGGAAAAATGTGAACGGATGGTCAATGCTCTGGCTGATGTGTGGCCAGCCAGGTTCTGACTTCATTGACACGTTTCATAGAAGGGGCGTTTTAATGAAGGATGGAATTGGAGATAATTCATTCCGTGCTGTGAGGTTAACCACAGGCCTCTCAGAAATCACAAAACGTATTACTACTGCAGATGTGCTGGAAGGAAAAACAGGGACTGAAATTCTGAAAGCACTGTCGTTTTTTTCTGACTTGATTTGATTGTGAAGCATATCCTGGTTAGGTGGCCAGGTTTATAAAGTGTGTGTGTATGTGTGTGTGTGTTTCTGCTTTTTTGTGAGAACACTTCTTTTTATTGGTGTTCTCCAATACAGTTGAGACAATTTCAAAGCTGAAAGTGTCAATACGCCTGCATCTGTGCTGCTTTAAAAGTCATCCTGTGTCATTATTTCTTTTTGTACTGTCTCATTCTGACTCACACCTCCTAGCTCAGCAAATGTGGAGCCATCATTATCACATTAATAAGGCAGGGAAATAGATTTGAAACTTTGAAAACTATTTCTCCCTCTCTCCCCGCTTTTTGTAACACCTGGGTGCTCTGCTCATAAAATCAGATAACACTTGTGGAGATGTGGACAGCAGTTTGACAGTCTGGGCTTGGGCCTGAGAAAAGGGATTTGCTGGAATTAGTCACATAGATAAAAAAGAATCTCTTCTAGCTTTTTGAGTATCAAAATTTTATCCCCTAAGGGAAGTTGAAGAGAACAGAATGGATTCAGGCATAAGAAAGAAAAATGTATGTTAAGGCAAATAAAATTTTTCATTATTGAAATTAGATAGATTCCCTAGGATTGGAGAAGGAGATACAACATTTACATGGGCCTGTCCTCTTCCCTTCCCTCTCCTCCCTCCATCTTCCCTGCCACAGCTGTCCAGGCCTTTGGCAATCTCTGCCTAATAGATTAAGAAATAACTCAAAGTTTCAGCCCCAAAGGCTTCTGTGGTTGGAAGAGAAGGGTGACTAAACATTCATCTCAAGGACTCATGACCAAAAAACTGAGCCACGGTGGTCCATGTCATGGCAGTATGGTTAGATGATAAATGACATCCTGATACTAAGACATCTCTCAAGACTTTAGATGCAAACCTGGGGAACTGGGAGAGGGTTTTCTAACTGAGAGACAGTTTGGTAGAATGGGAGCTCAAGAAATTGTGTTGAATTATGAAAATGTTTTAAATAAGCTTTTCCTTTTGTACACAAGTTTTATCTGAAATTGTAGTCATTAAATAACTATGGAATTAGAACAAAAGATCTGAAGAAGACAATATGCAAAATCCAATATACTATGAGGGTAGGTGGCTAAGGGAAAGGAAAAGAGACTGGTATGATTATAGGTAAATTGCTGTTAGAAACCTGAACATAGAATGCCATGTCCACATTGGAGAATAAATCTATTTTTGCCACTTTTTTTAAAAGTCTGAAATTATTTAAAAATGAAAATCTGAAAAAGAAAAAATATATATTGTGGTATGCGTAACGATGGCAGAATGTATATATTCAAAATTAGCACAGATGCATGTCAGAATAATTTGGTCAAGAGTTGTCAGAGAAAGATTCATTAAGGAAAGTAACATTTCATTGGTTTTGGGAAAAAAAATTAAATTCTGTGGGTGAGTCAAGGTTTTAAAACACCATTTTGAACATTCCAATGGGGAAATACAAAATCCGGCCCTTCTCAACTTTATCTGCCTTTTCCCATGGAAACCATTATTGACATAAGTTCTAAGAAAAGCCCTTTATTAAACAGTAATGCAAGCAGTGGGTGTTTTTAGTATGGAATGGATATAAAAAGAAACCTTTATGAAAGATGTGTCCAACCATCTGCTCCAAAACATGAATATGCATAATATGAATTTCATGTGTGTCCAAACCTTCATCCCTTTGCTGGGGCTCAGGCATATCTGAGCATATTTGGTGAACTGGTGGGACAGGCCCCACAAGGTCATTTGCACCGGGTCAAGGATTCTTTTGGAGAAGACTTCATGCTTTGGCCATTTCTTGCAAACAGACAAAGGGGCAGGAAGGTAGTATGAATCTCTCAGCAAAACAACAATAACAATGAATACAATGATGATAAAAAGATGACAAACTAATTGTACCAGAGTAATTGGCCATCCATGATGGGCTTGAGCAGGACCGGGAGCCTTAGGAGCTAACCAGGAAGAATGGCATGAACAGACTTTCTCCTTGGCTGGGTCTATGCTTAGATCCCTGAGAGAGAGAGGGAGTTGATGTAAAACCTACTGTGCTGAGACAAACACAAAGGGACACTAACTCCAATTTCCCAGCATCCATCTCCACAGAAACTTGCAGCTGTGGACCCAGTCCTTGAGCCCATGCAGGTGGTACTAGCATCCAGAGAGCTCCCATTGCTCTTCCTGGGGGGACATTGGCAAAGAAGGAGGGCAAAGCAACATGATATCAGCTGGAACAAACCTGATCATGAGCACATTTGTCATGTACCCAGAGTGATCCCCAAAGCATATATCAGTTGTTGACATGGAGACAATTTGAGTTCTAGCTGTTTTCTGAAACCGTTTACACAATTTTTATTTGTTGCTGGGGAGTCCTGGAAATAAGGGCCCCTTCTTCCCATTCCTTGTGTAGACCCACACAGACTGGATATGGCTGTTGTTCTTTGGTCTCCAGGCTGACTTGACCTTCTCAGTAGAGTTTTAATAAACAGCAACTGATAGTACACTTGTAACTAAAACCTGAATAAGTCAGTAGGATCACTGGATGTATGTGATTGCAAATGAGTACACAGCACAACCTCTATAGTACACAAAAGAAAAGGAGAGAAAACCTGTTTTTGAATGTGCTCTGCTTTATGTCATCACCACATTGTTATTTTTACTCTCTCAGAGTGAAGTTAATGAGCCCCGTGCCTCCTGCTACATGTGTGGGCACGTATGTGGGCACACGTGTGGGCACATATGTGGTGTGTGGGAAGGGTGCGTGGAACAGAGCAGAGAAGTGTGAGGTGACTGCATTCAAGCATTTGACTTAACTTTTTAATCTGTTCAGTGATATTTTGTTAGTATCCTATCATTTGACCTCTCTGTGCCATTTAGTGATACATTTGTTCTATATTTTCATCAAAAACTGTGTGTCTGTTACTCCAGCGTCACAACTAGAGAGATGCATAAATCATAAAAGTCTTTTTTTAGACCCTTCAGGGTGTTGCCTTTTATAACGTCCTCATTCTTCTAAGTATATTCCAGGCGAGCTGGATTTTCTTTTGTGTTTCTGTTAGTGGCTCTGTGTGCAACTACTTAGGATACACATATATTTTCAAGCACATATCCTGTCTCAATTTGCTTTTTCCTGGATAAAGAAATCTTTCCTGGTTGCTCAGCTGCAGTACTATATACACTCTCAGACCTAGAGGTTTAATGAAATTTCCTGATATTCATGTTTCATGCTATTCTATTCCAAACTAAACACCCTATTCATTTTTGCCACTGAATAGGAAATGACCCCAGCTAAAGGCTACTCAGCCTCCTTTCTAGTTTGTTAATAGGCCTTTATTAACATCTTTTTGGACAAGTAAACTCCCTAGCTGGGAATGCTCCTTCCAAATGTCTAAGTTTTCTTTGCCTTCAAGAAGAATAAGATAGCTGCTATTGGAGCACAGCTCTGGGCCTTGGCAGTGGTCTGTGGACAGTCTTCTCACCATGAGGGATGTTCCCATGCAATTCAATATTTCACTGCTGTTCCATGAAAAGCTACCCAGGATCTTGGTTAATATGGATGTGAGTTGAACTCCTGAGGTGTTCTGAGACTAATTGGGATTTGGGGAGAATAGTGGAAGGAGGAACTAAATGCTATGATGTAATTTCACTCAAACCTGGATTCATGAAAAGACAAGTATTCATAAGGGCAGCCTTATATTTACAAACATGCTTCTTTGTACATGCAACTCCCAACACTTTTTCAGAAGTTTAATTTTATCTTTTCCATCACCATTTATCCCCCTATATCCTCTTCCACCTCCGCCACCCCTCCCCAACAATCACCACACTGTTGTCTGTGTCCAAAACGTTGTCTTCTGTCTTGACAGTTATTCTAAGCTCTTGGCGCATATTTCTACTTCCACATTGTACATCTATACTTAGCAATTCTTTAAATTTCATATATGATAACATTGGCAAAAAAATTACACATTCATGAAAACACTTGGTGATTCAAAAATATTCTTTCAAATGGAGTATCTTGTTTGTTCTTGAAAGCATACATATGAAGTAAATAGGGATTTTATTTTATTTTTTATTTTTTTAAATATATTTTATTGATTTTTTTTACAGAGCAGAAGGGAGAGGGATAGAGAGTTAGAAACATCGATGAGAGAGAAACATCAATCAGCTGCCTCCTGCACACCTTCTACTGGGGTTGTGCCCGCAACCAAGGTACATACCCTTGACCGGAATCGAACCTGGGACCCTTCAGTTCGCAGGCTGATGCTCTATCCACTGAGCCAAACCGGTTAGGGCGGGATTTTTTTTTTTGTTATTCATTTTCAGGTCAGTATACCAGAGGACTTAAGTGATTTGCTCATGGTTATACAAACATATATTAACAAATTGTAGGGAAAATGAAGTTGAGGTCCAGGTGTTGCAACTATAAAAATTAGGACTATTTCAACCATACTATGCTCATATTCCTCCCTTTCTGGTTCTTTCTCTAACTTCTTTTCTCTGATGTTATCCACATTTTCCCATAGTATTCAGTCACCTCAATTATTTCTTATTGTATGATAATTTCATTTTTTATTTTTTACTTTTTCCATCACCATTTATCCCCTCTATGCCCACTTCCTCCTAACTCCCGACCTTGCAATCACCACATTGTTGTCCAGGTCCATAAGTTCTCACTGAGTCTTTAAATTCTTCATTTACAGTTTCCTTTACCATCTCTTCATAGAAGTATAAAATTATAAGTCATTAATCTTAAAAGGCACATACTTTAGTCTAAATCCCAAAGAATATTTTACTCCCCCCCAAAAAAAAAAAAATCCTGGACATATGTTCTACTTCTTGAATACCCTATTCAAATTTGGATCCTATCTGGAGCTATCAAATTTTGTTCTTTTAGTACTAAAAGATAGATTTCATTTTCCAAAACCTCTCTTTTGTAGGTTATATAATCTTAATTTTATTAATTATTTTTTCTAGGGTTTCAAATCAGTTAGGGATCATTTAGATTCAAATGACTAAAACATGTCCTAAACTTAAACTTTAAAAAGGAATTTATTTTCTTATATAACTGAAATATGTAGAATTAGAGCCAGCTACAGGACTAGGTTGGTGTAGGATACTCCCAAGTTGATTTGAAAAGGACAGCATGAAGGGATTTTGGAGTAATGGAAATGTTCTGTATCGTGACTATGGTGGTGGATACTCAACTCTATGCATTTATCAAAGCCATGGAAATATAAAAAATGCACCATAAAGAGTTCAGTTTATTAATGTAAATTTAAAAAAAAATCAACCAGGATATGTGTATAACCTAAGTTGGAATGAACTGTTTATGCTACTATACAATGGGAGAAAAACCAGCTATCTCTGTATTACTCTCACTAACAGTGGGGTAATATAACACAGATTAAGTAACAAATTTTATTATTATTTTTTCAGATGTAGCAGATGAATTTTATTTTGTTGGGTATGAAAGAAGCAAGGAGAAATAGAGAACTGCCCTCGTTGAACATTAGTATAGCATACAATAGTTAAAGAATAAGGTATTCGATAGAGAAAAATAATAAAATGTATTGCTTTTATTTCTTTCAGTATATGGGATTATATTTACATGAGAATGGCAATTGCATTTAGGAAGAAATAACCATTACTTAAATACCTGGTACTATTCCTGATGAAGACTCAATTACTTGTGTCCAAAGCTCAAGTCATGTAAATGACAGTAATATTTTTATCAATTAGAAATTTCATAATTGGCAGCTAAGTCAATTTCTTTTTATTTAGAAGAGAGTAAACTATGTGGTTTCTCCAGGTTTTTACATCTTGATTATTTGATTATGCTCATTGACTCACTTTATCCAATTACCCTCAGTATTTATATTTCCTTTTCCTCCCATCAAGGAAAAGGAAATGTTAGAGTAATATTTATTGGCAAAAAGGGGACAACATTCTATTCATGAAAACCACAATTAATCTGTGTGAAAAATACTACTATATTATACTAAGATAAAAATGAAAACTTTAGTGTGCATTGTATTAACTATTTTTTTAAAAAAATGTCACTTTATATCTAGGTGTTTGCAGCACTCTTTTGTCATCAAAAGCATAGCTCATTTAAATACTTAGAATATTTTTAAAATCCCACCATTTGTTTGCTATAATACCAACTCTTGAGAAGATTAGGGAGTCAAAGCTGCATTTATTTTTCATTCATCTAGTAAGTTATGCAAATCTTGAAAGTGCTGTATTTGCAATCACACTTCAAATGATGTCAGTCAGTGTACTGGATTTTGTGATGGCTCGGATGCTTTAAAATCATTGACAATATAATTTCTTTTCATGAAATCAAAGAAATTCTTCTTTTACATAAATGTAAGCATTCACATAAATACAAGCATCCAAAACCCCCATTTGACATTATTTTGTTTTTCATATCTTCATTTTTTTCTTCATTTACATTCTCCTTTCACATGCCTTTGGCTGCAAAAATAGGTTGCTTGTTGAATATTCTGGTAGATTAGCATTTATGTTTTAAGTAACTTTTTCCATATGCTTGTTTTTGCCTCTATGAGGTCTCTTTGTCTCGACTTTCTTTACTCCCTACTCTTAAAGAAAAAAATAATTCTTTAGCTTTCCTTGTTTTGTTTGGCTATGGTGTGTAATATCATTCATACCCAGCCCTCTCCTGAAATTTATAATTTTAATTAGCTTCCTATAAAATTTCCCTCCTGTCTCCATTGCCCAGTTAAAATAAGTTTCAACTTCCTCAACTCCCAAGCAGTGGGATGTGCAGGAAGACAGTGATTAAAGGATTAAAATAAACCTCTAGAAATCCTATTTCTTCTTTGAAGAAAATTAGGTCAGTTCTTGCCATGTTTTCTGCTTGGCTTCATAATTCATGGCTGACCATCAATATTTGATGATTTAAAATGGCTTTGGCTTTCTTTTTAAAAGCAGGATTAGTTACGTATGTCATGCATACTCCTACATTTGTGGTAGCACACTCTAGAATTAAGGTTATTATTCTTTTTTCCATTACTGTATGCTGTCTTTACTCAGACCTTTCTCAAGAATATTCCTTCTTGGATTGGAAGTTTGAATGCTTGGTCTCAGATGATGTCTAATTATCAGCACATTCAAATCTTCAAAGACAGAATCAAAACAAATATTAGAGGATGGTAGAAGCAAGCATGTTAAATCTTCTCCGAATAAAAATAAATTAGGCAGCATTTGGGTAATGAAGGCAGAATGTGATGTAACAGAAAGATATAGTCTTTCAGGCTATCTAAAGCCTCCCACCAAAGTCCTCTTGGAAGCAGAAATTAGGGAAAAGGTGTGATCAGATTGGGAGATAATATTTTGAGAATAAAATTTACCTACTCTGTTTTCCATTTTTATTCTATTATGGAAATAAATTCAAAGTCACTCTAAATGATATTAAGTATGCATTTTATTTGAAAATAAAATTATTAATTTCCAGTATCAATTCAGATTTTACATTAGCGTACCTCAAGACCCAGTAATGATATTTGTGTTTTCTCTACAGAAACACTTTTATATCCCAAGGAGTTATGCACAACAAAACGAAGTATTATTTGTCATAGTATAACATGAGAATAACCAAGATAGTCAATAAAGAAAAGGCTAAATATTATTATGGACTACTAATAATAGTTAAATATCTCCAAGATATAGTATTTACTGAAAATTGCAACCTGCAGACTATTATCTGATACCACATATGTAATGTGGTGGGGAGAAAGAGAGAGTGAGTTATAGAAAGAGCAAGAGAGAGGGAACCCACATGTACAACACATATAAAATGATCAACACTCCTATATGTATAAAATAAACTGATCTAGAAGTATACATAGTAAATTAATTGTTATAATTACTTCTGGGAGGGAAATTTGGGTTGGCAGTTTGATAGTCAAGGAGAACTTTTTCCTTACCTACATTGTTAATTTTTTATTTACTTTGTATTTGTATGTACTATCTGAATAGTAATGGATATTAATATAACATTTAAGCAAAAAGTACTTTCTAGAAATATTATATTTTTTATCATATAAAGAAAAAAATATACACATATTTACATATTTTGCTTTATGAATTCAAATTATCCAGCCTGGTGATTTTTTACCTATGTATTCACCTTTGGGACCCACTACTCCAAGATACAGAATGTGAAATAGCTAATTTATAATACAGAATATTGTCTCATTTATTTAACAATGAGACAATGATGATGGAATTGAGGAAAGGCATAAATATCACACTTATCTTAGTGACTGCGAACAGATTGGAACATTTGCATTTGCATCTACATGATAAGATAGCAAAATTAGAATAGAATATATATTGTATTTAAAAAGAAGAGTGACAATGATATTATGGTCAAAGTCTTTTTTGGATTTGCAGGGTACTTGACTTTCCTTTACTCCAGTCATGCAGGATGAGAGTGATTCTGAGGTGTCCTCTTTCCTGGAAGGTGATTATTTCATTACCATGAGGATAACAATTAGCTGTGTGAACTGACCAACAAACTAATTTTGCTTTGGCTACAACTGGATGGTACTGTTTAACTTACTAGCATTTGCTGAATAAGGCATGCTGGTACTTTTGTGTAGGTGATAATTACTTTAAATTAATAACTGCATTAGATATAGTAATGGTTTTGATGTTTAGAGAAAGTGGAACCAGAAACAGATGTCTTGTCTTATTAGATGATCAAGACCTTTATCTGGAGCAATGATGGACATTGAGAAAGTGGTTTTTATATTTTAGTCTCCATCTTGATGATGCTTTGTTTAGTTATGAGGCTGGTAAAATGGCAATGCCACATCCTCTAGAAGCCATAAAACCAGGGTTCATTTAGCTTACACTGTTCCTGATGAAGACCTAATAGGGCTGAAATGCAAAGCACAGTTTTTATGATTCTTGTTAATACACACACACACACACACACACACACACACACATACACACACACTTCAAGAAGATGGAACATGTAGGGAATAATGTAATGAGTATCCATGCATCTTTATCTAGGTTGGTGATATCTGAGTAGTGTACATTATATGCTTTTTTAAAGGATTATTTTAAGGAACTAAGCAATTATTTTTATAATGAAATTATCTTTATAACTTTCTCTATTATCAAATTGATCAATTCCAGGGTAAAACATTTTCGATTTGGTATTTATCTTCCCACATAGGTTTTATACTTTTTGTACATATCTATGTTTTGTAAAGAATGCACAAACATTATTTTTCAAGTTATATAACTACATGTGAATTATATCATTATCCAGGTATCCTTTTAAAACTTGCTCATTTCTTTTAACCCAAGATTGCTTTTGAGATTTAGCCAAGATGAAAAAAGGAGTACTGTTAGTCTTAGATCTTTGGCCAATAAATTAATCATTACAAATAAAATGTAAGTCTTTTATAGTCTCATTCTTCAAGTGCCATCCTTTTTGTTCCTCCTGGATATGAACACATATCATAAGTGTTTTCATCACTGGTCAAACTATTTGCAATTATACTGCATATACATATATCCAGAAGTAATATGCTATATTTTTTTGTGTTTGAATGTTGTAATTATGTGCATTTTGCTGTTTGCCCATATAAAGTATTGTTTTTATAATTTTGGCAATACTTTTGTAATAAAGTCTGATTTTATCCGAGTTTACATAGTCATTCCAGACTTCTTAGCTTTACTGTTTACATAATTTGTTTATGCTAGTCTTTTATTTTCAACTTATTTGTACCTTTACATTGAAAGACACATACCACATAGTTGGGCCTACCTTTTTAAAATTTGTTTTAATAATCTGCTTTTTATTTGGAGAACTTAGTCCATTTATATTCAATGTAATTGCTGCTATGGTTGGATATAGGTCTATAATTTTATAATTTGTTCTCTGTTATAATTTTTAGTCTATAGCCATACTACCCTGAACATGCCCAATCTTGTCTATTTGTGATAATTTTTAGTTTCTTTGATCCTTTCCTAACTTTATTTATGTTAATTAACTATTTCAATCTTCCATTTTATTTTAGCTATAACTCTTTGCATTATTTTAAAGTGTTTTCTCTAAAGATTATAAAATGTATCTGTCACAGTCCAATTAATGTTTATAGTGGACTAAGTTGAGAAGCTTGCAAAGTTCAATTTCATCTAACACCTCTTCCATTCTTTGTGATATGGTGTCAAAGCTATTAGGTCTATCTCTGTTAAAAATTCAAGAATAAAACATAATTTTGCTTTAAACAGTTGTATTTTTTAAAAATGAAAAAGAGAAGGGGAAATATACATCTCATATTTGTCCACATAATTGTCATTTTTTCATTGCTTTATTTTTTCTTATAGATCTAGGTTTCTATTTGGAATGGAGTTTCATTACTTCTCTGCAGCAAACAACAATGTTGAATAAAAATGGTGAGTGTGGAAACCTATTTCATTCCTATTTAAACAAACAGCTTCTAATGTCATTTTATGAAGTTAAAGTTTTGTCTACATTATTAATTTACTAAGAGCTCTTATCATGAATACATCTTTAATTTTATTAGTCTTAACTGTATTTAATGAAATAATCGTCTTTCCCTTCTTTAATCTCTGAGTGTAGTGAAGATAATTTCTCAAATTGTTAACTAAATCCAATCTTTGTATTCCTAGGATAAAGACAATTTAGTAATTTTTAAATTAGCATTTTTTTATATAGTGTGGAATTTGTTGCTGTTTTGGCCTTTTACACTTATATTAATGAGCGATATAGTTTTTAAATTTTTCTATTTTAATATTGTTCTTTTTCTCATTCTTTATTCCTAAGTACATTCTTTAGTAGCTGTTTGAATAACTGTGTTAATGGCAAATTATCTCAATTTTTGTTTGCCTGACAGTATCTTATTTCATTCTCATCTTGACTGAGCATATATTAATTGTTGAGAAGTATTTTTATAGTACTTTTAATGCATTATTCCATTTTTTATGGCTCCTACTATTGTTTTGAGAAACTTGCTATCATAGGCAGTTCATGTTTTATAATTATTTCTTAGTAATTTCTCTTTTCTACATAATTGCCTTTAAGTTCTCCTTTTTGGAGTTCTGTAATTTTTACTAATATAAATTTAATTTTGAATTCTTTTTCATTTGTATCATTCAGTTCATGTTGCATAATGAAATAAAGATTTCAGCAGTCTCTTAAATGTGTTCATACCTCTAATTTTGCCTCTTTGCCAACTGTCTGGTCTTTTATTTTAAAAATATGGTTTTTTTTATTCAAAAGTTGGATTTTCTCCTTTTCTCCTTGATGCTATTTAACCTTCTTTCTTATTTTCTATTTATTCATCTATTGTGTTCTAATCTGTGCTTCTATTTTATCCTCAAATCTTTCCAATCTTTTTTATGAGCTGTTTTTTTCCCTATGTTTTTAACTGATTATTATATTTTACTTATTATTTTAAATAGAGGATTCCTAGTTGAAGTTCTTGGTGTTCTAATTCTGTTGATGTTATGCCTGAGGACTTTTGCTTAGAATGTTTGATAATTCTGGAATTGTGAGCTTTTTCTCATACCTTCAGCTATGGGAATCCTATGAGCCTGAGGGGGGATTTTATTGACTTCTACCAGGGACTCATTTTATTATTAATTTTAAGCTTGTAGTTGTCTCCATTAAGACAAAAAATATAAAATTAAAAACCTATCATATGTCATGGAAGATCCATGGCTAGACATTTTCTCACCCTGTACTATGTGGTATACAGTGGATTGGCCCAGTGAAGGAACATGACACTGATAAACAGTAAAAATTGCATGTTATTTCTTGTTTATAAAAATGACATTGCTTATCTGAAAATTTTGAGTGGTAACATGAGAAAAGGAGATTTGTAAATGATTAAAGTACTATAACTATTCATTAACCATGCTGAATTAATATATTTACTTCAAAGAGGTATGCTGTATAATTTTGAGAGGGTTTTACTGATATAATTACAGTATTAAGAAAATAATTTCAATGATCTGTACTCCCAGGCATCAAAAAGTTACATAAATGAACATTTGAAGTGTGTAAGTTTCAGAGTTTATATGCTAACATTAACCTTTTATTACATTAGTAATGAGCATGATAGTAAATTAAAAAATTACATTGATTATTTGGCAGTTCACATCATGCTCCCATAGGAGAAGTTAATTACATCTTTAATTACATTTTTAGAATAGTAAAGGAAGTAAGGCAGATATAATTACACTCATTTTATATATAGGTCAGCAGCCTCAGCCTAGTTAAGTAACTTCTAACATTGGAGGTAGAATGTGATCATAGACTTTTTAAAAAAATATTTTTATTTATTTCAGAGGAAGGGAGAGGGAGAGATAGAAACATCAGTGATGAGAGAGAATCATTAATTGGCTGCCTCCTGCAAGCCCCACACTGGGGATTGAGCCCACAACCCAGGCATGTACTCTGACTGGGATTTGAACTGTGATCTCCTGGTCATAGGTTGACGCTCAACCACTGAGACACAATGGCCAGGCAATCCTAGACTTTTAATACTAAATTCATTACCCTTATAATTACACCTTTGTACTAAAGATTCCAGGAAGTCATTAAAAAAAACCCTGAACTTTTTTCCCCCATACTATGAGTATTACTTACTCTTTTGGTTAAGTTTAAGTTTGTGGTATCATAAAAAAAAAAATATCAAGGAACAGAAATGTAATCCTGATTCTGACTGAATTCTTTTTCTTCTCTGTGGGAGTTATACAATTGTAAATGCAGCTTTTAAGATTCCTAGTATGTTAAATTTTGTGTCTCTGGGCACCAGATTTATCATGTAATAAATTCTAAAATGATTTGTTCCTTTAATTAATTAACTTAACAAAGACAAATTATGTAAAAATATCTCTAATAATCCTTTTCACAGTGCAGATTTTCCTTGTTTAGTCTAATAATAACCAACTATTGGGTAGAGCTGAGGATTTCTATTTTTGGTATATTTCTATCTAGTTGAATACAGCACAATTTTAACATATGAAATTTTATTAAGAAAACATGTATGAGTTAAGTCTTGGTTAAGTGCTATAACTAATGGTACTTTGTGTATAAAAAGATATATTTACCTATTTATCTTTTGCTTTATTTCCTAATTTGCAAAGTAACAATAAGGTCTAAGGAAGAGATTATAGATGATGATGTAATTTTCTGTCAAAAACTATTTGATTTGAACTTTGATTTGGTATATTTTGCTGTTAGTCTCCGAGTTCCTGTCACATTGGGACTCTGAAATCACATTATCGTACTTTGGTTATAATTTATAAATTGTAGTTGAAGTATAAATGTTTATCAGTAAATGTAAATTATTGTATAATATTTATTTAGCATATTGTTTAAATATACATATTTTCCTTAATGATATCCATATGTTTCTAGCTGCTATTATCTTTGAAAAAAATTATGTTTGCATCAGGCTAAAAGTATGTGGTTGGCTAATCATTTATATGAAATTGTTCATTACAAGTTACTAAACTCCATGAATTCTAGCATTTATATTATTATTATTATTATTATCATTATATGATAAATACTGAAAATATTTCATTGATTACGTGGGCCCAGTAACATCTTGTATATTGGTTGAGATAAAAAACTTAATTAGAAACATAGGAGATTTAAAAACTTTTCAATGAAATGATTTAAGGATCTGTTTGGATCTTATCAACAATAACTTTAATGAGATCTCTAGAGGAAACTATGGACCATTTTAGATCTAGAGTTGTTTGCGTGTTTATTTTTGTTTGTTTTGGACTCCTAAATTTTCTTCCTGTGTTTGATTTATACTTTCTTAATTGTGAGATCCTATCTTCATTTAGCAAAGTTATTTATTTGGTTAAACTATCTAGATTTTAAAGAGTTTATTGAAATATATAGATGTATGGAAAAAAGCTGGCTAGGAACTATATAAAATATCTTATCTAATGTAGGAGGATAGCAACTATGAACCTGATTCAGTATCACTAACTTATTGGCTGCAAAACCCAGAGTAAGCATGGTCTCTTATTAGTAGAAACTGGTATGCATTAGGATTGAATTTTATATTGATATTAATTTTTATTTAATGCCATAATGAGATATTACAGTAAGAAGCGCATTGTGTATTATATCTAGAGCAACTTCAAGAGATACCACTTATTGATATAAATAATGCACTTATTAAAGAGACACTCATATTTATACTGTTAGAATGATAAGGAATTATAAGTCCCAGTAAAATATAAGTTGAACAACTTCTTTGTACCCCTAAAATAATGTCACAATTCAAGTTTTTCTCAAAGATCAGTATGACTCTAACCTATGCGGGAGGTAATGCACAATGGAAAGTCTGTCACTATCACATTAGGGCAAGGGATGCTCAAGAAAAATATCTTTCCCTGACAGTTCATTTTTTTTCCTATGACATAATTTACAAAAGGTTTCCTCAGGTCAGTTTTCCCTTTAGGGTAAGATCATTTGAAAACACTCAGCCTTTTCTCACAACAAAAGTATCTGGCAATGTTTTTTTAAAGCTCCTCCTTGTTGGAAAAATATGGGATTTATAGAGATCGAATTTATCAGGCCCAAACAGAAAACAGTGTCAGGGGCTCAGACAACAGTGATAAACAGCCATCTCCTGATGCCACATGTCACAGCTGATGGAGTCTTGCTGCTGATCCACTTCTTTCATCAATCGCCTGACACTGTTTTATATAGCAGGGCCTCGGGGTACAGAGAAGGGCTTGGATGTTGAACAGTTTTTCCCACCGAGCATCTGTTCCTGAGACTGTCATGCATGTGTTATTGACTTTGTTCTGTAGCATATCCTCAGGCATGCAGAGGCATCGTGGATGGAATCAGTGTCAGTAAATTGCTATGATTTTGTGAGTCTGTACCCAACTAGACTATGGAGCATATGTGAAACTGACTGGCTAAAATTTCCAAAGAAATGCAAATAGAAAGTTTCCATCAAAAGGTACTTACCAGGGAGCAACATACTCTCTTATGATTAATGAAACTGAAGAGGAAGAAGTCAAAATAATAATCAGAAAATTCAGTAGGTACTTTTAAAAAACATTAAAACCCCACATCTACATATATACAGCTATCCCTATTCACGTCATTATCCTGTCAATTTCTGTCTCAATCCAGTCCCTTTCATGATATTTTTCTATTTCTCTGCTTCCCCCTTGTCAGTTTAGAGGATAGTTAATTCAGTGTGTTTTCATTCAAGAGAACAAAACTACCTGAAGGTAGAGAGGAGGGGAGTGCACTACATGATTCCTAAAGCACTTTAACTTGCTGAAACAGCGCATTCCTATGCAATGCAATTATTTGAGAAATTGAGTATCAATAGTAAGTATTATAAAAGAAAACTATTACTTTGCCTCTAATAATTCAATTTTCCTACAACTTTTCTAGATTTTGTATTTAATAATTTCTAGCTGCTGAAGAGTTTTCTTTTTTAAAATATATTTTTATAGAATTCAGAGAGGAAGGGAGAAGGAAAGAGAGAGATAGAAACATTAATGATGAGAGAGAATCATTGATTGGCTGCCTCTGCATGCCTTCACTGGGTTCAAGCCCACAACCTGGGCATGTGCCCTTGACCGGAATCGAACCTGTGACCCTTCACTCTGCAGGCTGATGCTCTATCCACTGAGCAAAACCATCTAGGGTTGAAGAGTTTTCTTATTTTTCAAAGTTGCTATTGCAAGTGTCAAGAACTCCCATTGTGCAGTGGCAAATCTTATTGTGGCAATAAACAATACAAATAGAATTAGCACAAATGGTCTTTAGGTTTAAAGAAGTCCAAGCGAGTAAGTACCTAGTCATTATGTTACATGACTCAAAACACATGGCTGAAAAACTAAAACATCTAAAGAACACAAAACATACATATATTTGGAAATACTGGGAAAATTAACTCCTTTTTTGGTTTATTTTTTGAATCCAGATTTGCGCCATGTTGCCAAAGACACAAAATACAAAAATTTGTTTTCTTCATTAAAGTAGTTATTAACTTTTGTTTAAGTTTATATCATGAGAATTTTGGTAGAAAATGTGGCTTTTTTTTCCCTGAACAACTCAGAATTCAACTCCATAACATATATATATATATATATATATATATATATATATATATATATATCTACACTAATAAAAGAGAAACATGGTAATTAGCGTACGACCGCTACCCTTTTCATTGGCTAATCAGTGAGTATATGCAAATTAACTGTCAGCCAAGATGGCGGCTGGCAGCCAGGCAGCTGAGAACAGGATGCTTGGTTGCCCCAGCGATAGAGGAAACCAAGGTTCCCGCCTGCAGCTGCAGAGCTCTGAGCTCCCAAAGCAACAGCTCCAAAAGATACAATGTTTCAATTATAGAAGCTAAAAGATGGCGGTTAATCTGCATACTCAGGCTCCAAGCGGTAGAGCGAAGCCAAACAGCCCTGAAGCCGCAGAGCAGAGAGGCCTCCCTGCCCCAGGATCAGCGGAGCCGAGAGGCCTCCCGGCCCGGGATCAGCAGAGCCTGGTGGAAGCCCTGTGTGTTTATGCACCCTGGGGGTTCAGAGGTCCTGTCCTAGGCAGAGGCCTATGGCGAAATTTTTGACTCTGAGAAGCAGCCTACGGGCTGGAAGGGGGCTCCCCTGACCTCAGTGCTGGAGAAGACCATTAAGCAGGAAACTAAAGAAACCGATTTTACATCATTTCCCAGGTGGAGAACAGTTGGCATGTGAGCCCCTGACCAGTGCCCAGTCTCTCCTCTGTCAGTCTATCTCACTCTTAGGTACCATGTTCTTTGTTCTGTCTTAACTGCAACTCATTTTTAAACTAGATTGCTTTTAAAAGAAGACTAAATAAAGTTTCCCTTAAGTTATTTAGGTGGTGCTGGGGCTGCTGGGGCTGCTGGGGGCCTGATAGAAGACACAAACACGCAACGGGGGGCCTGTACCCAGCAGCCCCAAGGCCCGCCACCTTGGTGCTGGGGCTGCTGGGGGTATCAGAGACACAAACCCACAGGCCCGGCACCTAGCAGACCCAAGGCCTTTGTGGCAGCACTAAGGAGCAGCAAGCCAAGCGGTAGGAAGCAGCAAGCAGGTGGGCAGTAATGAGGGAGGAGTTCCGGACTGCAAGAGGGCACATGCTGGGCTAAGGGACCCCCCCACCCATCCCCAGTGCACGAATTTCGTGCACGGGGCCTCTAGTATATATATATATATTTAATATATACATATGCTAGAAATGCCACATGAATTTGAGCATTTTTTGTCATCAAACAAAGCAGACTTCAGTGGTTGCAGTAGGTGAAAATACTTTATTAGTAGGGTACTAGCAGAAGCATGGGAAGTAGCCATTAAACTATGCCAAGTTTTACTGGAAATACTTTAAAAAAAAACAACAGCCCACCAGATATGAGAGGGAAGAGGCTGGCATCAGCAAGAGGGCAGAGTAGAGATCCCAGCCTTCATCTCACCATAAAAAGTGACTCGATAGCTACCCAGGGATGAAACTAGCTCTAGGGATGCTCAGGAGCCCAGTTAGGAAGGTGCAGCAACACAGTGGAGCAAAACACCCTGAGGATAACTGCACCAAAGGGTAGGAAGACCGGTTTCATTTTGCCTGCACCGACCCATCACCCAGACTGGCACAGCTCAGCCAAGATCCCCTCCCAGGGGAGAAGGAGAGCAGGATGAAGGAGCAGCTTCCCCAGCCCTTTGCCAACCACATCAATTCTGTGCACACACACAGCTGGACAGCCTGAAGGATTTGCTTTGATTTAACCGACCCAGATAGCTAGGGAAATGGGATGTAGCTGGGATTTCTAGAGACTGCCAGGAACAAAGAAGCAAGGTGGAGGCCATTCGTATTAGCCATGTGGTCGGTGCAGCCATGGTCCCCAGTGGCCTACTGTGCAGAAGACACTAGCAACCTTTGCCACTGAGGATGTCAACAGCCCTTGTGACTGCCATAGAGGGTTGACCACCAAGGACACTGCAGTGTTCACTGTTGCAGATCCCAGCAGCCTGCTCTGCAGAGAATCTCAGTAGCTTTTGCCAGTGAAGAAACCAACAACTATTGCAATTACTATGGATGGAGGCAGTTTCACCTATGAGAGACCATAGTCTTTGCCTCGGCAGACTCTGGCTGCCTGAGCTGCCACCCCCTGAAGCCCCTTGGAGCCAGTATAGGTAGTCCCACTGTGAGTAACCTGCCCCTTGGCAAAAGCGTAGCCATTATGTGTACACTCATGACCTGCCTAAGCCCCTGCCACCAGCCCTGGCTTTCACTACTGCACATGTGCACATAGCCAACCACTGCTGCCGTGTGTGCATGCGTAGCTGGCTTAGGTAGTGGCACTGACCACTATCACTGCAACCATGCCACCACTGGCCTTGGCAGCTACACATGTGCATACCACCGCCCTAGCCAGATGTGTCCACCACTGGACCTGGAGTGGTCAGACCGCTGGATATCAGCAGTCTTCACAGTCAAAATGGGTCCCCTCCCCACATAGCTTTTACTGCCAAGGACCACACAGACTATAGTAGGTGATGCTGCAGAACAGAGCAGCCTAAAGTCACCAAGTCATTGCAGCTCCAAGACCTGGAGTCACCACATGCCCCACGTGTAGAAACCTGAATGCCACTTGGCACTGTGTGACAGCACCTCCTGTGTACTGCCCTAGTCAGTGCCTCCATTGCCCCATCCCTGCAGGTGAAAGCCTTTCCTTACCAAACCCATAAAGTATGGATTTTAGGCCATAAATCTGGAAGATGTGATTGCTTCTTCAAATGTGTAGACGCCAATGCAAGGGTACAAGCAGTACAATAAGTCAGGGAAACATTACACCACTATAGAAAATGACTGAAAAAAATGACTAGAACACACTTTGTTTCTATCTATGTGTTTTCTACAAATTAAAATTATATGTATGCAAAAAACCTTCTTATGATGCGTTGACATTTACATTATGATGAGTTGCCATTTTTTTTAAAAAATATATTTTATTCATTTTTTTACAGAGAGGAAGGGAGAGGGATAGAGAGTTAGAAACATTGATGAGAGAGAAACATCGATCAGCTGCCTCCTGCACACCTCCTACTGGGAATGTGCCCGCAACTAAGGTACATGCCCTTGACCGGAATCGAACCTGGGACCCTTCAGTCCACAGGCCGACGCTCTATCCACTGAGCCAAACCTGTTAGGGCGAGTCGCCATTTTTGTTTGCATTATACAATCTGATAATGTCCCAATAAAAATGAGGCACTAATTGAAGAAGGGGTAGAATAATCCCCCAGGTCAGGAAACAAAAACAAATGAACAGCACACATAGCAAAATATGATTTATTTTGAATTGAGTGTCAACAAAAATGCTACATATAAAAATCTGTGAACTACATTTAAAGCAGTTCTTAAAGGAAACTTAGCTTTAAAAATTATTTTCTAAGAAATAGAAAATAAGAATGGTTAAAAAAGCAAGCATGGCATTCTACTTAAGAAGTTTGAAAAATAAGAACAGAGTATATAGAAAGATATAAGAAAAATAGAAGTATTTGATTTTTTAAAACTTAAAACAATTTTCACCCTCCCAGTGTGGCTCAGTTGGTTGAACATCTTCCCAAGCGCCAGGAGGTACCAGTTAGATTCCTGGTCAGAGTACATGCCTGGTTTTCAGGCTCAATCTCAAGTAGGGGCCATGTAGGAGGCAGCTAATCTATGTTTCTCTCTCATTGATGTTTCTTTTTCTTTATAATATATTTTTATTGATTTTAGAGAGGAAAGGAGAGGGAGAGAAACATCATTGATGAGAGAGAGTCATTGATCGGCTGCCTCCTGCATGCCCCCTACTGGGGATCGAGCAAGCAACCCAGGCACATGCCCTAACCAGAATCAAATCATGACCTCCTGGTTCATAGGATGACATTCAACCATTGATCCAAGACAGCTGGGCTCATTGATGTTCTATCTCTCTCTCTCTCTGAAATCAATAAAAACATATTATTAAAAAAGTTAAAACAATTAAAAATTAACAAAATAGATCCTTGGAAAAAATAATTGGGATCAAGAAATCTCTGGAAAGGCCAGTCAGCTAAAAAGGGGAGACAGCGAAAACAAAGTATAAATTTGAATAACACAAAAACCAAATGCATGTGTTTAAAATGTATGAAGACTATACAAACATGTCTCTAAATTTGAAAACTAGATTAAATGGATGGATTATAAAAAATAAAGTATCTAAAAATTGAATGGATCAATTACCTTTAATAAATTAAAACGTAATCTTAGATATACACACAAATCTATTGAACTAAATGGTTTATTGAGATCCAACAACCTTTCAAAGGATAGATATATCTATTTTATTTAAGATATTCTTAAAGATAGAATATCAGGGAAACCTGTAGATTGTATCTAGATGGCTAGTAAAATCTTACTCACATTCCTCACAGTGGACTAAGAAGCTTTAGATGTATTCCTATTCCACGTAACATCCAGAAATACAGGTAATAAGTAGATGCCTGACATGACTGTTAAAAATAGTACTGGAATTTCAGGTTATAGTAGTTCATTCATTCATTTGTTCAACAAATATTTATTGAGCACCTACTATGTTCTCAGGGACCTTGGAGTGGATGAAATTTTTAAAAAGCTGTGGTCTTGATAGGGCTTACGTTCTACCGACAGAAAACAGATAAAATTACCAAGTAAAATATATGATGTATTAGAATGTGGTTAAGTACTATGCCAAAAACCTGACAGGGAAAGGGGATAGGAAGTAAAGGAAGTTAGGTGTTTCCATGGGCTGCAATTTAAAATAGAACAGCCAGGAAAAGCCACACTGCAAGGTGATTATAGACAAATAGGAAAAGATATGAAAAAGCGAGTCAGGCAGAGAGGTAGAGGGGAGCACACCCACACCGCGCACAGATAATGGCAAATGCAGAGGCCCTAGGGCTGGTGCATTTGAGGACCATAAAGGGTCATCAAAATAGCGGGAGCTCAGAATGTGCCACGGAAAGAGTAGCGGGGAGATGAGGTCAGAGAAGAAACAGAAGGCCTGATGTCTGAGTGACAGGGCGAAAAGGAGGGCAAAATAAGCATGAACTCTGTCAGTGCAGCATTGTTGCGGTAGTGAGGAGTTCCCGGGTATTTATCATTATGGGGACACATAGGTTAAATATAGGTAACACATACACAAAATGTAAGAGCCATTGAAAATGACAAAATATATACAGAAACTTGGGTTAATGGTCAAAATTGATATGTGAGTAAACATTTTTAAACCAGTATAATTATATATTTATCAAAGTACCAACTGTATACATTAAAATACACAGGACACACACAAGAGACTTATCTTTGGCAAAGGTAGATGAATACGCAAGAAAACAGATAAAGCACATTAAAGGCATATATGGGATGGGGAGATGAATGTTGTGATCTGGAATGAAGGAGAAAAATAAAATGAAAAAAAAGAGGGCTGTTGGCAGTACTGAAAATGATACTGTTCAGTGAACAGATAAGTTAAGAAAACCTTACTAAGGTAAAAAAAAAAATCATATATCTACCTGCAAAAGTACATTGAGATAAATCATATGCCACCATTTTTCTATTATGGGATGCCAGGTTTGTATTTTTGGATGTTTTTTCCTACTTAACTTTATTCTTTTTTTCACATATACTAATATGTAAAAGTGAAATGGTGGTGAGTAAAATAATGGAATTTCTTGTTTGGGATTCCTTGCCAGAATGAATTTTTAAAGTCACGTAAAAATTCCATTGAAAAATGATCTTTAAAATGAGAAAAATACACTTAATACTAGTTTATGAATAACTTATACATTTTGTTCCAATTGCAGAGTTCTTAGGTCAGTTTTTCCCCCCCAGTATGTAATAAGAGCATAACAGGGTATATTAAAGAAAGATTGACTTCTCATTTTTTGTTGTTGCAAATTGTTCATTGCTAACTTCACTTAAAATGTAATGCCATTCATAATATCCAATTTAATGCTTGCTTTGTCGTGAATAATGTAGATCAAGAATGCTCTTTTAAGCTGTAGTGTTAACATCAACATGATAAGAATTCTATTATGTTTTCTCTCTATGAAGATCTTATATGAAGATTGGTACGCTTACTCTGTTTGTCTTAGGATGCCAGCTCTGGAAGTGGAGGGTGTAATGTTGTGTAAGCAACATGAAAGGTAAAAAATGTTCTCAAATATATAAGCTGCACAAAAGTAACCTCATAGCCACAATTACCATCTGTTTCTGGGCTCCACTAATGAGAGAACTTGTTCAATTGCACATCAGCTCAATCTGAAAATAATAAAACCATGACTTCCATGAGTTAAAAAACATGCCCCTCTAACCTCCCCCTTTCAACCTCAAGTTTCACTTGTTGAAAAACAAGGAAAACAAATAGACATCTGGCCACCCACATGGTTGTGTAAATTTTTTTTAAAAAAAAGTGAAAATAACATGCGACAGAATGCCTGAAGGTTTCACTTAGTTCTTCACACATGGACTTAATCACTTTGGCAAATGCTCTCTCCCTCCCATATGAACTTTAATAGATCATCTTTCAAATGAAAAGTGCCCTCTTTTCTTTTATGTTTTAAGAACTAGTGGCCCAGGGAAAGACTGGGAATTGATTTGGGGAACTGTATTATCTACTCGGAATTTTGCTGCTTTTTAAAATTCACCAGAAATGTGCCAATAATATAGACGATAAACATTTTTGAAGAGTTCCTTGGAATGTGGGATGGTGTGTATGTATGTGGGGAGGGTGTATGTGTGCACAGGCACACGCATGATCTCAGTCTAAGCCCTCCCTAAAGCAGAAATATTCAGATTCCATGGGATACACATACTGTATTAAGGCAAATCCATCTTCTATTGGGCTTTGATTTTTAAAGTTATTTCTAGGGGCTAACTACGCTGCAAATCAAGATTAGAGAAAATGATCAAAAACACTGGATGATGGCATTGACAATGGGGAGGGACATCATTCTAAACCCACCTAAAATATTCTTCAGACAAGACCACTTTAGTCTATAAAATTGGAAAACAATCAGTTCTTTAGTGGAATGGGGATCTTTCGTTTCCTGATAACCTACAGAATTCAAGTTTACATGGAAAGCATGTATAACAGCTATAGGGTCTTACCCATAGATCTGCATACACAGAGCTGGTCAACAAAAAGCACCCTAGAGTTGACTTTTAATTCAGTAGATTAAAAGTCAGTAGGTCACGTGGCTTGTTTAAGGGCTCTGATGAATTGTTCACCGTAGCCTTCATTTCCATCTGTCTTAATCTCCTTGTTTCATGAATGCCTGTTCCACAAATCTCATTCTTTTTGACATGCTTCCTATTGATAAGCTGAAATATGACAAAACACCTTCCATCCATCCAAACACTTCAATGTTACCACTTCCCTCTATTTGTCAGTTGTATAACTTAGAGGTTAGCAAATATTTGCTGTTACAAGTCAGATAGCATTTTAGGCTTTGTGGGCCAGAGGTTGTCTGTTGCAACTCAGTAATTAACTCAGTGCTTGTAGGGTGAAGGTAGTCATAGACATCATGTGAAAGAGTCAGTATAGTTGTGTTCCCCAAATCTGTTACTTACAAGAATAAATGATTGGCTGGATTTGGCCCTGGGACTGTAGTTTTTTGAGAAATCCCTCTGATTTGCTCTAGGATTTAGTGGGAGGACTGAATCACAAAGCCAATGCTTTTTGTTTTTTTCCTACATGACATTAGGCTTGGTGACAGTCAAACCACAACCTCTGTGGTCTTGGGAAAGAGACAAACTTTCAAATCTTTATTTTTCTCATCCATAAAATGGGATACTAATAATATATATTCCAAAGAGTTGTTATGAGATAAAATGAAAAAATGTTTACAAAGGGGACAGTATGGATATGTCTTTATTTATTTATTTATTTGTTTATTTATTTGTTTATTCTTTATTGATTAAGATATTACATATGTGTCCTTATCCCACCATTGCCCCCCCACCTCCCCACTCATGCCCTCACCACCCTGGTGTCTGTGTCCATTGGTTAGGCTTTTAGGCATGTGTACAAGTCCTTTGGTTGATCTCTCCCCCTTACCCCACCGTCCCCTACCTTCCCTCTGAGGTTTGACCATCTAATCTATGCTTCTCTGTCTCTGGATCTGTTTTTATTCATCAGTTTATGTTGTTCATTATATTCCATAAATGAGTGAGATCATGTGATATTTATCTTTCTCTGACTGGCTCATTTCGCTTAGCATAATGGTCTTATTTCAGGTTTTTGTTTTTAGAAAGTGAGCTCTGCATACAGTACATAAATTATATTGATACAAATTCATAAAATTTTTCGTAATCAATGACTAGTTGGACATTGTTATTGCTAATAATGGTAATTCAAGATTAAAGTAAGAGCAAAAGGAGGGAATCAAAATGAAGCTATAAGCAACAAACCAGAACACTTAGCTTGAAAGACTCCGTTGACTTTATCTGTTCTGCTTTTCAAGTTCATTACCTGGAAAATTATTTTTAGTTACTACTGAAAGCTGTGAACACTTGATGATGGCTCTGCATATATAAACACTTTCTGAACAAGAGATGAGATCTCTTTATTTATTTTTAAATATATTTTTATTGATTTCAGAAAGGATGGGTGAGCGAGAAAGTGATAGAAACATCAATGATGAGAGAGAATCATTGATTGGCTGCCTCCTGCACGCCTCCTACTGGGGATGGAGTCCCAACCCAGACATGTGCCCTTTACCAGAATTGAACCCAGGACCCTTTAGTTCACAGGGGTCCTGTAACGCTCTGTCCGCTGAGCCAAACCAGCTAGGGCAAGATCTCTTTAGAAAGAGGAAATTGGACATGGCTCTCAACTGTCCTGTAGAAGTGAGTGATAGGGCTGAACAATGTTTATCTGAAATCATTGTACTCTGACTGATACTCTGAGAAATTACCCATGTTTTGTTTTCATTGCCTTCCTCAGCAAAACTGGGCACATACTTTCTAGCTCTAAGTGCAAAGCTAGTGTGTGTACTTCATCCCTTTTCAGGTGGATATTTCACATCCCCTGAAGGAAATGAATTAAGAACAAATACTATAGTATGAACCCAAACTGAAATGCTATAAAATATAAACGTATTTAATAAGTATTCATATTCTAGGTTTATTGACTTAATAATATGCAATGAGTTAAAACTATATCTGGACCGCTGCTTTAGGCAAAGCATAATAAGCTAAATTCAGCATGTGTTTTTAAAATTCTCTCCCTGTGATGTAATTGTTCACTGATAAACCTTGCTGTAAGGATTTAACTATAGTGCCAGACCGAATACCTGGGGTGATTCCATTGGATCATCAGATTGTGGCCAGTGCCAGACAGGTCCCACAGAAGCTGAGGGCCTGCACTGGCTTTGTACATATGGGGGAGAAACACCATTAATATTTGTCAATTTCAATTTATTCTCATAGTTGATAGATGAGTGTGAATGCATACCTACTGCTTATTTTAAAAGTATTATTTAAATTCTGTGCTGTGTGTTTAGAGATTTCTATTTTTTCCTGAGCAATGGTAAAATATAAGATTACAATAATGTGATTTGGTGGTGATGCTATCTAAGAGCATTTTGGAGCGTGTACAGCAAATGTCCAAACAATCAAAGCGCTTGTCTGCACCTTCCTGAGGTTTTCAAGACGTCCAATGCTTTCCTTTAAAATATAGTTTCTAGACCAGTGAGTTTCCATATTTGTCTTTTAATGTACTTCAAACACCCTACTTTACGTGCACATCCCTTATTTTGCTGTGTATTTTCAAAAATACTTCCTCTTCGTGAATTTACTGTAATATGTTAAGCTCTATGAATAAAATCATCCAGTCTCTTTTATCAAGAATATTGTAGCAATAGGCAAAACTAGAAAAAAACATTTAAAATATAGATTGCAACATATAAAATATATTTTTTATTTGTAAAAAGAATGTGATGTACATTTTGAATGAAAATTATATTTAAAACCACTTGTCATGTTAGGATTCAGAATTTACCCTGTCCGTTTCAAACAAATTGGGGCGGTGAATGTGTACATAGTGACAGGTACTCTGGTACAGTGTAGAAAGTAAAGGTAGTTTTTCACTATTGCTAAGTTAATGAAAAAAGAAAAAATGGATTCATATAGGATTCACATGCTGTAATAGTTCGGTTGTTCAAGGGGGAAAGACAGCAATAAAGCAAGTGGGACTCTTAGATACTTTCCTCCTACACCTACAAGTAGTCTGCATTTTAAGCTGTATTTATTTAGCTTTTAAAATGGCTTTCGGTGCAATTGAATAACAACAAAAGCTTTAAAAATGAATGGCAGTTTTGTTTTTTAAATGTGGAAAAAAATAACATGGTTGCTCTTTTATTCCTTCTTTGCGTCACACATTAATAATATATTTCATGATCCTTCAAGCCTTCCCATAACTGCACAGTGAAGTTGCCATCCTTGCTGCTTGTGGGAGTCCATTATAGTCCCGGAGTATACAGGTGTTTAAGGCCTCACGAGGAAAAGCCTTGTCTTATTCTCCATCAGTGTTGCTTTTGCCCAAACTCTCTGGTGAGGGGTAAAAGGAAAGTGTTGAAAAGTATGTACTGATCCCACCTTATCAGAGGGGAAGATGTGGGGCTGGGATTTTTTCTACACAAATTCATCAAATGCACGACTGTCTCTGAGCACTGATTGGCTGGCAGGTGGAGGAGAGCTCCCCTTACTGAACTCCAGAACTACTGGGAGACCAGAAATAGATCAACACGACCAGGGATTTCCAAATCCTCAGCCAGCCAACCACAGGATGAGACCAGAAAACAATGGCTACAGCGTGTTGATGTAAGGCCCTAGATAGCTGGACATGAATTCTTGATGTGGCGTGATTTTGTATTAAAAAGATCAGACAAGTTTTGGCTGGCTTGTGCCTCAGAATGATGGGATCAAATTATTATTTGGGAATCAGCCTTTTTTTTCCTGATAGAAACATTGGACTGGAAGGAATTCTTACTTTGTCACATTGTTTTAAAAGCTGAGCCGGCCGCCTTTGCTCATCCTTGGCTGATTCCTCCTGTCATGACTGATGTCCCGAGGCCTGGTTCTTGCCATCAACCTGCTTCATCGTTTGGGGAAATGCAACTGTAAACCATTATTTCATAGTTCCAGGATTTCTGATAAATTTAGCTGGCACACTGAATTCTACAATAAATTAAAAGCTTTCCCATTTTATTATATGAAAGGAAGGGTTCTCAGCACCACTGCACAGTTTCAGGGTAGAGGTAAGAAAGGTTTGGCACAAGAATATTAGAGTTTTCATACCAAATATTTAAGCATTAACTCTATGACCAAAGGTCTTTGGTTTTTAAAATTTGATTGGCCCACTGTTAAAGGGTTTGTCACTTCATTAGGTCCTTCAGAAGCAGAATGAAGTCTAGAGGTGTATCTATCTGTTTTCTGATAGTTCGTGGAAAGACATGTTTCCGTTAATCTACTGAATTTTTATTTTACATAGGGACTATAACTTTTTTCACCCATCCTCTTCACTCTGCGAATACATATGATCTTGAGGTGAGGTTTTTTTTTTTCTATTTACTTTAATAGCAACACCGTAGTGTAAATGTAAGGTGGAAAACTTTGGAAGACAGTTCTCCCCATCAAAACACATGCCTCTTGTTGAAACTCATCCCACAAAATATTTGCACATAAAGTATTTGTTTATAAGATTTTGTAAGATTTCATAGTTTATATATGTTGCTCATAAATTAATACATCTGCATAATTCTCAGGAGAGATGTGCAAACCATTTACAATTGCATGTAGGTCTATGAACTCATTGCAAACAGGAATTGGGTTTTTAAATTATTTTTTCCATTGGAATGTATTTCACTGTTTACAGTGAAAGTTCAAAAAGTAATGTTGTCTTACTACCTAAATGACAAATAAGGTAAGTTTAGCTAAAAATAATTTAAGAATAATGCTAAGTTAAATTAGTAAAGCTGTGTAAAGCGCTGTGTTAGGTATTTTAGATCACTTTTTAAAATGCAACACCTGGATGAGGGAGGACCTAGTAATCTAAGCTTTACACACCCTAAAGTAGGATAATATTAAAGCCTTACTCAGGCTACATGCTACTGTGAAGAATAAGGGGGCAGGACAAGATCCTGGTCCTAAGAGCTAGACTACGCTCCTCTTACAAATATTTTGGAAACCCTTTACATCTTGACTTTTAAATGCCCCAAGAATAGGAGCAGGAATATCACATCATCTCATTCTTTTTAGAGCCCATAGTGCACAGGTGTAGCCAAATATGTAAGTAAACAATATAACAGCATGATGTGTATTACAATAAATGTATGTGCCATTGTAAATGTATGTGCCATCGTCAACAGGAGGCCGGACGAGGGAGCAGTGCTCTCCAGAGGAAGCGATATCTGTGCTGTGTATACTCTTCCACACAGATGTGTATCTGTAAATATGTCTGTGTATAATCCTCTGTATTTCTATTAAGCTAAACATCAGTTATACTGATGTCTCCAACTCTGATATCTAAGCCCATGTATCATCCTAGCCTCCTCCTCTTAATTCTCTATAATAACCTCCTGCTCCAATAGTGAGAAACCTGGATCCCACCATCTGCCATCTATTTAGTTACGTATTTAATCCCAGTACACACGTATAGTGGCTTCTGAATCAATAAGCCATACTTCCATGGCAAACAAGTTTATAGTACTCTGAACAGTTCCTTTTGCATTTAGTCTTATGGACTCCGCATATTTCCAAAGTTACTTAGGTCAGCAACTTTCCCCCAGCCCCCTTCAGGAAGGTTGATTAATATTTTGGTAATAAAGATATATTCTGTTGTCATATTCTGCATTCCATCCTGGGATCCCCTGACCGTCTAAATGATTTATTACTGAAGTTGCACCTATGAAGTTTAGCTCTTTGAGCTGTAGGTGTCATGCACCCATCATTACAGTATCATGCAGGATTGTTTCACCAACTTAGAAAGTATCTGTACCTTACCTATTCAACCTTTTCCCTTTTCCCGCATTCCTGACAATCCATCTTAACAATATGAATGTATACAACAGTGACTAAATATGCTAGCCTAGGGAGGCCTATTGGCTGTTTCCTTTATTCTCTTTGACTTGTTACTTAATCAATAATTAACCTCTTTATACTCTTTCAAAATTCTGAAATCTGACATTTCTGTGTCCATAAAATTAGGCCCTCTAATTTTACTGAGATGAGTCAGTATCCTCATATTTTGTATCCCTGGCCAAACCCTGTTTTTTATGGTAAAAGCCCTATCCAGAAGCATGTTGGGACAGTAGCATCGAGAACTTTGCTCTTTAATGATGCAGATTACACTTCTGATATTACCTAATATTGAATCAACTGTGCCATCATAGTCAATGAGTTTTCCCTTGCGTGTGCCTCATTTTAATTATAATAGCCTGCTATGGATCTGGCACACTTAATCATACTTGATTAAGTATGATAAGACTGTGTGATAAACAGTCTTTTAGTTATGTCTTGCAGTTTTGGGTTTTTATAACAAAAATTTCAGCTGTGGCATATGCACATAGTGGATTCTCTAGTTCTTTCTCCAGCATCTTTTCCCTCCCTTTCTCTTATGTGTAGCAGGGTAATTTGGTAGCAAGCCATTCCAAACTCTACTGGTGAATGTTGACTTACCTGACAATACGTGATTATTTCAAGTAGCCTAGACCTCAGCCAACCAGCATGTGGCATTCCCTTGGCCACAGGAATTAGTACAGTGGTATTTTGACCTGTGAAAGGCTCAGGACATTTTTAGATTGTTATGAGATAGTATCCCTTCTCTCTCTTTTTTGGATGTAAGTGAAGAGCTAGGACCCCAGTTATTGGTGACATCCATATTGCGACCCTGAGAGAAGCCAACCTGAAGACACAGCTGATACATGAAGACAGAAGTGACAAATGTCAGAGATGTGGACCTTGAACCTTTATCTCATCCCAACTGAAACCCACATCAGAACATTTCAGCAATATTGACAGTAAATCCCATATTTGATTAAATTGTTTTGAGTTGAGTTTTCTCTTATCAGCAATTCAAAGTACTCAAACAGATAAGTATGACTGGGAATAGTGAAGCCGTAGGCTGTTTAAAATTCAGTAAATTAGCATTCCAGGATACCTACCATGACCCTACTTTCGTAGTTCTTCCCTCTTTCTCAACTTTCTTTGATCACATATTTTTATAGATTACTTTTATCTATAACATCTCAACAGTGTGCTTAATATGTGAAATATTTTCATGAACTAAAATTTTCCAAGGCCTCATCAGCATAGAACTTGGGCAAAAAATAAAACAAGTAGTAAAATAGACATTTAAAATAATACTAGAGGTCTAGGGCACAAACTTGTGTATGGGTGGGGTCCCTAGGCCTGGCTGGTGATCAGGGCCGATCAGGACTGGGCCAATCACGGCTTGCCTGCTGGGTGGGAGGGACAAGGGGAGGGACTGCAGGCCTACTGGGGCCTGCCAGCCAGGGGAGAAGGACAGGGTGTGGGAGGTTGGCCATCAGCCCCAAGGAGGGAGCCAGCCTTCAGCCTCCTTGGGAAAGGGGCCTCATATGCCACCACCCACCCCTGGTTCCCTGTCCCAGCCCAGTGCCAAAGGCCCTGGTGGGGTCGGGAGAGGAGGCGCAGGTTGCTGGGCCAGGTGCAGAAGGAATGGACGCCAGATGCCGACGTTGCCGGAAGGCTGCAGAAGGTTGACTGTGGGAGCGTACTGACCACCAGGGGCAGCTCCTGCATTGATTGTCTGCCCCCTGGTGGTCAGTGTGTATCATAGAGACTGGTCGACCAGTCATTCCAGTCATTCTGGTCATTCTGGTTATTTAGTCCTAATGGTCGCTTAGGCCTTTATATAGATGTTTCTATGATTCTTCAGATTTATCTTTATTATAATCATTTTGTATCTTGTGGACATGAAAATATACAAATACAAGACTAACTATTTTCTACCCTAGGACTAATATAATAATTAAGAATTTTGAGTATTTCATATGCACTTTGAAGTGAATAATAAAGGTGGGTATAGTTTCATTATATAGTATTATCTCTTAATACTACAATTAAACTATTCTTGAATATTTGGCTTTAGTCTGCTTTATAAGTAGATAAATATTTTTATTGAAGTATAATTGACTTATAATACTATATTAGTTTCAAATATACAACAGGGTTTTAATATTTATATTCATTAAAAAGTGATCACCACAATAAATTAGTTATCTTCTGCCACTATACAAACTAGATAACTTCATTCTGTTCTTACACTCCTTCCCCAAAATGCTTCATAGTAGGCTAATATAAATTGAAAATGCATATGTTTCTGGTATTTTATTACAATTTAAATCCTTGTAACTATTGTGCTAGGCAGGTATACCATCTCATTTTGTAGATTAGACAAGTGAGATTCATGTGGTTTTGGTCTCCTCCCCAGTATCACACGGCTACTAAGTAGCTGCAGAGGCATTTGAAACCTACGCCTGTCTGACTCTGGAGTCACTTCATTTGCTAATTGAATTTTCAGGGTTTGTACTTCTCCTATCCTTTGTTTTTTTCCTCCCAGTGTATGAAAATAATAGTGTTTTAATCTAGCCTAGACCACTTTTTGTGAGAGAAGAAGAGAGGAAAGTGGGACGGAAGGAAGAAATTGAGCTTTCCGATGACCAGAGTCACAGCTGGAGTAGATGAGATCAAGCCAGGAACATATGAAGAGTAAGCACATGTGAATGGCAAGAGTGCACATGCTAAAAGTGGCTTCCCCAATGTCTGTGCTGACATCATGGATTGTAGATGAACCCTCATGCATCTCAGGGACTCTGATAATGTGGGTCCTGCTTGTAAAGGCATGATCCTGAAAGAAATCCACATGTTCTTTTGAGGCTAGAATTTATTTACTTATTCTTTTCCTCTGTAGTTGGGTAGAGGGGGAGGTGAGTAGCGCATCTTTTTCTAGCCTTCCATGACATGGCCCATATGGAACTCCTTTCTTTTGACAGTTCCTTTGATGCTAAATTGGTAATGATTAATTCCTTTTAAATTAGATGTATTACTGCATCTTACTTAGAAGCTTTTTATTTTAATCTTTTCTTACCTTTTTACTCTTAAAAATACTCAGTGGCTTAAAACTTATGAGAAAAGATTGGAGACACCAAAATCTTGACAACGATTTTTAGACTAAAATTTCAACAAGTAAACATTTATTTCAGTTTTGCTGAAACCAGAGAACAATGAAATCAAAATGTCCAAAGTAAATATAGTATATATTTTGATTATCAGACGAAAGGTAGTGACTCTTTTGAAGATATCATAGTAAAATTTTACATAGGGCAGAAACACATTGAGTTATGTGGTAAGCTTTTAGGACAATTCACCTTTATCTGAAAAATTGAATATATTGTAGGATAGATTGTTATGTAATGTGGTTAACTCTGTGTTGTAATTTTATTATAACTTTAGAGAGCAGTGAAGTAGAGAGTCCTGTAGCCAGATAAAAGAGGAAAGGCTGTGGATATTTTAAATGTTTCTGTTCATTTAAATCAAAGAAAATTGTGAGTTTGATCACTCCAAACATCTAAATCAAAATAATCATGATAGATGTGAATTAGGTTTAAATAAAATATTTCCTTCTTCTTATGGACTAATGTTCTTCTTTGATTCAATTTACTGAAAAATGGAGAATTCTCCATTTTAATGTAATTTGGTAGGTCTGACTTTTGAGATGGAAAGTCTTCCAAGCACAACATGATTAAAAATACATGTGTTGGAGTCAAGATCACTATATAGGAGACTTTTTTTGTAGCTGCCTGTGCTTTGCAAACCCACTCTTTTTCCTTCCTAGTTCATTTTTACGGTGGGTCATTAAAGTTCCACAAATCAACCCTATTTGCTTATCTTTGTGCTGTATAGCAAAGAGGAAGGAACTTCTTATCAATTTGTTCTTGGAAAATTAATGATGATAGACATTACACGAGTCTGATAACTATTTGAGAAGTATGGCAATAGCATACATGTTATAGTCAAGGTGAAGTTTCCAATTAAAATATTCCCTAGTTTTATGGCCTTGTTATGTACGTGGTGGCTTTCTTGTTATTAAGAAGTATTAATAGCAAGGAAATTGAATTTAATGTTCTCTCAGTTAACTGAATTGAGAGTAGAAGTATATTACTCATACATAAATATTTTTGTTTGCATATGTACTGAGAAAAAATATCAGGTATTTCCATTTTGAAGGAGGTAGAAAAAAATAAAATGTTTACAATTTGCTAAATTTCACAAGAATAAAACGCAGGGATTTTCCCCCCCAGATTATTGAGCCAATTCTCTTCTATGTAGATTGTCCTTTAGTCGTGCTACTTAACTGTGTCAGTTTTAAACTAGTTCTAACCCAGAGCTTCTGCATATTTTGCACCAATGAAATATGTCTAAAAAAGATGATAGTAGTCAGTTTGCTCACCAAAGTCACCACATGGCTCTTTGGAGTTTTTGTAGGATATCTGTATTTTTAAAACATATTTTTATTGATTTCAGAGAGGAAGGGAGAGGGAGAGAGAAACATCAATGATGAGAGATAACCATTGATTGGCTGCCTCCTGCATGCCCCTACTGGGGATCTCCTACTGGGGATCAAGCCCACAATACTGGACATGTGCCCTTGACCAGAATCGAACCTGGAATCCTTCAGTTCGCAGGCTGATGCTCTATCCACTGAACCAAACTGGCTAGGGCAAATGTCTGTATTTTTGTGTGTATAATGTGTGTATTTGCAGTTGTATGCTTACCCCACTATGTGATCACAGGAACTATCATAGAAATATCCAAGTGTGGTTCATCAAATCCATTTAAAATTATTACATCATGAACTTTAATTGCACTGTGTATGTGACAAATGCCATTTTTTATGATGACACACATTTCTCTTTTATCTTTGTATATTTTATATGCAACAAAAATGAAGAGTGCACAGCTAATCTATTAGTTTTCAAATTAAATGAAAACTAAATAATTAGTATCTTTGATACCATTTTTGGTTCTATTTTTGAAAGAGTTGAAGAATTCCTAGGATATTTTTTGTTTTCATGATATGGTTTTAGACTAATATGGATATCAAATATGATTATATGTTAGAGTAAAACATAAGTCTGATAATTTTCCATTATTTCATAGCTCTTAGATTGTTCATTTAAAAATATTGAACACATATATATGAAAGTGGAGTGCATAAACATTCATCTGGGTAATCCAAAAAAACAAAAACAAAAACATGGGCAATGTAGATTCCTTCCCTGTTAGTGAATAAAAGGCCAGAAATATTTAGCAACTGGCCCAAGTTCACGGGGCTACTAAAGAGCAGAGATAAGAACAGAAATGGGCACTGAAAGATTGTATACTTTCCATTTTTAACAGTTTTGCCAAATAGCATAAATAGTCATTTAATCAATATAGTAAGGATATAGTTCTTTAAAATAGTAACAGTGTATATGATATATAGGATACATTTAACAGAACTGTGCTTGCCTGTTTGAGGAAGATAGATTTTACTGAAGGGCATAGAAAAAATATTAAGTGGTGATCTCTGAAGAGGAGGCAGTCAGCTCCTCAAGTTCACCTACAAACTTAACACAATTCTAATCAAGTTCCCAGTGGAACTTGTTTGGAACTTGTCAAATTATTTTGAGGTTTATCTGGAAAAGAAGTTAATGACTAGCCAGAACTTTATTTTTAAAGAAGAGCAATGCCACCTCCAGATTGTAAAATGTACTGTTAAAGTATAAAAATCATATGTGGTAGGGTTGTGCCAGACTGGACAGAGAGATCTGAGAAACAGAAGAGGAATACAGAAAAAATAACTCTACATGGGATTTTAGTATATGAGAGAGATGACATTTCAAACTGGTGAGGAAAGAATGGATAAATGAAGAAATCATGGTAGAGCCAATTGGAAACAGCCTCACACCTTATACCAAAGTGAATCCCAGATAAGTTAAATATTCACATGGAAAAACTGAACTTACGAATCCACTGGAACAAAATATAGTGAATATTTATATACGCAGACAGAGAAAGGATTTTCTAAGGCCTAATACCTAAAGAAGAAATATATATAAATTTGGGTACATGAATATATTAAAATTTAGTATGGTCAGTTACCATAATTTAAAATTACAATGTAATTTATAAATATAAGGCTAATAAAATTGATAATTAGGACCTTATCAATTAATTACAAAAGTATATAAACATGATAATATAAAAATGAGCAAAACATCTAATGTAAATAACTTACTAAAGGAGAATTGCAAATGGACAAAAAAACAAAAATGTTTACTAGTTTACCAAAATATGCAAATTAAGTCAAGGCAGTGATGTCCCTGTCTAGGAAAAAAATCAATGAATTTTATCAAATATGGGAACAAAGGTTTTTTTTAAACTTTCACATAGCCAGTTCCTTGGATAACTGACACCTTCATAGAACCACATTCACAATTGCTTTCTAAGTTGACTTAAGTTATGAGAGCAAATACGGGATTTTTCTTGAATATCTGTCTTATTTTTTCCTCTTAATACTTGAATTTTGATTTTATGTATTTCATTGTACCCAAGGCTAAGATTATTAAGTATTGGAGGCCAAAAAAACAAAACAAACAAAACAAAATTCTGCATCATATTAAGTGATTCTCAGGTCTGAATTATTAGTCGCTCTCAGTTTATTTAATGTGAAATAAAAAAATAAAAAAACTTAAGAAGAAACACACACCATCACACACTAATCCTACCATGCAGTGTCATTCACGGATTAGACTATAAACCTGCAGTGTAGTCAAGAAAATGTTTCCTTAAAGCTTTTTGTTAAATTTAAAAATGTAGTTTAAAATTCTTAAATATTAATTTTTTTAATTTTAAAATTTAGTTTTTTATTTAAATTGTTTATTTTAAAAGTTGTAATTGGAATCATAGTCAGACAGTTTTGAGTTCACTAAGAAAAAGTAATCAGTTGGACTACTCATTTTAAAGAAGAAAAAAGAAAAGAGCTCTCTGATTAGCATACATATCTCTAACATACATATCTTCAGAAAAAGGCAACAGCACCTCAGTTTATTTTTTCAGATATCATGAATTCTAATGGACAAATGCTACAATGGATGGAAACTCTTAAAATTGTAGGGTTGTGTTTTTTTTTTCAAATAACACATTTTATCTGATTTTTACATTTTCTAAATCCTGCAAAACCAAACCAAAGTAAGTTTTACCAGGGGGAAAAGTATAAAGATGACCAAAGGAAATTTACAAAGAAGGAGGAAGAAATTCCATATCAATGAAAGAAGAAAACAATATGAAATTATAGGCATTATAATAGAGCTTTATATAGATATGACATGTGACAATGGTATTACTAATTTCTCTAATGTTAAGATACTTTATTCTCCTTTTTTCCTTAATGAACAATATAAACCCATACCAAAAAAAAAATCTTGTTTTATAGTTTTGCAAATAGATCTAGCGTTTCAGATGTTTGAAACTAAGCAGTTGTGGATAGATGCTTACCTTACTAATGAACATGAAATATGCGCTATCAATTTTGAATTAATTCATTTGTTAGAATGTGAACATTTAACAAAACTTTGAACTAAAAAAGATTATGTGTTTTGAACTTAGATGGATTAAACAGGTATTTTTAAAACTGAAAATGATTTAAAAATATCATTTTTAAAAGTAGCACCTCTTTTTCCAATTGGTTTGTATTTACAAAACACTTTTATGTCTATGGAATACTCTTTTAATTCATATTTCACATATGAATAATAAGGAATGGAAATGTCATTGGATCACCAAAAGTTGCATATCTCTACTATGGGTAATATTATAGCTATTATTATAGGAATTTTCCAAAAGATTTATTTTAGAATGTTGGGATAATTTTAGTTTTAATGAAGATAGAAATGTTAACTCGTTGTACTTTAGTGTGTTTAATTTTAGTATTTACATTTTTAAAAGGTTCTAAAAATCTTGGTATTCTGATTGAGTGTGGAAATAATTGGCAAGAAAAATTACAATTTATCACATTAGACTTTAATAGGAGTCTCCATTTGGCATTTCTGATGGAATGTGTTAATGAGAGAAAGAGTAGGCAATATTGTACACTGCTAATAATTGAAAATATATTCCCCAAAGGACACGAAAAATAATCAATTAATTTTTAAAACCTACCACTTATAGTCCACAGCCATTAAATATTAAATTACAATGACTGACTTTGGTTTTAAAGAGAACAGTCATATATATATATATATATATATATATATATATATATATTAAATATATATGTTTAAAAAACCCTCTCACCCTACAAAATTTTATTACAAAGCCTAGGGCTATTAAAAATATTAAAGCACATTCTTGGCTGCTTATATTACATTTTTAGAATACCACCTACTATCCCACAACACTTGTAATCCTTTCCCATTCAGATACACTATGTTGCACCTGACCCCTCTTTAGGAAGTTCAAAAAAATCCCTATTGTGGGCCAGCATAATACTCTCAGGGTCCAAGTAGACTGTTAGAGTGAATGTGTTTTTTTCTTTTTTTCTGCTGGTAACAAACCATTTATTCTTATAAGGTGCTCACTTTCTCCAATGGGCTTCACGTATGGCCTCATGAATCCAGAAAGGCTTGCTTTCTTTTCTTTTCTTTTCTTTTCTTTTCTTTTCTTTTCTTTTCTTTTCTTTTCTTTTCTTTTCTTTTCTTTTCTTTTCTTTTCTCTTTTCTTTTCTTTTCTTTTCTTTTCTTTTCTTTTCTCTTTTCTTTTCTTTTCTTTTCTTTTCTTCTTTCTTTCTTTCTTCCTTCCTTCCTTCCTTCCTTCCTTCCTTCCTTCCTTCCTTCCTTCCTTCCTTTCTTTCTTTCTTTCTTTCTTTCTTTCTTTCTTTTTCTTTCTTTCTTCGTTCTTTCCCATTGAGAAAGTCTTACTTATAAAATCAACTTTTATTCCTAATGTTGCAGAGCTTGAATTACATCCATATGACCCATAATGACATTTCTGTCAACAACTGACCACATATAGGAATCTGATCCCATATTATTATAATGGAGCTGAAAAGTTTCTATTTTCTAATAACATTGTAGCTGTAGTAATACCATAGCACAACACATTTCTCATGTGTTTATGGTGATGCAGGTGTAGATAAACCTACTGTGCTGCTAGCCTTATAAAAGTACAGCACATACAATTTTGTGTAGTGCATAATACTAACAAAACTCAAGAAGGGCCTGTAGCATACATGAAGGACCTTCTAATGACCTGGATTGAGGACCAGACATAGAAGTGTATCCATCCCAGCAGCATGACTATCACAGGCTGAGCAAAGTATGTTTGCAAAGTTCAAAGAAAAGGCTGGACCTGATTATAAGATTGAATTTACTACAAGCTCTGGGTGGCTTAAATGATTCAAGAATCATTATTCATTCCATAATGTGAAAGTGAATGGTCTGTGAGTTTTGATGTGAAGGCAGCTAAAGAATTTTTGGAAGCTCTACATAAGCCAATTGAGGATGAAAATTACATGCCAGAGCAACTGTTCAATATGGATGAAACCTCCCTATTCTGGAAACACATGCCTGAAAGATCTTTCATCCACAAGGAGGCCAAGTCAATACCAGGTTTCAAGGCTTTTAAGGACAGGATAACAGTCTTGCTGGGGACGTGTTCCAGGCTCCACATTGAAACCAGTTGTGATCTGGCGTGGTGAGAACCCCAGGGCCTTCAAGCATATCAGTAAGCACACACAGCAGATGAACTAACGAGCAATCAGAAGTCATGGGTGACCCAGCTCCTCTCTCAACATGTCCTCCTGAATTGCTAGTGAAAAGGAGAAATACTGTTGGAGAATTGCCGGGAGCCGGTCCATCCTTGCTGCTTGACACAGTCGCTGCAGAGAAGAAACATCTGCACAGCATATGTTTCAAGGGACCTGGCGTATATGGCATACTGTTCTTAATATGTTTGCTCCCCTTCTTGGCGCTATGTGTTTTAACCAAGGTCACCTCTCCGAGAAAGTTTGTTTTCCCAGGTAGGGATTTTTCCCTGAAGTTAAGGAGGGGATAGAACCTCTTAACTAAGTGCCAGGCGGGTAGTTAATCACTTTAACTACAAACAATCACCCTTAAGCTACATAATCTTTACTCCCTGGAATGGAGATAAGAAACGCCCTAACCTTTGCAATAGAAATTGACAGGATTAAAATCAACTGGTATAAATACAGATGTAACAAGACAACAAGATAGAGAACCTAGAGAGAGAACCAAGAGACAGGACTTGGCTGGAGATCCTAGACAGAACCTAGACTCAGAACTTAGACAGAGAACCTAGAGAGAGAACCAAGAGACAGAACTTTGGCTGGAGATCCTGGCTAGAGGTCCTGACTAGGCTGCTGATCAACTGAAGGCTGTCTTCGTGTCATTCCTTCTTCGCCAACTCCATCCACACCTTTGGGGATCCCTGGACCCGTTGGGGTTGGACCCCAACAGAGAATAACATACCTTTCAAGATTTTGCTTGTTGTTGTAATACTTTGAGACAGCCTCTTTCTATTGATGATCTTCATTCCAATATCAAAGTTGTGTTTCTCCCTCTAAATATCATCTTTTTGATCCAACTGATAGATCAAGATAGGACTAGGACTACTACCTGAGGAGGAACTTTGCTCAGGCAATTGTTACAACTGAGAAAGACACTGAGAAGATGCTGATGCAATTCTGGAGGGATTACAGTATCTATAATTGCATTGAAAACCTTGCTTGGGCTTAGGGTGATGTCATCAATGAGTGTCTGAAGGGCACCTGAAAGAAGACACTCAAGTGGCTTGTCCTTGACTTCAAAAGACTTACCAAGGATGAAGAGGTTGCAAAAATCAACAAGGCTGCAGTTGAAATGGCAAACAACTTTGTTGTTGTTGTTAATCCTCACCTGAGAATATTTCCCATTGATTTTTAGAGAGAGTGGAAGGGAGGGGGAGAGATAGAGAGAATCATCAATGTAAGAGAGACACATAGATTGGTTGCCTCCTGCACATGCCCTGACTAGGGCTGGGGATTGAGCTGCAACCTCAGTACCTGCATGTGACCAGAATTGAACCTGGGTCCCTTCAGTCTGAGGGCCGACTATCCACTGAGCCAAACTGGCTAGGGCTGGCAAACAACTTTTTAACCTGGGTGTGGATGAAGATGACATTGAAGAGCTCCTAGAAGTGATTCCTGAGGAACTGACTAATGGGGAATGTTTGCAATTGGAACAGGAATGCATAGCTGAAGAAGAGGCAAGAGAAAAGGAAACTGCAGAAGAAAAACAAGAAGAACCTCCAAGAGAATTCACAGTGAAGGGTTTAGCAGAAACTTTTTCAGATCTCATCAAGCTCCTTAAAAAGTTTGAAAACATGGGCCCCAACCCTGAAAGCTTTTCATTAATAGAGAGGAATGTTCACAGTGTATTGTCTCCTTAAAGCAAATCTCTGATGGCAAAAAAGAAAAAATAGAAAAAAGAAGCAAACCACCATAAACATACCTGTGAAAAGTGTGACGACTCCATAAGAAGAGACTGAGGCAGGTCCTTCAAGAGGTATTCTAGAAGCAGGCGTTGTTAATGCAGGGGATGACGGCTCCATGGGTATTATTGTCCCGGTGGGAAAAGATGAGGAGGGGAAGACAGCGATATTGATGAGATCCTGACCCTGTGTAGGCCTAGGCTAGTGTGTACACTTGTGTCTGAGTTTTTAACAAATAACTATAAAAAGTAAAATTTAAATTGAAAAAAAAAGCTTATAGAATACAGATATAAAGAAAATATTTTTGTATAGCTATACAATGTGTTGTTTTTAAGCCAAGTGTTATTATAAAACAGTTAAAATGTTGGAATATTGAAAAAGCTTATAAAGTCAAAAAGTTACAGTAAACTAAGGTCAGTCATTAAGGAAATTTACATCAAATGGTACTGACTGATAATTTTAGAAACACTGTGCTAAATTAAGAATGACATTTCTTTGGTTTGCAATAATTGAAAGTCATCATTGGACAAGGTTTTTGGGGGATGCTTCACCTCTCAACTTCTTAGACTATATAAATATATTACTTTAATTCTGCTGACTCAATTCCTTATGTTACCAGTTTTTATAACTGTATAGTGCAGTTATCTATAACAGCAATACTGAGAACCGCAGTTTTAATTTTATGGACTTGCTATTTTAGTAGACCTATTTTCTGTGATTTGATGTAGACTCCTGCCCAGAAATATGGAATGATTCTTTAATTCAGCAATGCAGTTATCTAGTATCCCATCTAATAAGGAGGAAATATGCTAATTGACCCTCACACCATCACAAAGATGGCGGTGCCCATAGCCAAAAAGGAGGGAATATGCTAATTGACTGTATCACCCTCAAAGATGGTGGTACCCATAGCCAATAAGGAGGGAATATGCTAATTGACTGCCTTGCCCTCAAAGATGGTGGTGCCCACAGCCACAAGATGGCAGTGCCCAGTCCCCTCAGCCCTGCCTGGGGGCGGGCCTGGCCTTGCACGCCTGCCTCCTGAGTCCCCCAGTCCCCTCAGCCCCCCAGCCACCCAGGGCCGCCCAAGGCTCAGGTAACCAGGGATGGCCGAGGTTTGCACTGCCAGCAGTGGTAGCAGCAGAGGTGTAATGGGGGTGTTACCTTCCCCTGATCACTTGGTCACCTTCCGCCCTTGAGGGCTCCTGGACTGTGAGAGGGGGCAGGCCAGGCTGAGGGACCCCCCCCCCCCCCCGCTCCAGTGCATGAATTTTCATGCACTGGGCCTCTAGTTTATTAATAATTGCAAATGTAAGATTTCCACAAAATTACAGAAGAAGACCATTGTTCATTCTAAGGGCACTCAGTGTTTAGGTTATCCTCAGTGCTGATGCATATAGATTATTTTTGTTTCATGGCCTAACTGAAATTATTAAGGTTTATCTAGGTCTGACAAAGTAAAGTCTTTCATACAAAGTAGCATTGGATGGGGAAATTGGGTGGTACTGGGAGTTCAAATATGCATTTTAACACATACATGCACTAAAATGTTATGACCATATAAAAGGAAAAACTTTATGCAGTGGCAGAAAGATAGTCACTGAGGTAATGTGACTAGATAGGTGCTAAATCACATTAGCTCTTCAAATATTTCCTAATTATTTTCACTCTCCTCTTGTATAAAGCTCATCTTTTCAAAGGGCATGAACTTTGCTGGTGGCACAAGCTGTGGTAAATAGAGCAGGAGAAACACAAGGATCCATGACATATCTAGTGGCAATTTTATAAAAAGAGTTGATAGTTTTAATTTTAACCACGGATGTTATAGCTATAAAACAGAATTTATTACAATCTTGTGCCTTGAAAGAAGTTTCCTGACCTTGGCTGTCACTCCAGAAGACTTCTATCGTCCTCCTCACTAGTGGCACATTGGTGACCAGTTTTTCTAGCAAGTGTCTGAATTCTCTATTCAAAGTAGCTCGTGTGGCTGCCATATATATATTTTTATTTTTTAATTGGTTTTAGAGAGAGAGAGGAAGGGGGAGAGACTGATTTGTTGTTCCACTTTTTTATGCATTCATTGATTGATTCCTGTATGTGCCCTGACAAGGGTTCAAACCTACAACCTCGGTGTATCAGGATGATGCTCTTAACCAACTGAGCTACCCAGCCAGGGCTGGCTGTCATATTTTGACTTAAGGAGACTCCCTGTCATAAAAGAACTACTTTTGCCTTTCATTTTAACCAAAATGCTAGAATGTTTATAATCTAATTTAGTTTTCCAATAACGTTATTAAAAATGCACATAGGCTATTAGGAAAAAATGATCAATTACACTGCTACTTATTGTCACAATAACTTATACTTTCAGCAGATAAATAACTATAAGTTTTTAATGAAAATGATGTGAAATATCTATTTAGGCAAATAATAAGGCAGTAATTATATGGAAAACCCTGATTCTCTCCCTTTCACAAACACACATACATGTATACTGTTAATGGAGGTAGCCATATGACAATGAATAACTAATGGGTTTTATAAAAATACTAGAGGCCCGGTGCATGAAAATTCATGCACTGAAGGGGGGGTCCCTCAGCCCGGCCTGCCCCCTCTCATGGTCTGGGAGACCTCAGGGGCGGGAGGTGACCCAGCGATCAGGGGAAGGCAATGCCCCCATCACACCTCTGCTTATGCCACTGCCAGCAATGCAAGCCTCAGCCGGCCCTGGTTATCTGAGCCTAGGGGACTCCAGAGGCAGGTGTGTGGAGTGGCTGAGCCTGCTTGGGGGCAGGCCTGGCCTAACCACGCCTGCCGCCCTGGCGAGGCTGAGGGGACTGGGTGCCATCATCTTGTGGCTGTGGGCGCCGCCATATTTGAGAGCATGGCAGTCAATTAGCATATTCCCTCCTTTTTGGCTGTGGGCACCGCCATCTTTGTGACAGTGTGAGGGTCAATTAGCATATTACCTCTTTATTAGATAGGATTAATAATCTTATGAATTGTATGATGTAGAAAATATAACTAATTGTTCAGTTTAGAAGGGGATTGACTAATTGGTAGCTACCCTTTGATCCAATTTGAAATGTATCATAAATAGATTTGTTCAAGACTGTTCAGTTAGATAAGTTGTGCAGCTGGGTATAGGTCTTTTTAGCCTGGCACATAATTCAGGCTCTACCTCTATGGCCCTAAGGCCCCTCAGCAGCCTAGCATAGTGCCTAGACCTAGAAACTACTTCAATCTTTTCTTACCCCTCTGTCTACTCTTACTACATTTTGTTAATCTACAAGATTGAAGTAATAATATTGGCCAAAAAGATTTATACATGAAATTATTCCACTACTGTCCTACTTCATAGTAAGTGGAACATGGTCAACTAGTTCAAATAATCAAAAAGATTAACTGCTACACATCACAGTGTGCAGTAATGCTTTTGCACTCTGAGTCTTCCTTGTTTTTATCTGAGTTCTCTGCTTGTATTGAGTCCATTTTATTATCATTAGCGGTACTCTCAATCTTTTGGCAACATTTCGGTAACCTCAGGGAGAGCAGCCAACCAGAGAAAAGAGGAAAGGCAGAAACAGAAGTTGGTGGGGAGACTTGAGGAAGAGAGACCAGGAGTTCAGCCAACCAGTCAGCCAGGGAGACTCAGCTAGTTCCAGGAGGTCAAGCATCAGTCAGCCAATATTTGATAAACAAATGAACTCAGCTACTGAGCTTCAGTCCGCCTCATTCGACTCAGTTCTATCTTGGGAGAGAGATGACCCATCTCTTCCTTAAATTCCACAGGGCCTTCCAACTATAATCACTATGTTATTGAGCCAGAGTCTGAAGAGAATTACATGTGGCAAAAAATTATGTCCTTTTCATCTGCATGGGGAAGATAAAAATATGAAACAAAATTTAAAGACATTATCCTATTTGTCAAACATCCAGATCGATAATGGTGTAATCATAATCTAAGTCTCATAGGGAAAAATATATGGTTGAAGTTTTCATTATTTTCATTTATTAATTTTAGAGTTCTTTATTTTATTTATCTGTATTTTGACATAGTTTAAAATCTGCATTTGATTTTCCAGGCAGTACAATAAACTTCTAGATTCCTCTCCCAAAGTAATATCTTATTCTAGAGCCTTTTATTAATACAACACTGCATTTGTTCTCTCTCTCATTCACTTTCTTCCTGCAAAACAACATTCTCCTATCTTGCCAACAGACAATTCTCCCCACCCAAAAATCAACATGATATAGCATTATCTTTAATATTCTCCCAACTGCTCTTGGAGGGTCTCTTTTTCCTTTCTTATCCAGGATCCTACTCAGAAATACATGCTGCACTTAGTTGTCAGGTCTCAGCAAGATTCTTTGAACTATTCCGCAACCTTTCCTTGCCTCTCATGTCCTTGAGAGTCTGGAAGAATGCATTCATTTCATTCTATCAGGTACCCTCCACCTGTGTCCCTCTGATATTTCCTAACAACCAACCTTAGGCTGAACTTCCTTGTGGGAAATAACACAAACGATGCAGGGGTCTTCTCAGTGTATCCCATCTGGAGGCATGTGATGTCAGCCTGTCCCAATACTTGTGATATTAACTTTTATTACCTATCTAGTTGCCATCTGTCCCTTTTCTCCAGTATAAAGTCACCATTTCCCCTTTTGTATCTCATATTTTAGAAGGTGATATTCCAATATTTTCCAATATCCTATACCTCATCAAACTTTCACCCACCAGCTATAGTACCCATTGAAGACCCTTATGCATATCAACTACTACTATGATGGTTACCAAATGATGAATCTGTATTTTTTTCATTCTTTCTAAATTGATTAATTAGCATTCCACTGTTTCTCATATTCTATGATTTATATGCTTGTTTTAAAGTAGGGCTTGATAATATGATTTCAAATTTTTTGTCAATAATTAAAAGGAACAGTTATATTTTAAACTTCAAATAATCAGCACACTTATTTCACATTCTAGAGAAGATCTCTGAGAAGGAAATAAAAGAAAACAATACTTATTTACTTTCATTTTATGAAAGTATCTGCATGATACAATGATTTTCAAAAACAATCAAATAAGATAACAAAACAAGAAAACACTCCAGAGTGTTCAATGAGTGAATTATGGACATTGGCAATGTTCATACTGAATAAAAAGTTATGAGTTGTAGATCATGCTGATCATATCAATATAGGACATATTTTGGTGGGAAATCAAGTGAAATATAAGTACTTTAACATCACAGATATAATAACATATATACTTATATTTTTGAAATTAGGTGTTTATCATTGATGAAATAAAGTTAATGACACTACTGTAAAATAAATAAAATCTATATAATATTTTCCTTTTGCATAGATCTTTCAATAAAAATACTATTTTTGTATGACCTACCGTTTCATATTTATATAATGTGTATTCATACATAGACATGTCATTTAATATTTATATAATGAAAATCCAAGGTGTTAAAAGTAAAATCATAGACCTGTCACTTTAATAGATGTAGTTCTCATTATTCTTATTTTTTTATCTCACCTGGATAATCCATGTCTGATTTTTTCCTCTTTCTTACTATGTGTATCTCTCCCTACACTTTTTCTTTTTCTTTTTCTTTAAAGGAGAAACATCCTGATTAAAATCATTTATTAGTATGAAATCTGCTTATAGATGTAAATTCAGATATAAATTTAGATATAAATCCAGAAAGATATAATAGACACAATGCCTAGGCACATTTAGCTCAAATGTATTGATAATTATATAATTCTTTGTGATCTGGAAAAATCTTATATAGCTTATCTAGATCTAGTAACAATAGAAAAAGAAGTCACCACCAATGTAAAGCTTGGTAATGCCTAGGCCCATGAAATAGGGAAGACAAGTAGAGGACATTCAATACTATGTGAGATGGTACTTTGCTACCTGAGCCTTTTGGTAAGAGATTATCAGAGTTGCTAGGAGGATCTGATAGGGCCTAAACTCATGGAAATAAATTAGCTTCTATTTTTACTTTATCTCCATTATTTTTATCCATGCATTTGAATTTTTCTGCAAATGAAGCAAGTCCTTTTCTGTGTGTGTGATCACAAGAAGACCTAGCAATTCTTGGCTATCATTTTTGGATTTCTTCTCTTGTGAAATTTTGTCTTTAGCTAATCTTCAGTTTTATCATCCTTGCCTAATTTCTATTTCCCTTCTTTCGATTCCTTTGTAGGCCAGTGTGCATACACGTATCACAATCCACATTTACCACCACCATTACCATTAACAATAGCAACAACAAAACACATGAGTTTTAATAAGTATTTCCAAACAATGTATAGGGAGCTATACTGGGTAATAAATAAAAATATTGTCATATTTCTATTGAATACATCAATAACCATCCAACTTGTATTTACTTAAACTTCTAAAGCTTTATTTCCTTACCCATAAAATGGTGGGATTTGTTCTTTTTTTCCTTCTTATCACAAGGATGTTGTGTGGACCAAATAATGCAGTGGGAAACATTTTGAAAATTGTCCAGTGTTACATAAAACTAATTATTACCATTGTCATCATTATAAGAAAAATAACTTTCTTCTACTCATTCTAGGTCCATATGTGATTGAGTGGGTACTAGTTTGCCTAATTTGAAAACAAGACCAAAAAATTATATTTCAATTCCTGATGCCTTCTACTCTGTTGTCATTTAAATGTAAAGTTTTAAAATTTATTAAAATGCTTTAAAATAAAAGATGTACTTTATAACATCAATTTTAGAAACTTTGAGATTAAATAAAATAATACTTAATTATTTAGCTAAGGGCCACAGTTTATACAAATAGTTTTAATTTTTTATTTTACATATATTTATAACAGAAAATGTGGGCAATAGCAATTTCATTCCAGATAATATTAATTTCTATTTTATTTTGAGAGAAAATTTCTAGATGAGTTCTCAAAAAGCTTGCTTTTGTTATTCTTGCTGAACCATTTGAAAGTAATTTTCAGATGGCATGACATTTCACTCCAAGTATTTAGGCCTGCATAACCTAAGAAGAAGAACATTCTCCTACAAAACTATAGCATTGCTCTAATTATGAATATTAATTCAATGTTCAACATTTATTCAGTGGTGTAGCTTAAAATATAGTCCATGTTACAGTGTCTACATTTTTTTTTTAAAAAAAGTCCAATCTACGATGTAATCAATGTCAGTACATTGCCTTAGTTTTTCATGTTGCTAGTTTCCCTTAGTATGGAAGTGCGATACACCTTTTTATGAGTTTTGTGACCTTGTAATTTTTAAAAACTTAGATACCTTATAAAAAGTCTTATATTTTGGACTTGATGAATTGTAACCTAATGATTAGATTCAGATTAAAGAGTTTTGTCAAAAAATTGCAAATGTGATTCTGGGTACTTCCTATTCCATCACGTGAGCGTTAGTTTATTCCACTTTTTGGTGATGCTAAGTTTGAATATTTGGTTAAGGTTGTGCTTGTAAACTCTTTCCATTGTAAAAGTAACTCATTAAGTAATCTATAAAATGATACATTGAAAATGTGTTCTTTCCCCCAACACACTTTCATCCAATTGCATTCATTAATATGTTTTGTTGATCTTGATTAAAGTCATTCTTACCATTTATCTGTCATTTAATGGATTCATCGATTTAAAAACTATGTTATGATGTGTTATTTTCAAGATTCTTTTCTATTGGTAAAGATTGTTTTATATTTGGCCAGGGAAATAATGGGTTATAGAGCAGAGATAAATATATATCCCCATTTTGAATATATACTTGCTATTTTAATAAGAAAATTTGGTATTTCTCGCATTTGTCTTGTATTAAGGATTCTGATAGGTATGTAAAGATATCTTACTGTGGATTTAATGTTCATTTCTATGATGGGTAATGAAATTGAGCACACTCTAATATAAATATATAAAATTGTATATTTTAAGTGTATTCAAGTACTCTACATTATTCTATTGTTTTTTCATGGAGTTGTAGGAATATTTTATATATCTGAGTGCAAACCTTTTGTCTGATATATGCATTGCAGCTATCTTCTCTCATTCTTTGGTTTGGCTTTTTAAAAATTCTCATAATGGTGTCTTTAGATAAATAAAATTTTCTAAATGCCAAGTGGTAGCTGAACATAGAGCAAACAGAACTCTCTAACATTGCTAGTGAGAGTGTAAGTTTATATAACCATTTTTGTAAACTTCGGTACTATTTACCAAAGTAAAGATGTAAATATTCTGTGCTATATCATTCTAATCCTAGGTATAAACTCAAGAGAAATGAATACATATTTTTACCAAAGGACACAAAAACTGTTTAAAATGGCCCAAAATATCAGCCTCACTTATCTGAGCTTTCCCTTTCTTTTTTCTTTTCTTACAATCATGGCCTCTCAGATTGCATTAGTAGTTGTCCAAAACTCCCAAACAGATTTCAAATATTTTCCAGCTTTTCTAGTTACTCTTGGCAGAGGATTGGTCTGCAACACAATACTTGACCATTATCAGAAGCAGAAATCTTAAAGTGATATCACGTCTGCTCTTTCACATATCTTGTTTAATGGAATCATTAACTTAGAGTCAGAAATACAGCAGCTTTCGTTGTTGTAAATCTAGATATGAATGCAGAATTGCTGAATTCTGATTTAATCACACATGCCTTTTGTATAACATTGGCACCAATAAAACTAGGTGGTCAGGATTTTCAGCTTTCTCAAGGATTCCAAATGAACTCCCATCCAGTCTGATTCTTTCAGTGTCCACTTGATGGTGGGTCTGAGGTCCCTGAGTGTGTTACTGCTGTCCTGTGCTTGCCATTCCAGCAGCACCGTGCTCTGCCACAAATGCAGCAGCTGTGGCCTCATTGCTTCGTGTGCAGGCATGTTGTTGACCAAGTTCTTCATGTGACATCAAAAGGGCCATTCAAGTACGTGTTTTGGCATAGTTATTCTCAGAATATTAATGTCAATTAGTACACATAACAAGTGACAAATATTACAATTAGCACCCAAAATATTCAGCAGTTGAACATACTAGATTGAAATCTCTCAGAGAAATATACATAAGTTATCTTTTCTTAAAACAGAACCTTTTTGTCTTTTGAGATTTAGAAAAATAAGGTTCTTACATTTTCCAAAGTTTTATAATCTCCTGATTTACTTTGAGAAAAAGTTTGGGATTCCCTAGTGTACCTTTTAAATTTTAAAATACTGACGTCAATGAAGAGGATTGGACCAAGTAGAGAAAAGCCAACATCAAATACTGCTGAGATGAGCCTTGCCAAGAGATGGTCTGGATGACCGCATATGGGGCTTTGCCATCAGTAACACCTAAGGCTTGAGGGACTTTAAGATTAAGTGCATTGGAGCAGAGACATAAGCTGTCCTCAGTGGAAATTTCTGAGTCTGGTGAGGAATAAGGTCACACAGTTACTTAATCAAGCACTGTTTCACAAAGGGAAGGAGGAGAGTCTCATTGTAGGCCAACAATGATCTAAAATTAAAGGCTGATTATTATGTACCTCTAGGAAGACCAGTTACATTAAAACTTAGATACAAATAGATTCACCCACTTCTCCATTCTTCTCTTTGGAACAATACTAAGAGTACATTAAAATGCAGTTGTTACTCAGTTGTCAAAACTGGGGAGACGTGAATTCTCAGACATGGCTAGTTGAAGAGTAAAACTGTACAATCCAACAAATCACACGTGGACAATGAAGTCATTTTCCCTGTAACATCTGGGACATTATGTGAAATGAAACAATGCTAATGACCACTGGCTCTGCTTTCAAGTTGGAGTGGACTAAATAATTTCATCTTCTGCATGAAAAATGGGGTCAGGTTAGGAGCTGAAAGTCTGATGGGTGCTTGGGACTCTCACGGTGAAGTTCAATTGCATGCTTTTTGTAGTAGTTGTTCTTTCCCACCCGTACAAAACAATTGCATGGAAACCCTTTTCTTGTGGCTTTTGTTTATATATGCTCACTGAAAGGCTGATGGAAAAAACTGGTTTTCATTAACTTGTAAAAACATAACACTATATTTTATACAGTTGAATTTTTGGACTCTAATTATATGTTGTAAGAGTTTATTGTACTTAAAAATGAAAGAATATATATATATATATATATATATATATATATATATTCCCCGAAAACATATACACACACTTTGAGTATTTATAAAAGCAGTGCTTGTTAAAATACATTTAATTTTCAAAATTAAGCTATTGGCTGTTAAAATGTTTTTAGGACTCTCTCTCTCTCTCTCTCTCTCTCTATATATATATATATATATATATATATATATATATATATATTTGAACAATTTTATCTTGGAATTTAATTGATAAATGTTATTATTCACTCTAAAAATGACAATCATAAAAAGTTATTCTTTTAAACTTTATTAATAATAGAAAAATATTAGAAGAAGTACAAATGCCCCACAATAGTTCATTGATTAAATGTTATGGTATATATAAGATATATTTATAAAAGGGGAGACTTTTAGGTATGGGGAAGTAACTATGTTAAAATGTTTGTAACATGCTTTCTTATGCACATTAAGCATCCTGTATGTGTATCTCTTAGGTGTTTATAGAGAAACTTCAGAAGGAGATTTAGAAGCTCCCATGGAGGTGAGGACAAGAGTCAGGTGACAAGGGGTGAGAGGGAGGCTTTGCATAGTTTTAATACTTTCTCTTTGATTTATGAAAATATAACACTTATTCCATAAATAACACTTAAAATGCAGTCACATAGATAAGACCAACTGTAATTTGTCAACGAGAAATCTAACAGCAATACTTAGATTCATTTTGAGTTGCATCAAAGTATTATACTTATATTCATTCTTTCTTAGTTGGTAAATCTCTATCTTGTCTTAAAGATATATTTACATCTCAAAAATCACAATGCTGACAGACTCCCATACCTTACAAAGATCAAGTTCTCTGTTTTTCCTTTACAAGGACATGCATGGTTAGATGCTGTCCTTTTCAATAGTTTTTCTTAATGGAGAACCAGATGACATATTGTAGGACTGCAGGCCACATTTTCTGCATCATTTAATAAAAACAAAGATAGCTATGACCCTTTAAATTACATTTCTGTAGTCATGGAGTAGCTCTCTGTTAGTATCTATCCATTCTTTTTTTCAAGTTTCATAATGTGATTAGCTTATTTGTATGTTTGTTTTAAGCTTTTTAAAATTGACATATACAATATCCTATTAGTTTCAGGTATACATCATCATGATTTGATATTTACATACATTAGGAAGGTAATCCTCATTATAAGTCTAGTTACCATATGTCATGTAATGTACAGCACAGGAAATATAGTCAATAATAGTGTAATAACTTTGTATTTTGAGAGATGATTAGCTAATTTAAAAATATTGGCCTATTTTCTTATTCCTGTAATCCATGAATGGTGATGTGGTAATTTTTATTACACATATTTAGATATGTATGCAAACTTTGTTTACAGGGATATATTTTTCATACTGACTACCATGATATAAGGCTTTAAATTTTGTATAATGGCATTTAAATGGACATTATTCCTACCACAATAGCCTACTTTGGAAGGTTTACATATATATTATGGTCTTTCCTTAAAACATACTTATAACCCTCTCTTAGAATTATCCTTAAATTCAAGTAGATTTCAGTTATTTCTGAAAGTCATACCCACCCTCAAATGATGGAATTTTGACACTCCAATCAAGATCAGTCTAATATTGAACTAGTTATTTAGGTGGTCATCCTAAAAATTACTTTGAGCAATGACATCTTATTGAAATAAAGGCAAAATAGCTCAAGATGGGCCTTCATTTGACGTGTAACTATTATTACTCAAGGTTCAATCATAATAGCAGAAAACACTTTTGTATTTCAAGAAGGAAGAGGTTTAATAGAGGGCTTAGGAGGGGTGGGCAAACTTTTTGACTCGAGGGCCACAATGGGTTCTTAAACTGGACCGGAGGGCCGGAACAAAAGCATGGATGGAGTGTTTGTGTGAACTAATATAAATTCAAAGTAAACATCATTACATAAAAGGGTACGGTCATTTCAAACGGGCCGGATCCGGCCCGCTGGCCGTAGTTTGCCCACGGTTGGCTTAGGGGCTTCTAAACCTGATGGGAGGGCTGGAGAATCAAAGGTAAAGAAAGACAGAGATAACTCTTGGAGCTGCTCAGCTTCCAGGCACTCAGGTCGGCCCATAGGCTGGCCCAGTCTCTTCCTGGAGGTAACAGCTGTTGTTCCCCACAGCTGTCTGAAGCAAGTCAGGGGTAGATGAATTTGGGGGGAGTGCACAGAGGCCAGTGCATAGTCCCAGGTGTGCAAATGCCATGAGAATGCCAGCTGTCTGTAGGCAGAAAGGAGGAAGAAATAGCTTTGGCTTCTGTTACACTTTCAAAATCTTACTTACATTTTTCTCACTGGCCAAACCTAAATAAAAAATCTTCCAGCAAGTGCTGCCTGGGAAGTGTATATCCTAGGTGTAGAGGCCAGACATACAGGGTAGAGCAAGGCAGGCAGTGAATAATTCTAAATAACAGACAAGCTGGCAAGCTTCAGTATGTGAATTAAAATTAAATCATTACACTGTGACCATAGCTGATCATCCCATGTTGAGAAGAAACAGCACACTGAACACTGATTTGACATTTAAATTTATCCAATGTGTAATTCTTTTGAGTTTCACAAGATACTTGACTGTATTCACCAGATATTTTAAAACAAAAGATGTTTTAAGAGGACTCAGTGAAGACTGATTTATTTCAAAAATTAATGCAATGTGTATTTGAATTTACCTCAGTGACTGAAGCTATTATCATTGACTATTGGAATCAAAACTTTAAGAAAATAATTCTTTGCTCTAATCAGAATTTCTAATCAGCCACTAAGAATTCTCTGGAAAATATTATTTCTTTTAACTGGTTGTTTGTTTACCAGAAATCAGAATAACTTCTGAGTATTGCAAATACAATATGTTCTTCATTTTGCTTTCTCTTAGGTTATGACACAAGTTTTACTTCCTCTGTTCTCTTAGTCTGCTATTGAAAGTAATTCTGAATATTTTTATTAGAATCTTATCCTTAATTTCCATGGTTTCAACACAATCTTCATATTACTTCATATTATCAAAAGATAAAACAAAACAAAAAGGCAGAGTTCTCTTCCAGAGGAAGCTCTGCTTGTGCAAAACTACAGCCTAGCCGAAACCGGTTTGGCTCAGTGGATAGAGCCTCGGCCTGTGGACTGAAAGGTCAAGGGTGTGTACTTGGGTTGTGGGCACATCCCCAGTAGGAGATGTGCAGGAGGCAGCTGATCGATGTTTCTCTCTCATCGATGTTTCTAACTCTCTATCTCTCTCCCTTCCTCTCTGTAAAAAATCAATAAAAATATATTTAAAAAAAAAAAACAAACTACAGTCTAGTGGACCTGGAGGGAGGTGAAGGGGGTTGGTGGGGAGAACAAAGGAAGATTGGAAGGAAAAAAAAAAAGGCTTATTTCTCATAAGATTTTTTTCCAATGCTCATTGCTCAGTTTTTCTTATTGCTGTTTCATCTTACCTCCCAGGATGTCTTCCAATTGAAGTATTGAAATAAGCAGGACCCAGATAGTGGCATAAAAGTTGATAATTTAGAAAGATGTGACTAAAAATGAAAATTTCTGCCAACCTAACACCTTTGCCTGATCCCATAATTCCCTGTTAGTTTAGCTTGGTAGGGATGGAAAATACCTACCCATTGAGATGCTACCAGACAGAGTGTGAGCTACTTTAGGTGCATATAATATACAAAAGATATTGCTAACTGTACTCTTCAAGAATGGGAAAAGGGGAGTTCCAAGAGAGGTGCAATCTCAGTGTTATTACAAAGGACCAGGTTAAGTTGGGATGTAGAGAAGTGAAGCCCATTTATAACTGATATGTAAGACTCTGACCAAGGGGGAAAATAAACATGTGTAGGCACATAACATAGGAGATTGGTGTTTTTAACTTTTAAGCACTTAAGGCACAAATTTCTTTGCATTTAAAAAAAAATGATATGATATCATCTTTGGAGTATAAGAATGTATGACTCATGTGTCCTAACCTTAATAACATATAGATATTAACTTTACAATAACTGTAATTTCCAACTTGGTTGCAGGAACCAATACTTAAATATTGAAATCATTTTATTAATATAGCTGTCTTTCCTAGTGCTATAGTCAACATCCCTAGTTTCATTTTGCTTTGTCCCACAGGAAAAAAAAATGGCAAAATATACAGAAAATTGTTTAATTGTGTTTTGAAAACAGAGATATATGAAGTTTTCACTTTGAATTTTGGCCAGTCTAATGAATGGAATTATCTGTTCCCCTCACTTTCATCTTGAGAATCTATGGTTACTTATATTTTTATGAAAAATATTCAGAAAACATCAGCCCAATCAGCACAATGTAGAGGAGGGATATGTACCAGATACAATAACATTCGTAGTATTTCAAAAAGAAAATAGGGGGATAAATGAGATTTCTGAGTGGATTAACTTTACACAATAAAACGGAAGTTTGTAATTTCATAGCACATTTTTGTTTGAGAGGGAAAGCAAAACTGTCTGTAGAAGATAATACTTTAATCTTATTAGCATGTTACTCTTATTTCCAGCTGACTCGGGTAAAATATTTTAAACACTTAATGTAAAGCTATCATTTGCACTGCTTTCTTTTTAAAATAGTTTTGGCTATTCTGTGTATATTTGCATATGAATTTTAGAATCAGCCTATTCATTTATGAATAAAAAGCAGTTGGAATTTTGATATGGATTTCTTGGAATCTGCAAGTCCTGCATTTTGGGGAATATCGCTATCTTGACAATGTTAAATCTATGAATATGGAAGTTCTTTCTACTTATTTAGACTGTCCTTAATTGCTGCTAGCAATGTTTTGTAGTTTTAGGGCACAAATCTTGTACTTCCTAGGTTAAGTTTATTTCCAAGTATTTTATTATTTTTGAGACTTCTTTAAACATTTATTGGAACAACAAAAATATCTTCCATTCATTTCCAAGGAACCCTTAAGTGTTTTGGGCACACTATCACCACTCCTCCAGGTAGTTTAAAATTGTGCTTTCACTTCCTGCTTCTTTAGCACCTCAAGGTTATTAGGAGATGACAATCTAGGGCCTTTTCAGGTCTTTCCTGAGCATGTGCACAGCCATGAGCATGTAGAGAAGCTTCTAGAGTCACAGGAAAATGTGGAAACCATTCAAGGCCCTCTAGGACATCTCATTCCCCAGCCTTCCTTCCCAAGCTTTGCATTTAGGCTGTTTGCCTGTCACCTAACATGTCAGGCAGTAGCACAGGTAAATGTTTTGGACAGATTTGAAAGTAACAGTAGGCTTTTGGAATCAGCTAGTCAGTTTCAATAGGCGAAATAACGATAAAACTTTTGTGTTGTTCTTAGGGAGTCATCAGACAGGTCAGAACATGTAATTTTTTGTGAATGAGGTGCATTCTGCTCCCTCTGGTACTGGGAATGCAAACTGTGACTTTTACTGACGCCACCACTGGAGAGTGGGCGGTGGGACCAGGGTTAGCTGGAGAACCACAGAGTTCACCGTTCTAGCCAAAAGTCAACTGGGGATTGTTTCTTTTTTTTTTTTTGCTCTCTTTTCTTTTCCTTTTTAATACATGTCCCCTGGGTTGCTTCAAGCCTTTGTTAATTTTGAGTTAAGAAGAAACTTAATTCTAACTATTTTTGCCTATTTTTAAAAATTGCTTTATGGAGGGGAAGAATTTTCAATTTCTTATTAGGTCTGCAGATTTTCATTGAGCAAATACTGGTATTTACCCTTTTTATTGACCAAAAACTTACAGTCTTATTCTCTTAATTTTTTTTGTTAATTGATGAAAACTTTGTTTTTGACAGTCTATTGTATTATTAACTATTCCGATAAGATTTATAAATGTGTTTGTTCAACCTCAGTTTATCCACCAAACATTAATTGAATGCATACAAGATGTGATGCACATATCTTACCAGACACAGGATATACAATTAAGTAACTCAAAGTCTACTGGGGCAAACAGGAATCTAAATACCATGATCATTTATACAGTTTTTTTTGCCATTAAATATTGACATCACATTTTTCTAATCTGAATAAATTTACCCATTAACTAAGTCATTAAGAATAAAATAACAAGGTTAATTTAGCACCTGGGTATTTCTGACGGTTAAACCATAGTCCCACTAGGGTACAGAACAAGCATTCTTATAACCAGACATTCTCCATGAGTTTGTTTAACTTGGACCAAGGACTTCCCCGCCTGAATGACATGCTTCATTCCAACTTTTAAACTGTCGACTGAGTTAAGATGTGTTGATGAATATTAATTTCTTTTACTAAAAGCTCTGACACTGAGACATTCCTGTTGTCTGCTTGTTCCATCAAATAATGAAAGGTCCTGGTGATTTCCTCCAAAGTGTGGATGTTGGCACCTGGAGCTGACAGGCACATTTCAGACAACCTGTGCTATAAACTCTGTGTTGCCGCTTCGGATGGCCTCGGAGGTGCCTTTACTCGGTTCCTGCTGCACGTGTTTGATACTGTAGACCCCTTCTGAGACTGTCCCGGGGATTATTTATAATGTACTGATGTTCCCTTATTAGTAGCTGCTATTTCTACACAGAAGCAAGGGGTTTGTTGACACTTGTTTTACTGCTGAGACTTTATTTTTGGTGTCTGGGAGACCACTCTGGAGTTTCACTACTGAAATGTTATGGCAACCTGAATGAAAAGTCATCCCATGTTCATTTCCCTACGGGCTCCCAGGGATTAAATCAGCACCTGAATAAGCTTTAGAACTTGACAGATAATGCGCTTTCACAACGTTATTGCATTCCTGTTTCAATTGGCACTTCTAATGCTCTAGCAGTCTGTGGGGCTGAGAACTTTCCTTTGCAGAGTATTTCAAAAATAGGTCCAAACCTACAGCATGAATGTAAACGTATGGAAGGGAGAAATATGAAAGCGATGTTTTATTAATTGTGGAGCGGTGCTCTTTTGGCACTGATGAGTAATTTCCAAAGCTGGCTCTCCTGTGCTCTAGTGAACTGCAGGCAGAAACAAGGTGACATGATGGAAACCTTCCCTCCGCCCTTGCAGGCCCATGTACCCAAAGCTTCCTCCTGAAGAGCTCCAGATTGAGGTGCTGTGGGCAGGTCTCTGTTCAGTTTCTCCTCTGCTGTTCAGAGGTCTCTGTTTTTTCACTAAAGGAGCATCTAACCATTTCTAAATGTATGCATGCAAACTACTTTTTAATTTAAAACACATCATGGTGGACGAACTTTAACAAAATTGTATTTCCATTCTTTGAGGCAAGTTGTGCATTTTAATTAAGACATTTCCCCTATAAAAATATATCCAAGGCTGTTTTACAGTTTTATTTTGTTTCGGTTATAATATAAGCTATAAAACAAAAAGGTTAGAGCTATATGCAAAGTAAATTGAAACTTTTATAAAATTTAGGCTAAGAAGGTGACATTTTTCAGCTGTTTGTGTTTGTGTGAGTTTGCATCTATATATATAAAAGCCTAATATGCAAAGTGCCCCCTTGGGAGTTTGACCGACCAGTTTGATTTCTCACTATGACATGTGCTGGCCACTAGGGGGCAGCACGGAATGAGGGAAGGCCCCAGCTGGCAGCCACTAGGGACCCTACCCTTGTAAGAAATTCATGCACTGGGCCTCTAGTATAAATATAAATGCATGTACAAATTACTCATCAGTACATATATATGTGCATTGTTTGCATATGCATGTATATGAATATATGTATACATGCAAGTATGGGTGTATATTATATATCAATATGTATATATATGGGTATATGTATGTATACATCTAAATATGTGTGTATATATGTATATATACCTATATATATGTATGCCTATATATACATATACATACATGAAAATGTCTAAAATTTAGGAAAAGACAAGTAGAATATGATTTGTCTCATTCACTCATTTAGTCAGCATTTGGTTTTGATTCCCTAATGCATGCTAGACATGACACTCAGTACTGAGATACAAAGTGGCCCATTAAAAGTTGGACTTGCTTTCAATTTACACCATAGGGGGCAGGAGCGCCGACAGGTCAATAGGCAATTGCAATAGTGTGTGAAACCTGATAGGGCAATAGAGGGTATAGAAGAGGACTCAAAACCCCCAATGAGGCACAGAAGACATTCTTAAAGAAGTGCTATCATCCTAGCTGGTTTACTCAGTGGACAGAGTGTTGGTCTGTGGAATGACAGGTCCTGGGTTCAATTCTGGTCAAGGGCACATGCTCAGATTGTGAGCTCGACCCCCAACCCAGGGAATGCAGAAGGCAGCCAATCAATGATTCTGTCTTATGATTTCTATCTCCCTCTCCCTCTCCCTTCCTCTCTGAAATAAATACATATATATATATATAAAAGAAGTGTTATTGATTATGATATTCAAGGTCAAATAATCCTTAAAGGAAGCATATGATGAGGAGAAGATGAGAAGACAGAGCAATGCAGAAGGGGCAACATATCTAGGGCTAAGAGAAAAAAGAGAAAATGACTAGAGGAAGAAAATGACTAAGGAGAACATAGAAAGCACTGTAGCTGGAAAAATGGGTAGGGTCTAGATCATGAAGATCCTCATAACTGGTGTTAATGAGTTTTAAGTAGGGGAATCAGATGGTCCCATTTGAGCGTATGGCAAAGAGCTGCACAATGATGATATTAGGAATCCTAGTATTATACAGCCATCAAGGAATTAAAAAACATGTGATTTGTGGGGAGCTGATATAGGGTTAAGTCTTGGACTGACCTGTTGACAAAGTCACAAACAGGTCTTCCGAGTCTTAACCCAATCCAAGAGGTGGCCACTGATTTACATGCGCTATCATTTAAAAAATAGAAAAGGGGGAATTTGCCGGAAGCCGGTCCATCTTTGCTGCTTGACACAGTTGCTGCAGGGACTGTGGTATATGTTTCAAGGGACCTGGGGTATATGGCATACTGTTCGTAATATGTTTGCTCCCTTCTTAGCACTATGTGTTTTAACCAAGGTCACCTCTCTGAAAAAGGTTGTTTCCCCAGGTGGGGATTTTTTCCTGGAGTTAGGGATTAACAGGACTAAGGAAGGGAATAAAACCCCTTAACTAAGTGCCAGGTGGGTAATTAATCACTTCAACTACAAACAATCACGCTTAAGCTACATAATCTTTACTTAGGATAATCTCCTTCAGTTACTTTCTTGTAGTTTAACAGAACAATAGAGTAGTGACCTTGGAATGGAGATTACAAATGCCCTAACCTTTGGAATAGAATGGATAGGATTAAAATCAACTGGTATAAATACAGATGTAATAGGAGAATAAAGAGAGAACCTCGCTATGCTGATCAACTGAATGCTGCCTCCGTGACATTCCTTCTTCGCCGACTCTGTCCACACCTTTGGGAACCCCTGGACCTGCTGGGGCTGGACCCCAGCAGTGATTCATATTTAATAGCTACTAGTCTTTTTTAGTCAAGTCTATGGATTTACAATAGTTAGGGTTATGACTGTTCTTGTTTAATCCTATAAATTAAATTGATATAATGTGTGATGGTAAAGATCACTTACAATTTTTGGTTGACTTTGTTATAGATGATTCATTACTGGTTAGAGATAGTATTACTACCAATGTGTTCTTCTCTTCATAATTGGTTTCTCTCTTCATTTAATATGAATTAAACTAAGCAATTAGGCAAACCTAGTAACCAATAAATTGTCATAATGAAGTTGAGATAATTATCTATACTAATAATAGAGGAATATGCAAATTTTCTGGGACACCGTCACAGTAACAGTAAGGAACAAACATCAGGCTGTGTGGGGTGACAAGGCCGGCAGGGGGGTTAGTGAAGTATGACCAAATGACTGAACAGCAGGCTGCATGGGGCGACCAGGTCAGCAGGGGGATAGTTGAGAGCGACCAGGCCAGCGGGGGGATGGGGGGAAGTTGAGGGCGACCAGGCCAGTAAGCAGGGCAGTGAGGGGCGACCAGGCCAGCAGGGGGGCAGTTGGGGGTGACCAGGCCGGCAGGGCAGGCAGTAAGGAGAAATCAGGCAGGCAGGCAGGTGAGCAGTTAGGAGCCAGTGGTTCTGGATTGTGAGAGGGATGTCCGACTTCCGGTTTAGGCCCGATCCCTGGCAGTTGGACATCCCCCAAGGGGTCCTGGATTGGAGAAGGTGCAGGCTGGCCTGAGGGGACCCCTCACCCCCCATGCATGAATTTCGTGCACCGGGCCTCTAGTAGACATACAAAAGTCCACTTAAGGATAAACATTCATATTTTATGTATTTTGGAGTATCCAGAAAATAAGAAAGCCTCCTGTGGGACTGGCCAAAACCCTTACCAAAAAACCCCACAAGACAAATACCTCCATATTATAAACATCTCCAAACCCTAGGGGGAAACAGTCTTAAGGAAAAATGATTGAATGTGGGATAAAATTTGAGAGAGGTCTCAACTGCATTTCTAAGATGCCTTGAATTTTCACTTTTTTCATCACTTTTTTGAGTTGGATCTGACTCTTGAAGCACATTTTAAAATGCTCTCATATTTTCCCTAAAGAGCTATATAGGAGTTCATTAACCTGGATTACTCTGTAGCCTAATCGACTGGTGTCCATGAGGTAATAGGGTTGACAGGAAGCAAGACTCTGAACACATTTATTCTATGTGATAGAATCAAGTTTAGGGAACGTGCAGATTTCAGAAAGGCAGGCTCAGATGGGGAGCGGTAACAGCAGTCTCTATCTGGGGATAAGGGGAGGGGACTGTGTTCTCAAAATTTGAAAGTATATTAAAGAGGAATTGATGAAATACCTGTATCTTGAAAGTGCTTATTGTATACTGGTTATAAGTGAAAATTTATTCCACAGAATTTTAACAGAATCACAACTATCTGGACAATACCTTAGAATTATCTGTAATGAGATGATCTTTGTAATTACAGTTTATAGAAGCAATGCATAAACTTAAAACAATTTTTTTTTCCTCATTGAAGAAGAAAGCACGCAGGCTCAGAACCTATCACACACTTACACCAGCCCCTGACTGTTTGGTACCTGAGTAACATCAACAAGGTATCTGAGTAACATCGACAATCCAACAGCCAATTGCAATTTGGAAATCATAGAATCTGGTCATTTTTAAGGTCAAGGTAAACACTATCATTGTGTTCCCTATGATTCAAATGGTTTGCTTATGAGAACTTTTTAAATAAATGCAAATGAAAAGAATTGTTTTTTGAGGAATCCTTGCGATCTGTGGCGGGGTGCCCATATTGGGCTGGCAGAGAGGAAGACAGGCAGGCAGGTTGGTGGTTGGGCTCCATCCTTTCAACCTGAAAGAGGACAGAGGTGCCATTTTCCTAATTAGGGCTCCATATAATACTTGAAAAAAAATACTATTTTTTAAAGAATAAAAATGAATGACTCCATTCTTCTCATTTTACCACTGAAAACATTGTGTACACAGAGGGCTTAGCTCAGGGTCACACACAGATTAGAGCAAAATCAGGCTGAGAACCTGGGTGGCTTATTTTCTAGCTCCATGTCCTTTCAACTCCACCATACACTCTTACAATACAGCCAATAAACATGGGGAGCAGGTTTTAAATTAACAGAATGTGTCAGACTGCAGTACAGAAGTCATGCTCACTCAATCCTTTATGTTTCCTCAATCATCGCTCTTTTAATTCCCTAACACATGTGATGTATTTGGTGACCAATTAAAAGTAAGACCTGGTCCCTTTCTTTCATGGTGTCCCTAATTCTTGTTTGTGTTTGGATCCAGGATCATAACCAGGCCACTTTGGATGAATTTACTTCTCATAAGTAGGACTGGCTCTTCTTGGAATAATACTGGATATGAGACACATACCCATGCTTGGTCCAATGTTTGAGAGTGTCCTGTGCTTATCTGCATGCATGCTTGCCTGTGTATCTTATCAGCAGCACTGATTGACATGAAATATTCCTCAGACAACGGACTGCTTGGTCAGCTTGCCAAGGGCTGCCCCACGGTCTTCTGGATAGGCCCAGGGGAAGTCAACATTCTACTATTAGCTGGAAGCATGCCCACTTTCAGATTTGTTTAAAAGGAAAAGTAAATTTTCTCCTCACTGCTTATTCTATTTCTAAACATCTTGAAAAGGCCTCTTTTTCATCTTTTATTACAGGACATTACAAGGATGGCAGAAATGAGACTTTCCTGGGCATTTACAAATCTCGTGTTTTGAAAGGTATATTACTTTTTCCACTGGAAATTAATGTAATGAGAAATGTTTTACAGACACACGAAACTATAAAAACACAAACACATTTCGTGTGTGGCTTTTCCTCCTCAGAGGAGCTTTAGTCTCTGGGCAGATCTGTGCCTGAGCGGCCCTGCAGGGTGGCCTCTGCCAGCCCAGCTCTCCTTGCTGGCTCCTGGGCTCATTTTTCTCCTAAACCGTTTTTGTACCCACTTTTGTTCCTCTTCAATCTGCCTTTCTTGTTTCCTGTCTCTCACTGTTTCACGTCTGTATAGCTTGTCTTCATATATATCTAACAGACCTTGTTCTTTTAGACTTCCTTCGATATGCTTATATTCTTCCTGGATCTGTATTATTCTTAGATGCTGAGGACGCCTAAGTCTCTGCACCTATCCCCATGGGCTTCTCTATCTACACCTGACTCCTTGTTGGATCAGTAACCCTCTCCTGATAATCTGGGCATCTTTCATTCCATCTCCTACTTCCCAACTTGCCCTGTGCCTTACCAGATTTTCAAGCCTAGGCATCTGTTAGAAGGTCACCCTCTGCCTGAGTTCATTCCTCAGACTGTCCCTTTCCCATCTTCGTATGACATCGTGTTGTATGAAGGTACTTTAGATGGAGTTAACAATATAAAAGACATCCTTCTTCAGAACATGTACTAACTAGAAGGGTCTTACATGAATAGTAAGAGAAATAATAATGAATAAAATATTGAATGAGATAAGTGACATTTTGACAGACAGTAGAGGTCATAAGCAAAGTTGTAGGATGCCTTCCTCAATCCTCATACCTTCCTGCCTTCATGATTTCCATCACTAATTATAATGACATACATATTTGACAAATGTAGATAGTTTGGGGCCAAAATTACTTAAAAAGGGGCATGTGATTCATTGCATGCCATTATTCAAATGTGGGAATGAATACTAGAATTTAGAGGCAGAAGCAGCATCAGTGGAATGAGCCACAAAACGGCTCGGTTTTGGGCATTTTCTCCAGTGATGCTTTATGATGTAGCATGTGAGTAAGCAGGAGCTCTGGAATCTGGTCATCAGGGAAGGGAGAGCACGGGCACCCCTAATGACTAGTAACTGGAAGTACAGTAAAAACTGTATTTATTCTTACCATTTAAATTGGATTTAACATATAATACTTATTGTGCATTGGCACCATTTCAAGTAGGTAGATATTATATTCATCCTGATTTTACGTATGAGCAAACTGAGGCCCAGAAAGCTAAATCATCTGTACAAGGTCATACAGTCAGTAATTGGTGCAAGTAGGCTTCCAGTGATACCTCATATAGCCTAAGTATGATATGGGTGTTGTTAAATAAAATTTAAACTGTGAAATAAAGACAGTTTGGTACTGTGGTTATGTAGGAGAATATCCTTATTTTTTGAACTATACATCAAAGTATTCAAAAGTAAAGGACAACGGTATAAGGAAATCACTCATAAATGGTTCAGAAAAAATATGTTTATATATGTATACACACATATACACACATAACATTATGTGTGTGTGTGTGTATGTGTGTATGTGTGTATGTAGATAGGTAGGTTGGTAGAGAATAAAATGACAAATGGAGTAAAATACTAACCATAAGTGATTCTAGATAAATGTATGTGAGTATTCATTTTATAATTTTTTTCTTTTTTTGTAATTCATGTGTAAATTTGAATTTCTGAATAAAATGCTTGTATTTCTCAGAAAAAAGGTGAACAAAAATAATAAAAATAAATCATTCTTTGCACTAATCTGAATTTTTCCACTATGACTCCCTTCTCCCCCTCTTCCTTCCTTAATGGGCTCATGACCCCTGGCTCCTTCTCTCTTTCTCTAAGAAGCCGGTGGCTGCTTCGTTTCTCTGAAGGGGTGGTTGGCAAAAAAGAGGCGAAGGTCTGGCAACTGGAGAGTCTTCCCCTGTTGTGATGCGTATGATTTCTTAGGTTGCCCTCTCCACTTCTCCTCCCAAGTGAAGACCTTTACAAGTTTAGATGTATTCACAGGCTTATAGAATGTTTTTTACCTGCATGGTTTATTGTATTTTCTTTTTAGCCTGACTTACTCATAAACCAGTCTGCTCAAGATAATAAAAAGGTGATTATACCAGTATTGATTAAGAATGGATGATATGAGAAATATCTAAATAATGAACAGCCAGCAGGACTCAGGCAGTGTCCAAGCATAACAGGCGCTTGTATCATCTGGCTGACCCGGGCCAGCAGAAGCCAGGTGGCACTGAAGTGGTATGTGCTGGTAGAAAATTAGCTAAGATCTTCCTACTTTGAAGAAAAGATTGAGAATCATCTTATCTTTAAAGATAAAGATAAAAATAAAGATAAAGAAAAATGGATGATCCTTAGCTGATTAGATAGCCTTTCGGTCTTTGCTGATAAATGTATGTGGTTCTAAACCTAAATTCTTTCTATGAAGCTACTTTTTCTCCCCCTACCCGCCCCCGCACCCGCCCCCCCCAAGTTGCTGCCTCACATGATAGAGAACCACATTTGCTGGGCACTTCACATGTTTTGTTTTTATATCATTATTTTTCTCAATTATAGTTGACATGCAATATTATATTAGTTTCAGGTGTACAGCCCAGTGATTAGACATTATAAAACTTATTAAGTGATCATCCCCAAAAATATCATACCCATCTTACATAGTTATTAGAATATTACTGATTATATTCCTGTGCTGTACTTCACACCTCCATGACTACACTATAACTACTAATTTGTACTTCTAAATCCCTTCACCTTTTTCACCCATCCCCCCATCTCCTCTCCTATCTGGCAGCTGTCAAAATGTTCTCTGTATTTATGAGTCTGTTTCTGTTCTGCTTATTCATTTTAATTTTTAGATTCAGTTGTTGATAGCTTTGTACTTATTACCATTTTATTGTTCATATTTTTTATCTTTTTCTTCTGAAAGAAGACCCTTTAACATTTTATATAATACTGGTGATGAATTCATTTACCTTTTCCTTGTCTGGGAAGCTGTTTATCTGACCTTCAATTCTAAATGATAGCTTTGCTGGATAGACTAGTCTTGGTTATAGATCCTTGCTTTTCATCACTTTGAATATTTCTTGCCACTCCCTTATGACAGTCCTGTGAGTGCTCCCTTGTGGGTAACTAATTGCTTTTCTCTTGCTACTCTTAAGATTCTCTCTTTGTCTTTAACCTTTGGCATTTTAATTTTGATATATCTTGGTGTGGACCTCTTTAGGTTAATCTTGTTTAGGACTCTCTGTGCTTCTTGGACTTTTATGTCTATTTCTTTCACCAGGTAAGAGTTTTCTGTCATTTTTTCAAATAGGTTTTCAATTCTTGCTCTCTCTCTTCTCCTTCTGGAACCCCATGATGTGAATGTTGGTATGCTTGAAGTTGTCCCAGAGGCTCTTTACACTATCTTCATATTTTTGTACTCTTTTTCTTTTTGTTGTTCTGATTGGGTGTTTTTCCTTCCTTATCTTCCAAATTCTTGATTTCATTCTCCGCATCCACTACTCTACTGTTGCTCCCCTATAAAATATTCTTTATTTCAATTAGTAGTATCCTTCATTTCTGACTTTTTTGTTTGTTTTATGTTGTTGATGTTCTCACTAAATTCTTAGTTCTCAGTAAGTTCCTTGAGCATACATATAACCACTGTTTTTGAACTCTGTATCTGGTAGTTCTTTTGCTTCCGTTTCATTTAGTTCTTTTTCTGGAGATTTCTCATGTTCTTTAATTTGTGACATGTTTCTTTGTTTACTCATTTTGGCTGCTTCCTTGTGCTTCTTTATATGTATTATATAGATCTGCTATGTCTCCTGGACTTGGTAGAGTCGGCTTATGTAGTAGGTGTCCTGTAGGGCCCCATGATTCAGCCTTCCCAGTCACCTGAGCTGGGCATTCCAGGTGTGCCTCTGTATGAGCTGTATGCCCTGTCCTATTGTAGTTGAACCTTGACTAATGTTAGCCTCACTGGGAGGGATTGACTCCCAGGCCAACTGGTTGTGAGGAATGGCTGTGACTGCAGCAGAAGATCTATTGTGCAGGAGCCAACCCTATAGAGCAAGACTTGCTTCAATGGGGGCTTTATTGCTCACTGAATCTGCCCTTTGAGTGTGTCACTTGTGTGCAGGTGGTAGGGTTATAATCCAGCATGGTTGAAGCAGACCACCAGGTTCACTGGCTTTGGGGCCTCCTGGGAGGTGCAAAGTCAGACTCTACCTGTGTCCTGCCCAGGGTCACCCAGCATGAACTACAAAAGCAGTCTGCAGATGGCTGCTACTTGTGTTGAGCTTGGAGGTGCCCAGGAGAGGCCAAGATGTGAATCAGGGCAGGCTGCAGCTAGTGGCAGTCCTGGGGCCACTTACTTCAAGGTATGGGACACATTAATGTCAGGTGCTGCTTGGTTGAGAGATTTTAGGAAAGCCCAAAGTATAAGGTAAGAGAGGCCAGTTGTATGGAAAAGCCATTGGAAATGGCTTGGATGAGCCTGCAAATAGGAAGGGGTGGGATCTCAGGAAATCACCAGGGCAGGCAACAACTGTGAGCCAGGATGATGGAGATTCAGATATAGCACTGCCTATCAGCTCCATGACAGGAAGGGCTCAGCAAAGGAACTCTGACCTCTGCAAGCACTTCTGTCTGGGATAAAGCTAACCTTCTAGCTCTTACTCTGATTCCAGACAAGTTAGTTTCTCCCTAAATGTCCCATTTTCCTTTCAAGCTGCTTCCCCAGCACTGGAGCTCAAAGGGAGTGAGTCTGAGTAAGTATGTGTGCAGGCCCTTTAAGAGGTACTTCCTGGGACTCCCCAGCCTCTGTGTCACTCAGCCACAATCCCCACTGGTTTTTTCAGTCAGAAGTTGTGGGGACTTCTCTTCCTGACACAGGAACCCTGAACCCTGATCTGGGTGCCTGGTATGGTACAGGGACCCTTTGCTCCTCAGAGAAACCTCCCCAGCCAAGAGATCCCTCCTGATTTTAAATTGCAACATGTGTGTGTTGGACCAGCTGGTTCCATGATTCTGCCTCATGTCTCTGTCCCTCCTACCAGTGTCAATGTGTTTCTTCTTTAATTCCCTAGTTGTAGGATTTCCGTTCAGCTAGATTTCAGGTGGTTCTGAGTATTGGTTGTTCTGTATTATAGTAGTAAATTTTGATGTGGTTGTGGGAGGGGGGAATACTGCATTTACCTCACATGTTTTATTTCTTATATCAGGCATAATAATCTATGTTTCAGAACTGAGAAAATTGAGTCACAAGTGGTAGATAACTATTACAATTCTTTTAAATGAAGAGGGTTTTTTTGAATTGTTATACAGTTAATTCTACTATTCCAGAGGATCTGGTTTTAATAAATAATTTGGTCTATTTAGTCTACCAATGTCTTACTTATTCAACACATTTATGCACATATATAATAATTATATACACATAAAACTATACATATGATATATACAAATGCACATAATATTTGTATGCTAGATATTAAGAACTTCCTCTCCAACATGGTCTTCCAAATTTGCATTTTCGTAAGCAGCACATGAGAGCTATTTCCTGAAATCTTCTTCATACACTAGGAAGGACTTTTGCCATCTGCAATCTGATAGGTGTAGTGTGGGAATTTTTTTAAATACCTAAACATTTTTAATGCTATAAAGGGTCTTAATAATCATTTCCAAATCTTTATTTTTTCAAGAGGAAAATGACTCATAGGACACTTAAGTAATTTATCCAAAGCATTAGAACCCAATACTAACTGCCATCCAGTCTTATTACCTTCTAATATGACACAATAAGTCATCTTATCTATCTAAATTGCCTCATGTACTGTTTCTAAATTAAACATTTTTTCCCCAATAATATGGTGCTAATTTTAATTTGATTTATTTATAAGGGAAAATATTCAGAAAACTGTTCATGATTTCTGATCAGCAAATTCTTTCAACCTACTAAACTTGTTCTATAAAATTATTGTATCTGTTCAATTAAATTATGTATTCATTGAATTGAAACTTGAATATTTATAGTATACATTACACTCTCCAACTATTTCTATAGCTTTGTATCATCAACATGGATAAAATTAAATATTAATTTAGAACATTCTCTAAAATGAAGCATACACTATGACTCTTACATTATCACTGTAGTGGATAATGGCTTTAGAAGTAAAATTTAATTCAATGCATTAATCCTTCAAATGTGGTTTTACTAAAACCATTAATGTGCATGAAAACAACATTTGAATGTAGATAATCTGAATAATTTCTTCACATTTTAAAATGTTAATTCTATTTTTCCCAGTATCCTCCAATCATTAAGTCTAAAATAAAGAGCAATTAACTTTAGAATACATACTTGAAATTACCCCAAGGACCTCATTCTAAAGACAATTAAACAAGGAAAATAGAAGAGAGGCTGGTAGATTTGCATTTCCCACGAGCTGGTGCCTGATTTTGCTCAGGTCTTCATTTGTTTTACCTTATGCTTCTTGGCATCTGGGTTGGTGTTTATTTCCAAGATTTTATTAAGATAGTTAATTGTGCTATTGTTTGTGGACTTTTAATCTGAACCTCATTAGTTTTTCAATAGTTGTTTACTCTGAATTTAGAGTGTGCAGCAGGAAAGCCAAATTAAAAGACTCATTATACATCAAGAGGTGCAGAGTGTTTAAGAAGCTTAAAAAAATAAATTTTTCACTAACACTTTTTAAAAACTTTTTCTCTCTTTCTCTCCCTTATTTGTTTTTTGAGCTGGAATTTATTTTTATCGTTTAGCCACCCAGGAGATGCTGTCAGAGGACAGTGGAGTGTTATAATGTCTATATGAATTATCATAATGGGTTATAGACTGGATACAGTGCACCATGATCTCACCAAGGAAGCTAGTTAATGTAGAGTTATATGTTGGAAGCATACAGTCAGGAGCAGTGCTGATGAGTCAGAGAGTAGATATCTTAATTTGAGTTCCCACCTTTCTCTTATCTCTAAAATACTAATTCATCACTGGTTTCAGAAATTCACTGACAAAGATTTTTATTTTTAGGTAGGTTATTTTTTACTGTATTTTAAAAATCTCGATTACTTTGCATTTTTAACATAAGAAGTGCTTTGAAGAGTTATAGTTTTATTATGATTATGTTTGCAATTTTAAATTGGTGTGCTTGTCCGATTAAGTGGATATGTCACTGTACCGTCCATGATTCCCAATGGGGCTCAATGGTACCATAGGGAGTACTGGTTGAGTGGAAGAAAGGAGAAAATGATATATGGTTGGGGAAAAAATGGCATGATAGTATGGAGAATGTTTTTTATTCTTTCTCAGCTCAGGGTTGGAAGGCAGTTAGCTCTCCAGCATGGCTGAGCTGCTTTTTGCTGAGAGAAAGCCCTGAATGAAGAGTCTCACAGCGGAGTACTAGACACTAGTGCTGGGGGATGTAAGCAGAGGGTCCACAGGGGGTCACCTCTGTCCCGTCCCTCACTGAGGAGTCTTTTTACACAAAATAATTCTGATGAAGCAAGCCAATTGACACTAGTAATACAATATCTGAGTCATAATTAAATATGATGGAAGGCCAGTGAAGTATTATTCTTGGAAAAGATGAGCTGCTGAACCTTTCAAAAGTATGAAAGAGATCAATAAAATTAATAAAGAAAGATTTTTCTTTGGACACTGGAAAAAACATTCAAAAATGAACAGACATGCTACCATAGAAAGGTAAGATTAAATAAGAACATTTTACAGCCTATTTATATGGAAAGTAATAAATAAATGTTGTTTTAAGTAAAATGTGAAATATTTCAAATTACATTTAGGTTCAATTTTGGAAGAGTGACTTATACTGGAAATATAAGAGACTTTGCATTTTTTAATTTAGGTATTTTAGATTATAACATTATAGGGCTTTTTTTTTTTTACTATTTCTCCCCAGTTGAAATAGTAATTTACTGTCTATATTATGTTAAAATAGGAGATTTACTGTCTATATTAGAATATAAAATACACATTTAAGCAAATATCAAATAGTATATGTTTCATAGTTTATTAAATAATTGGTCAGTTAAAATTTTTTAATTTTTATGGAATTTTTATAATTTGGACCCAAAAAGTAGTTCATGAATAGTTTTATTATTTGCTATAGAAAAGCAACTTAAGCATTTGATTGAAACTGTGTTTTAATAAGTAATGTTATGTTATGGCAGTGCTATCCAATAGAAATATAATGTAAGCCACATATATAATTGAAAATTTTCTAGTAGGTGCATTAAAAAAAAGTAAAAAGAAACAGGTGAAATTAATGTTAATAATATTTTATTTAACCAGTGCTTCCAAATACTACCACTTAATATGTATTGACTGATTATGTATTACTATGTATTGATTATATATTCTATATGTAATCAGTATAAAAGTAATTGACATAATACAGGATATCCCCCAAAAAAGTATACACACTTTAACAGTTGATAGCTCAATTTTGAAAATGAAATGTACTTTAATAAACACTGATTTTATAATTATTAAAAGTGTGTGTATACATTTTTATGGATACTTATATGGTATATATGTTTATACATGTGGTCTTTGAAATCTGGTGTGTATTTTTCAATTATATCTTAATTCAGAGTAGCCACATTTCAGGGTTTAATAGCCATGTGTGGCTAATGGATACCACATTGGACACTGTAGCCTGTTAGGAACATGGCATCTATTCCCAATTTTTTCTTTGTCTATTTCCTGGGTTTCATGAAAGGGATAGACTTGTATTACCCAGAGATGTCTAGCATGAGACTTTGAACATAGGAGTAGGTCTGAGGCCATCTTTTTCCTGTGGTGGCCACTGGCAAGCAGGGTTGCACATGGTGACTTTGGTGGCTGGGCCCCCCATGCCCTGTCTGATCACCTCTCTGGGGGATGAGATAGAGGTAGCAGTGGACTGGTGGGAGCAGTAACAGAAGCCACCTGATCTTTGCTTCTGCATGTCTTGGGCTCTGCAGTATTCTTCCAATCCTGGTTGCCTTTCACCCTACTCTTTCTTCCTTTGAATGATAACTATTTCAAGAGCTAGCCCAGGAAACATCTCACATTCCCCGACCTCACACTTCTTACCAACTTACAATTATTTCCTAAGTATTCATCATGTTATTTTGTGGGTGCCTTTTAAACTCCTCTGTCTTATTAAAAGGAAGGACAGTCTCTTTACTATTGCTATTTTTATTATTAACAATTATTTAATTAGCACCCACACCTTGTAGGTTCTCACTATAGTAAATGTTTATTAAATAAATGGCTAAAGGATGGAGAGAACATCGATGGGCAGCATATATTGAAAACTACATCTTGATTTAAATAAAATGTGGGAGCTTTTGGCCATGGACACAGGCTGTGTAACTTAGGTCTTGACAGTCAGCATTGGGGAAAAATAGGCAAAAATATAAGTGCTGGAGTATCCAGTGGTTCTACACATTTCCTTTAGGACTTGAGCAATGTGAAGGGCTGCTCCTAGTCTGGGATTCACAGTAGGTGTCTAATGAGTTCTCTTCATGAAATTAATTGATTAAGTAGATGAACAAACATGCATGCAATCTTGACATTTCTGCCATAAACTTTTTATTACAGCTAACACATAATTTGTCTTTTCTAACTTATGACACTGTTTTTTTTTTTTTTTATTTAGATGGGTCTCAGTAGAGATGAACTGGCAAGCCATTTTTTTTTTTAAACAGAAACATGCTTTGCTACCTTTTGGTTATAGTCTCCAAATTTTAATTAGCCTCAAAGAGGCACAGTTCTCAAAAGGAAGAGTCTTAATTTTAAGGAATGGTACTATAACTACTGCTTCCCGGATCCGACTGCCAGTGGGCCACCCACTTCCCTTTGTTTTTGTCCCTTAAATTTTCTGCAACAGGAGACCCTCTTTTAATATATGTTTCATTAAGGAAAGACAACCAGACCTTTCATGGATTTCTTTTGGTTGTGATTGTGTGTCTTCTCTACTCAAACTTTTGGCAAAGTGACAGCAGAGTTGATTTGCAAATTTATTTTCAATCTGTAGACTATAGACAAAAAAAAGAGAAACAATGAGAAATGAGTTTAAGTTAAAATTTGGAGATTTAATTAAAGACTAAGGATTTCTATTATGAATTTTGACTTTGAAGAGAGCTTTTATTGAAACTATATCTTAATTTAAATAAATAAAGAGTTAAAAGACCATTCTGAGTTCAATATTGAAATCATATAGTATTCCCATATTCTTTTAGCTCCAAATCACTACCGGAAGCTATTCTAGTTGGGGGAAATTTCCTGCAGGAGAGATACTGGTGAGAAGGACTGAGGAGAAACCACAGACGGTCCACGTGTCACTACCAGTAGAAGCACAAAGAGGTTTGTTGGGATATCCAGGTCCTCCTTCCTATGAAGCCTTGGCATTCTTTGTCAATCTGCTCGTTGGCAATACCCCTTCTTTTCTTATTCTGTCTCAAATATTAAGCTTCCTGCTTTCCTTTACATTAAAAATACTGGTTATTTTTCTTTGAAATCCCTTCCTCCCCAGTTACTGTGGGATGGAGTCCAGTTCATCCTCCTACTCCTGACCATAATATTAGCACGGAGCCTTTCATAGGTATCCTAGTAGTTTATCCTGAGGCCAACAGGAGGAGACAAATGACAGCAATTTATTTTAATTTGAATAAAAGTTTTTCCTATTACTTATTAGAATGTATTAGTAAATGGAACTGAGCTTGGATGCTTTAGACATAAATATCTCATCATTGTTATTAAGAATCTCAATCAATATGTCTTCTGAATTCCTCTTGATTAGATTAGGGAACTTTATTGCACCGTAATCCCTAGACATATTGAATCAGAAGCTCTAGAGATGGGGCCTAGCAATTTGAGTTTTAAAAAGCTCACCAGGTATTTCTGATAGACACTACATTTTGAGAACCACTGGTATAAAGATTTTGAAAGGAGTATTCCATATGACTTTGATTTTAGGGAGGGTAAAGAATGCTTGAAGCTTTATAAGATCTTACTAGAGGCTAAAATGGCTGCGATTCTGCCCAAGAATATCTGGGTTGGGCTGATAAATTAAAAGGAAACCAGCCAGCTGAACTTTGCATCTTGCCGAGTATTAGTGTAGGAAGACTGGTGCCTGAATTACTGCAAAAGTAGCTGACACAACAGAAAGGTACTGAAAGGCATCCACACAAATGCGTTTAGTTTTTATACATACACTCTTGTAAAAATGGAGGGTTTGGGGCATGGGTGCAGATTAATCCACATGAAGGGCGGGTCCAGTTCAAAATTCATGCATCCTGAGCAACCGTGCACAGCCACAGGCGACTTCTGTTCTGTGATCCATGCTGAGCTCCTTGCATTGGCCCATCATCCACTCAGGAAAAGCACCTTGCGCGGAGGGACCACGGGGACAGGAAGAGTGGTTTTGCAGCTACCCAAAGTTGAATTATGATAAAGGATATGCTTTATTACTTCCAAAAAATATGGAAAGTTGAGTCTCCAAATTTCCTTCACCATCCTTAATTTGAAAAATAGTTCAAACAAAAACCAGAAACAGTTATCAGCTAACAAAACCGAGGGAATTTGAACTCTTACCATGCACAAAGTAAAAACAGGTTTTCAAACTGTCTGTTTTAATTTAAATATTGCTTCTGTATTAGAAGATTTTCCGAAGTCATCTAGCAGGTAGCTCAAGGGCAGAGTTACTCTAGCAGCCATGTCTCCCCAGGGATCGAAAGGAATGACTTCTGAAACCAGGCATTTCTTAGCAAGTCATATAAAAACCTCACTGGAGACTTTTGCTGCCAGGAGAAAGGTTTTAAGCATCCAGTGATGAAACCTCTAAGACAATAAAGAGTGCCAGATGCACGAGATTTAGGGTTTAAAACTGCTGATGTCCACATTTAGCCCTAAACATGCTTTATCCAATATTAGAAAACTAATGTAGTTCTACATTCTTGCTTGCGAGGTAATGTCATTTTGGAGAGATTTTCTTTCCTGTTAATACAAATCAGAAGGGTGGCTGTCGGTATAAAGCAAAGATAACAAAAATGAAAATATAAAGCCCTGACTTATATTGAAAAGAAGTAGGGAAGGGTATATGTGTATTGAGGGGGTGATATAAAAGAAAGAGAGGGCAAGAGAGGGAGAGGGGGAGAGAGGAAGGGAGGCAGAAAAGGGAGGGGAGAGAAAGAGAGAGAGAGAGAGAGAGAGAGAGAGAGAGAGAGGCATAATATATGCCCCTTATTCTGAAGGACAAGAGGCTTGAGTTGTTCAATAACTGTATTTGACTTTGTGTCTAATGACCCTGTAATTGGATGTCCTCTATTAGTCAGAGTCAAAGTAAACAAAGCAGGATATTGAATTTTTGTCATGGGTCAGGCTTTTAAAAAGTAGCTGTTGTTAAACTGCTGTACATTTAGGGAAGTTTGTTCTGTATCTGACCTGTGGTACCCTTTACACCACTACATGCATTTGTCAAAACTTGCAAAACTGTACTCTAAAGTGGGTGGATTTTACTCTAGGAAATTAAACATTGGTCAATAAATTGCTCTACCTATTATAAACTGCGGAGAGATGCATCATCGTTCTGATCATCTCAGCCATTCACTGTCACTAAAGCTATTGGATTTATAATTCCTTGAATTAAATAGTAGAAGAATATGTTGAAAATTTATGATAGGATCAATAATATCTATAAGAAAAAGTTACATTGAAATAAATATATATAAGTAGTTTAACTCAGCATGGAATATACACTGAGTGGCCAGATTATTATGACCACCCCATCAATACTTCATTGACACTTCCAAAATGACTGAATATTGAAAACTTCCTAAGCAAATACTCTCAAGGTTTTACTATTATTATTATTTGCATAACTAATTCACTTCATTGTACTGATGGGGTGGTCACAATAATCTGGCCACTCCGTGTAAATGGAATGTTTTGATTGAACTTGAGTTTTAGTCTTCATGTTCCTCTAAGAAGTTTGATTCTCCTCCAGTTTTTGAAAGAGGCAGATGAGCTGACACTGGAAGTCTTCATGGACATGCTCACACATTTAACCTAAATGTCCTCTTCCTGTGACATGAGCAACCAATTATTTTCTGTGACTATATGCCTAGACTTTCACCTCGACTCCTCAACACAGGTGGTATAAAACTACCTTATATCAGTTTCATTTTTACAATATGCAATGAAAGATTTTGGATTTTTTATTTTTGCCTCTGCAGAATGCTTTATGAAACGGTTTAATAAAGTCTATTTTTAAACCTGATTGTTAAAATGATTTTTAGCATGGTTATTTCCAACCTATTTAAACTTTGGATTCCACCCTCCCTCCCTTCCCAGCCAAGCCATTCTAACCTCCTAATGGACCCTTACTTTTCCTTGTTAAATCTTAACAACCAATTACTAGCTCTAGGCTGGTCTGGCTCTCTCAGAAATATATGCTGTCTTGGAATCATAAGTGCTTAAGGGTTTTTTGGGGGGGTCAGATAAGGGCCATGGGCTAGAGCCAAACTCACTGGAAATGTTGGTACCTGAAAGAAATCTGAAATGAAGACTCTTTATGGAGAGAGTGATGAGGTGAGAAACCAGGGCAGGGCGGGTTGTGTGTAGTTTACTGTATTTGCTATTTGACAGGGACAATCTTTAAAAACCAAACCCAGCTTTTCACTTAGAAGGAATGAATTATATCATCTCACAATTCTTTCTTTCTGCTCCATGTGACACAGTTGTCTCAATACATCAACTGGCCCAAACTAATTAATCACCTTATCCAACAATCTGGAGTGTCACTTGATATTTTACAAAATCTCTGAAAGAAAAAATAAAAAGCAAAATTTGTTGTTGTGATACCCATTATTTTTTAAATTACCATTTTCTTTAAAGGTGGATGAATTCTTCAAGTGACTTTGAAATAAATGTCATTACCTTGAGAAATTTTTTAGTGAATAGAATTATCTTGTATAAATCATCCCAAAAGATTATTCTATTATTTGGAAAAAAATGTAACTTATTTTCAACTCAACATCCAAACCAGTACTAACAGATGAGTGACATAAGATCATTCACCACATGGAATCTAGTTTCAAGGAATTTCCTGCTTAATTAATAACAAGCATCTTGAAATAGGTGAGAAATTAGGATGGTGGAATTGGAGCAGAGAGTTATGGGAAGATATCTGTATGTGCAAATTCACCTGCTAAAATGTCACATCTTACTATTGCCCTGTCCGCAGCTTTATAAATAAACCCCTCATTAAAGTCTCGCCTATTACTCTGACTTGCCTGGGTCTCCCCTGGGACACTGGCTGATTTACATGAAAGAAGGAGTCATCCCTGCAAATTAGGGGAAGGGCATTCCAAGCTCAGGTAGCAGCAAGTGAATCTGTGTGAAACACACAAGCATGATGAGGCAGATAATTATAATATCCAGGTGGTAGGCAACTTAACTATAAACCACCCAGAGTTGTTTTTGATGGGTGATTTTTCTTACACTGTTGTTCAACAGATATTGTTGACTAGTTTAAGGCAATGAACTAGGTACTGCAGCTATATGGCTCCCATTCAAATGTTGCCATATTCTTGAATTTGTTTGTGAACAGATGTTACTCTTTTGGTGCTCACTTATTAGTAGCCAGGGAAGTAAAGAATTTTTATAGCGGGGTTACTTGAAAAATTCCTTCCTTAGTGACAGAGCATGAATTGAGAGGACTGTGTTTAGAACTTTCTGTTCCTTCATGCCATTCCACACACACAAACACCCATATACACATACATACATATCCACAGAGCACATTTTTAATATATCCAGAGTACAGTTTAATACTTGAATTTGTCTCCAACAAGGTCAGATAGGTCCTTTGTTGCAGGTTTTTTTACTTAAAGACATATTCTAGTTACTTTGGCTTCTACTCTAATGTTGCCTTTATAAGAACATTCTTTTCTGTTTTGGAGTAATATACTGCTTTGATATGATTAATGAAGGTCCAATATTTCCTTCAATATTTTCAGTGGAAGAATTAAGCATTTAATATATGGTGTTTCACAAAATATCCTCATGTGATAAATAGATGCCAAATTTTTGTTTCATGTAAGTTTTCATTAGATAGTAAATCACAAAAGAAAAAACTAATTTGAGGAAACAAGAGGGAGTCCTGTTTAGCTTTAGTTTTTTGGATGGGTCTTGTTTTTACAGTAACTTTTATCAGCCCTCTGCCCTATCATGAAGCTTGATAGAGTTTGGGCTATTTCCATTGCTTTTCCTGTTTTCATTTGGCTAAGATGCATTGTGGAAAAAATGTTTTATTTTAAAAGCCAAAGGAAAGAAAGAGAAGCTTTCCTGAAATTTTAATAATATTTTCTCTAGTCTAAACTTTAAAGACTTTATATTTAATCTTTGTTTAGACTACATAGCTGATTTAAAAAATAACTTTCTGTCACTCAACTATTTTTGTTTAGTGTATTTTTAAAAGATTTTCCTGGGTGGTATGGTTTGTAAGAAAGGTGTTCTTTATTTTTTCTATATGCAGGACACCTTTTCTATATACAGGACTTCATTCAAGGTACAATCTAAGAAAATTTTTTTCTGGTGAATTTTTGTTCTTGTTTCTCTCACATTAGGTACTTGTGAAATTCACTTTTAAAATTTATTTTGAGTTTTGAAATTATGTCCCTCCCTAATTAAACATTTGAACAAAGAGAAGTGATATTGAAGATGGAATTTGATTAACTACAAAGAAGTACATAACTTTGTATATGAAACGCTATTATTAGTACAGACACTAAATCTTAGTAGGGCAAGTTTTTGTTTGTCCAATTATGTTTTTCTATATTGATCTTAAGAAACATGGAAGTAAACTGGTCTCCCATAGATGGAACATGTAAGTATGTGACATTTCATGAAAAAAAAATCAGAAAGAGTCAAAGCTTGAGGTAGACTCTGTTAGATTATATCTATCAAATATGAGTTAAGCACCTTATAATTTAGAAAAAAGCTAGCCAGATGGTAGTCATTTAAACATAGAACTCTCTGGAAAGTTCCTGAAATGCCAATATTTTCTGAGTCATTGCTGTAGATACTGATACTAGATACTAGATGGATATAGATACTAGGTGAACAGATGTAAAATCAATAATTTTGCATTCTTTGTGTTGGGGCAGGTGTGAAACCTTAAGGGAGGTGTAATGTGTTACAGTATCCCTAAAGCTGAGTAGAACCAAAAGGCTTTTTATACAAAAAAATTCACGGGCATGCTGGGTGTGGGTGATCAAACTCAAGAAACTGGTAGAATGGAAATTGGTTTCATTTCAGTAAATGGTACTACAATCCACATACTTGCTTTAACCACAATTTAGAGTTCATCTGTGATCCCCTTTCTTTCATCTCATATTAACCAATAAATGATTCCTATCAACTCTCTTGTCAATATTTGTTATGTCATTCATTATGTCTCCCCATTCTCACTACTACCACTCTTACAAATGATGGCTAAGATTTATAATGTGCTTTCTACTAAGTGCCAAACCCAGTACTAAGCACATTCATGAATTAATTCTTACATCCTCCTGTAATTCCTAATTGCCACTGTCATTATTCCTTTTAAAATGATAAAAAAAATCCAGAGAAGTGAAGGTCAAGTAACTTGCTCAATACCACAGGTAGTAGGTGGCAGGGAAGGAATTTTACAATCCTCTTCCATAGCCTGCACTCAACCATTCCATTTCATTCTCTTTCAAGTCCAGGTCAAAGGCCCCCCTATGTCTCACTGAAACACCAGTACCAGCTTCCTTCTGTTGGCATTTATCTAGGCAAATGCTAGCTCAATATCCCTGCTTAGTTTTAGGGAGTTCTGTTATGGGAAAATTGATTGGAGGCACGCCCCTGGTTCTCACTATAGAAACCTTCCTGTACCATGCTTTGGAAGTTTGAGCATGGGCATATGACAAAGGTCAGACCTTTGGTCGATATCACTCAGAAGTTTTAATGGTGCACAGAGGCAGGAAGAATTGGGAAAATGTGTCTGACAACATGGAAGCATCTAGAATTCAGCAGAGATTTTTAGAGTTTAGCACGCGATTTTGAGTAACCAGTGGTCGTGGCATTTGGGAGAGCAACCCACCAGGTTATGTCTTTATCTTCATTTGGCTGTGTTTTCTGTTGTCCACCATTTCTTGATTTCCCTTTGGCTTCTGTATCGGATCCTCCAGCCTCTGGATGATTCTGTGGGTTACTTGATATTCTTCCAAATAGTTCTTTTCCTGTACAAGTTAGTCAAGTATGTTTCTGATACTTGCAGCCAAGAACATTAATAGTCTTCCAGCTTCTACTCTTGATCCATTTGCATTCTGTTCTCTCCTTGGCAGCCAGAGTGGTCTTATAAAAAGGTTAATTAATATTATTCCTCTCATTTAAAACTCAAGATTGCACTGGGAATAAAATATAAACTCCTTACCAGGGCTTACAGGCTTACAAATTCCAACAGTATTTATTCTCCTATCTACTTTTCTTGCCTACTCTTGTTCCAATATCTCTCAGTATTCAACACATGGTTCAATGTTGAATAAACTAAGATATAAAAACATCGCTGAATTTGTTCTGTTTGGCTGTACATCATTCCACATCACCTTTCTTCCCATTAATATTTTGTTCTCCCTTCAGTAAAACTGTATTGGGTGTCACCTTGGTGAGAGGTAATGCACTCTTCCCACATGGACACAAAAGGGGCCAGATTCTCTCCCCATGCCCATAAATCCAAGCTGAGCAGGTGGTATAGGCTCAGCCATCCAGACCTCAGGCCTGGCATGAGTGTTGATTGAGGTCGTATTTTATTCAGTGTCAGCAGCGAATTGGACTAGCCTCTCCCATCTGTGTGAACTTTGCCATGTTTTTTAATGCCTCGTCTTCTCAGAAGTCCTTGGTTCCTGTTAGTTTTCCAAAACTAATATTCTAGGTCCCTATTATTTCTGTGAGACTGTGAAAACTATAGTTTTCCAATAAATTCAATTTTTTTTGGCTTTGAAATGAACACAGTTCATTTCTGTTCCTAATTTCCAAGAACACTCATTGATAATTATGGCAAAACTTAAATCTCAGAGGTGAGACATAGAAAACACTGTCAAAGGCTAAAGTATAATCACAGTATAGTCAGTTGCATTGATGGTTGAGTACACAGACAAATGAAATACAATTGGTTCAGAAAACTTGGCTCATTAATTAGGGGAATGTAACTGGATTGTTACTTTTTGGTTATTATTATTATCTTTTTTTTTGGAAGAAGATCTAGGCTACCTCTGCCTGAGGTAGTATCATGTCTATGGAAAGAGTAAATAATGAGAGACAAGCACTTGTGTGGGGTCCCAGAATTCTGTGCCATTAAGCACTGCCGAAGTGACTTACTCTGTTGAATATTAAGGACCTAGGAATGTCTAGCTATATGTAGATCTGCAATGTGATAGGCAAGAGGTACTGTTCCGTATAAATATGACCCCTTGAGAATGTCACTGCCCCGAAGTTCACTGTGATAAGAAATCTTGATGACAGAGGGCAACCGTCACTCAAATTTGACAACTCAAGATTGAATAGATTCTTTGTTGGGCCTTAAGCAAAATTTCTAGCTGATTATTTTTTTCAAAAATTCAGTTATATTTATTAGAAGAAGGTTCCGCTGTTAGGGAGTTTGTCTATGTTCATAATTTTAATTACTAAATTTGTTCTTTTACTTTCTCTATGACCCATTCTCCACCTAGTTGCCAAAGAGATCTTTTATTTTTTAATTGAATAAATGTGACATGTAACGTTGTGTAAGTTTCAGGTGGACAGCGTGTTACTTTGGTACATTGATAAATGTAATATGATTGCTGATATAGCGATATTTATCAGATTACATAATTATAGTACAATATTGTTTTCTTCATTATACTGAGCATTAGACCTCTATGGCTTATTTACTTCTCCTTACAAAGTGAACTTTTACAATAAATATATATTAGATCATGTCATTTTCTGGCTTAACTCTGAAGTGACTCCCATTGAATTTTCTGAAATCAACCTCCTTGCCGTGCCCTGAAAGGACTGACAGTCTATTACCGTAGATTTCACTTTCTAGTATCCAGCCACACTGGTATCCTGGAACATATGAAGTTCTTCCTGTCTCTGGTTCTTTGTCACTCACGGTGAGCCTCTCTAGAATACTGTTTTCCCAGGCAGACCTTTCCTTGTCTGGGTTACACTTCAAATGTTCACCCCTCTACAATATTTCCTATCCCATCACTTTCAGGTTTCGCTTGGTTTACAGCATTAAGACTTTCTTATGCTGTTTTTTTTGTTTGTTTGTTTGTTGTGTGTGTGTGTGTGTGTGTGTGTGTGTGTGTCTTGTTGTTTTGTTTTTCTCTCTCCCGTTGAAATATACGCAATTGACCAGGAAATCTGTTTATCTCATTCACCAAGAAATCCTGGGCATGTAGAACTGGGTCTAGTTCAGGTTATTAGGTGAATGAATATGGCGTGTTTTGTAGAAGTTCGAGGTGGAGATTAGTGAACAATATTCTAGCTGTTGATGGGGCTGTGGACTTACTAACATGTGAGACCATTCATTTCCAGTGGGGAGCTAGGAGAGGAGTGAGATAGGATAATGGCCACCTGAATTCGCCTCCCAAATGGATCTCTGATGATAGGTTCTCCGTTTGAGTGATTGGGGCTCCCTGTAATGGAAACTACCTTTGATGTGCCAGTACTCATGCAGCTTTTTCCACGTTGTTAGCTCCCCTTACACCTACTCGGCTTCAGGAGCATCCCAGCCCACTCGGCAAGCCTCATTAGAAACGAAGGGCAGCCTGGCCTTGAGCCAGAGCTAACCAGAGCTGGAGACAGAGCTCAGTTAGCTTGGCTGCTCTGCCAGCTTTCACAGCCAAGTCGGTTCATCCTTTGGGTCGCCTGTGAATACTTTGTGGAATTACACCTGCAGTGAAATATGATGCTAAGGCAGTTCTTAAGTGAGAAACTAAAATGCAGAGGCATAATAGTCAATAAGAGGTGTAGGACTATAAAGTCAGAGTGATTAGCTGAGAAATTAGATGAAGTCTTCATAGAAAGATATTTAGCCTGGGGTTGAAAGACAAATACAATTTCACCACACAAAAGAGAAAGAGGGAACTCCAAGCATAAGCTAAACAAAGGAACAGAGGTGGGAGATAAACAGTATGGATAACTGTGGGTAGTGTGACCTCACTCAATTATATGCTGACTCCTTCCTAGGCGCTATGTAAATAAAAAGAAATGAAACAGTTCCTAACATTGAAGATAATATAATGAAATAAATACAATAATGTAATTTAAATACTGAAATAGCCAGATGTACTAGTCAAAGTGGGAATATTCTGGGTGGACTAATCCATACATTAAATATATAATTGTGATAGAGCAAAGAGCCTTGCAAATTCTTTGCTACAACTCCCAGTTTTGCAGTAGTGTCTAATTTCCCTTCCCTTGAACCTGAATGGTAATAGTGATTTATGTACATATTCAACTGAAATATTAGAATAGTGGAATTTTAAGAAGAATAGTAGGATTGAGTGACAGGCACATTTATATATGTATAAAATTGCATTCTTAATTTTTCAAAATACCTCATTTTTTTCTTATATGAAGACATTATTTTATAAAAACATATTTGAGACATGAAAAAATAGGCATGGGATAGAATTGAACAGTTGGAATATTTTGGAAGTTGAAGTTGTATTAGAGTGATTGGATTATAATTTTTTTCTGTTCTGGTAGTTTTCTTTACTATATTACATTATTGCTTTAATATGAAAAGTTAGCAAAGTATAGAAAGTGAGAAACAAAGAAAACCAATTTTATTTTCTTAAAATGACTACATTTTCATTTTGCTCCAGACAAAACTGAATTTTCTTCAGTGCTAATGTTGGTATTGTCAAGCCTTGCTAGATTTATTTTCACTGGATTCTATATATTTCCGGGAGTTGCAAAATTGCCTCCAATTTGCTAATTTTTATTCATGAAACATTTTTGTGAATTCACAAAAAGCACTAAAATATGAAAGCCAGAAAATTTCTGAATTTGAAGGGCATTTTAAAAAATGACCTTAAATCATATTTTTAATAATATATTTTTTGTGGATAGAGGATGATGGCAATATGTGCAATTGACCTTCAAATCATCTCTTTTAATGTAAAATGTTTATTTTAAGGATTTTACAATTAAGCATACATATATTTTAAATTAAACATGTTTACTTTGAAATATTTTAGTGATGTGAAGTTTCTCTTTTAGGATACTAAATACTATATATATATATATATATGTATATATATATATATATATATATTTATAATTTATTCAAAGCAGTCTCCTATGAGATTTCTTAATATTTATCAGCTAGATTGATATCCTCCATGTATTTAGTAAACAGTAGAAATATATATTAATTGAATGACAGAAGCAATTTCTAAAGTTATCTTTGAATTATTAGAAAAAATACCGATGATTTTGTTTGTCAAATAAATAATTAAATATATAAATATTTCTCATTTTTTTGATATCTTCTTTTCTTAATCAACTATAACATTCTTCATTATAGGATAGGAAAAGTGATTTATCTACAAACTAAGCCTAAAAGTACTATTACTAATAAAATGAAACTAAAAGTATTCTTTTTTAAAAAATATATTTTTATTGATTTCAGAGAGGAAAGGAGAGGGAGAGAGAGAGAAACATAAATGATGAGAGCCAATCATTGATTGACTGCCTCCTGCATACCCCCTTTCTGGGATCGAGCTTGCAATCGGGCATGTGCCCTTGACTGGAATCGAGCCTGGGACCCATCAGTCCACAGGCCAGTCCTCTATCCACTGAGCAGGACTGGCCAGAGCCTAAAATATTCTTTATGCCCAAATTTATGCATCTCTTATATGCATTTAAAAAAAATTTTTGAATACATTTGCAATTTGAGGTAATCACTGATATCTATTATATTCCTGAACCTATTGTTAGGTTCACAGGATATAACTTACAATAAACAAACACAGTGGAAAACAAAATATTTCCATATTCTCCGGGAGCTTGCACTAAATTCATGTTTGTGTGAAGGAGTAAAGGAGAGAGAAAGATAAAAACAGTCAACAGATATGTAAATGAGATAAATCTTGGTAGTGATAATTACTGTATGGCAATACTTTTTGATGGCATCTTATTGATTATCTAGGTAAAACACAAATCTATTTTTATTATGCCTGTTTACTTTTTATTTAATTTTTTTCTTTAAGGTAACTAATTCTTTGATATAAAATTTGTCACAGCTTTTTTATCAGTGCTCATCATAAAAGAGCATTATTACTATTAAATGCTGTAAGTTAATATTGTAGACTACTTGAAGTGTTATATGTAATAACGTATAATGGAATAAAACTGTTGATTAATAAATAGTACATAACATAGTGTGTCTAAGAGCTTGGGTGTTTGAAGTTGATTTCTAAAATACAGAAATTGGTCTCAGGAGTTTTTAGCCCTCAACTTGATTATAAATATGCAAATAAGCACATAGCCACAATTATAAGGTTTAGAAGAAAATTAGGCAGAGACTTAATTACTCTTGGCTTCTTTTATTTATTTTTTTGGTAGTAAGGGCATTCAAGATATTCATTGGTACTTGTGATTTTAGACATATGCTCAAGCAGAATCAATATTATCTTATTTTGAAACACAACATCTGTTATATTACATATTTTTTTCTTTCCAAGAACAAAAACCCATGACTGTTTGCAGCCTTGAAATACTTTATATATTTCATTTTTTTCTTTTGTTTCATTTTGTTTTGCCCTGTAATCTTTGAAGTCTCAAGATCTTGTTAAGTTTACTGGTATCTGAGATCAAACATGCTTCAAACTCCTCAAGTTTTATGTGATCCAAAGAAGGCCATCAGTCATTCATTTCTATTGTGCTGCCCTTTAACGGCATTTTTAGCTACACAGATTTAGTAGAGCCTGAAATTTACAACCACTATTTTTAATGTATTTTACAATGAATTTTCATATGGAATCAAACCTTCCCTAACTGCTAAAGTGGACGATGTCATTTTAAAACTATTTTACACGTAAAAAGGCACTCACACAACTCTCTGAATAGTAATATCGCCCTTTTATACCTTTAGAGTAATTATGAAGCGTGGACTTTGCAATCTCTAACCATTGGATGTTTGTGTTTAAATGTATTATACCAAAATTTTCCTACATCACATAACAAATGGGAGCCACAAAAGGAATATGACTTGTGTTTTGACTAAAGAAAAGAATCAAGTTAAAAGTGGGATGCCCGGCACATGTGCAGAAGAGTTTATTGACCCAGCATCAGTTGGCCATGTGTCTTTAGTTGCCTTTCCAATAATTGTAATGGATTTACACTGACTCATTCACACCCTGTCATCCGATTCTCATTGTGGAGGTGATCATACATGTGCAAGCTGGCAGGAATGCAGAGCCCACACGATAGCCACAGAACAAAGAGGTTAAGACGCAACAAATGTCTGTAATGGCTGCTTATACCTTTATTTGTTTTTAATTGCATTTTTAATGTATTCTATTCCTGAGATTTTGCACGGAGGAAAATTAATCAGTTTGTTAGGTTGTGTAATGAAGTTTTAAATGTTCATTAAAACAAGACACCCAGCTTCTTTAAAAACTATACATATATCAGAACTGTTATTGAAACTTTCTGAATACTGACATGAGGTTCTGGCCGAGTAGGCTTTACTTAATTTGTTAGTGCACATTTTCTACCTGTTCATAATGTTACACATGATCACACGAGGGAAGTTACTTCTGTAATTATATTTCCTTGGAAATGTGAGAAGAGAACAGAAATGATGGTGACTTCTGCAAGTGTTGTGGTACTGGAGGATAAATAGCAGCTTTCACCTGGGCTGACAGTGCTGGCTACAAGACTAATTCAGTTCAGTTCTCTGTAATTGTTCACTCTGGGCAGACACAGCAGATGTGCTAATTATGACTCACTGCCCCGTGCCACCTAACAGGTGAGCTTTAGTGGCAGATCATCCAGTGGAACTCAACTGTCTGTCTTCAAAACGGTCCTTTGTGGGCGACATGGACCAGTGCATAACAAGGGATCCCTCATACCTCCCTACTTCTGATGGCAGGAGTTGGGAGAAAAATGAATAAAACCTGACTATTATCTGGTCACATGTGTCACTGTTTATATTCCTTTGCAAAAACAGGCAATCATAAAGAAATAAGTAAAACAAATGTATTGACATGGACTAAGCATATCATTATGATATTTTGAAGTAATTTTATTCCAGTACCAGAGGCTCGATGCACGAAAAATCATGCAAGAGTAGGCCTTCCTTCCCCCGGCTGCTGGCACCAGCTTCCCTCTGGCATCCAGGACCTGAGCTGCTTCCCTTTGGCCCCAGCTTCGTCAGGAAGGACATCCGGAATGACTTTCTGAAGATGTCCAGTTTAATTAGCATATTACCTTTTTATTATTATAGATGTTTTCCTGTATATGTTTTAAGTGGTTGTGGTTATTCTTTATTTTATCTTTATAATATACTAGAGGCCCAGTGCACGAATTTGTGCATGGGTGGGGCCTGGCCTGCCCAGCCCCAATCAGGGCAGATTGGGGCCAGGCCTGTCAGGAGGAGGAGACGGTGGGAGGTAGGCCAACCGGCCCATCCCAATCAGGGCCAGGCCAGCTAGGAGGAGGGGCTGTGGGCAATTGGTTGGCAGGCCCCACCCCTGATTGGGGGTGGGCCAATAGGGGTGGTGGGCCAATAGGGGTGGTGGGGGCTGGTCATGGGTGGGGCTGGCTGTGGGGAGGGGCTATAGGTGGTTGGCCAGCCGGCCCTGTCCCTGATTGGGGTGGGGGGGGCCGATCAGGGGTGGGGCCAGCCTGGGGGATGAGCTGCAAGAGGTTGGCGGGCCGGCCCCGCCCCCTATTGGGCCATTTCACTGGCCACAGTGGGCATCATGGCTACTGGTCATCCTGGTTGTTATGGCCTTCCAGTCGCTGGCTTTTTATTTATATAAATACTTTCTTTCTTAGTTTTATAAATTTTAATTTTCTGTGGCTGCATGATATGCCATTGCATGAATATCCTTTTCTTAAAAATGTCTATTCAGGTCCTTCACCCATTTTTTAATTGGATCAGAACCATTGTTATTTTTAAGTATGTTTTTTTAATTGATTTCAGAGAGACGAAGGGAAAGGGAGAGAGAGAAACATCAGTATTGAGAGAATCATTGATAGGCTATGTCCTGCACACCCCCAGCTGGGGATTGAGCCTGCAACCTGAGCATGTACTCTGACTGGGAATTGAACTCTGTCCTTCGGGTTCATTGGTCAATGCTCAACCACTTACCCACATTCTTGATCAATTTTAACTTTTCTTTATTTGGAGAGATTTAGATTAACTTTTCACTTTTTTCTTAGTGTGAATATGGTTTTGACAAGCATTGTTGTGTGGAAATCTTTACATACATTATACATATACACTCCCCAATAGACCCAAGTGAATTTACTTAGGTTACATTACAAGAAAATGCTTAAGACTATTAATAAGAATTGCCAAATTGTTTTCCAAAATATTGACTTGACTTCCATTCTCCCAAGCAGTGTATGAAAGTGTATATTGTATGACACCAGAGAAACACCTAGTTAAAAGTTTGATGCAAAAGGGACCCGGCTGAGGCATAATGTTAACACATTCTGCTAAAAATAGAAGTCTGAGGCATTTTGACATAGAAGCCTGGTAAATAGCTAGCCTTGTTGACATGCACATTGAAGTAAATGAATGCAAAGGAAAATAATATTAAAGGTACATATGAAGTAGTATAAATGTATTATTAAAATTGTGTCCCAAATTTTTTATTCTGGTAACAGAATCCACTAATTTCACATAAGTCCATTGGTTGACTTTTTGCCACTCTCTCACCTCACTCTATCTCAAGAACACGTCATGCATAGATGTAGAGTATGGCTCATGAATGAGAATGTACCTGGGGAAACATTAGGCTTAGCATTTGTTTTTTTTTGAAATTCCTCCTTAGCATATCGTTTCGTTTGTGTGTGGTGTTTTACTTCTTGTGTATTATAAATTATGTGGACTATGATTTTTAATAAAGAATTAATATAAAGCTAAGCTTTATATTGGGTGTTATATAACGTTTAAATCTGCACCAAAAATGTGTACAGTGAAGAGACTTCTTACTGCTTGGTCTTCATTCAAAATTAAGTCTCTATAAATATTTGAGGGCACAGAATTCCTGGCAGAAGTTCAATTTGAGGAAGATGCCTATTAAATTCTGTTTATAGGTTTAGAGGTCAGTCCCTAGTGTTAGAGAATCTAACTTCAAAAGCAATTTTTTCAAAGTGTAACATAATATAATCTGATCTTCTTTCTATCATTGCCATATCTGAACAGATACTGTGAAAAAAATTAATACAAAATATTTATGATTATATATTCAATTAAATACTAACAAAGGTACAAAATAATTATCTTCAGATCCACATTATTTTTTATAATCATTCCTTCTTGTAGTTTTCAGTACTCTTTTCTTTCCTTTTTTTAAAAAAAAAGTAAATAAGATAAATAATAAGTTTTTCTTTAATTGTTATATTGCTTTCAAATAAAATGTATATTTATGATAGTCTTCTCTCTTATAGCAAAGAAATAGCATACATGGATGTTAAGAGTAATCAATAAGCTAATTGAAAGTAATTTTATAAGTAATTAAAAAGTAATTTTCTGTATATTTCCTTGTATGTTCTCTGTTGCTCTATACAGGAAAGAGTGAAAGGATAAATACTTTATTTTGTATTGGCTGGGGTACTATTACCTCTGAGTTTCTTTCTAACATTCTACCTTATGAAGAGGGGAAATGTTACAGAAAATAACATCCCCCTATTGCTAATCATATGCCAAGCTCTATGCTAAATGTTTTAACATTTTCTCATTTAATCCTCACAATAGCCCAAATAAAGTGGGTGGTATTATTAAAAAAGAAAAAGTAATTGATAGTAAAATAAATTAGTGTTATTTCTTTGCATTTATTTTATAAGTTTGGGTTAGGTAGTTCTTCATTTAGGACAGGGTACTTCCTCTTACTATCAGTTAACACACTATAGGCCATTGTTAGTTTGCTTAGCCGTCAACCCAGTGCCCTGAAAATTCACTTACTTCATTCTTAGGTACTTGCCTGGGATCTGGCAAGTTGTATGGACTGCAAGTTCTTAATAAAGCAATCATCTCATTGAACTTAGGTCAGTCTCACTAAAGCAGGACTAGTGAAGACCCTGTGCTATCAGCCTGTCATGATTATAAACCTGTAAGTTAGACCAGAGTTGTGGTTTGAATGCTCTGTAGTCCAAGGATGCAGACATCTTTATGCAAACTAGGGACAATTTGATTCATTGAACCTCTGTACAAAATTTTACATACATTATTTTTAGATGAATTAGTCACTTTATGAGTGGACCATATAACCAAGAATTGTTTTGGGTTCCTTAACTCTTGTCTCCATACCCATTGAGTGTTTACCCTACAGGCACATTAGTCACCGATGTAATCATTTTCAGCATTTTCTTTAACTTGTTTTTATTTTCATACATCTGTATATCACTTTGTTGCATCAGTAGTAAATATTACAGCAAAGCCAACCAATAGATATTTGTGTTTTATTTTGAGTGAATTTGAAAAACATAAAAATCACTTATTAGTGTTTGCGGAAACAAATATATAATTGGCTTAAAGCTGTCTTCCAATAAACAACTCTTTGAGGACCTATATTTGTGTTTATATCTGTAGTTTTTTCTTATTATTTTTTGAATAAATGAGGCAGTGTTTCTCCTGAAGAGCTGGAGACAGAGAGAAGAAAGAGTGTGGCCTTTGTTTTGTGTTTTTCTGGGAAGAGGGCTTGTAGTAATACTGTCTCATGATGTTGCCAGCAGTGAGTTATTGCTAAATAAAGGATAGTGTAAATGTTCATGGGCCTGAATGCTGGGCCTTTATTAATATAACACTAAACCCTTTCATTTTGTAGGGCTACTGAGCATATAAGTCAGACATGAATGATCACAAAGCCTAATTTTTGAAAGGCAAAATAGAATTGTGTATCCCATTTGCTTTGGCGCATCAATTAAAAAGCCAGATGTTAAGAACAGATGTCAATGGGCTATTTTTCATATGCCATGGTTTACAGTTATGAACTCTCCATTTATCACCTCAGATGGGAACAGTTAATGAGTGCTTTGGTTATTAGCCAATTTCAACATGAATCCTTGGTTTTTGAAATTCAATGTACAGATATGTGATAAAAGACCACAATGGAAGCCCTGTTTACTTGATTTTTGTGCCTTAGAGTTTATCAACATACATAATGCAATGGAAATGAATGTCCCTCTTATAGTGAATGAGCATAAATCCAGTGTTGGCAAATTAATGATGTAAATGTTATGGCTCAAATGCAGAATGTTAATCCAATTGTAAATTCCAAATAACTAGAAGTCATACCGTTGTATGGGCATAGTGAGTATTGCTTATTTCTTCTATTTTACAGCAACAAACAATGTTCATTAAAAACATTTCTGGCAATGTTTATACTAACTATGTTTTAGGAGTTGGTTTTAAAATTTTGTCCTTCTATGGAATAATTTTCATATGTAGAGAATACTGTATTTCAAATTGTTTATTAACCATCCTATATTATAAAAGGGTAATATGCAAATTGTCTCCTTGGGAGTTCAAACAGGAGACCGATCACTCACTATGATGTGCACCGACCACCATGGGGTGGCGTGGAACATGGCGGGTGACCAGCGGCTACGGCAGGGCACTGAGGGAGCAAGGGAAGGAGGAGGTGGGGAGGCTGGGAGGCAGGGAACCTGATGGGCCCTGATGGCCGGCCAGGCCTAGGGACCATGCCTGTGCAGAGATTTTGTGCACCAGGCCTCTAGAATTGATATAATAACTATTTCTAAATCAATCATTTACTATATTCTGCTAGGGAATTTAAGTAACAGATAAAATAGCAGAATAGTAATATTTTTTAAAAGTATATGGATAATATTGGAAGATTAAATATAATTTATTATGTATTATATCTTTATTTTTTCTCATCAATTTTGTAACATAATTATTTTAATGTTATTATCCCCAAGGCTTGAAAAGGATGGAGATAGGACTTAGAGGTTTTTTTTATTTCTATTCTATTTTTTCCCTACTACAATTCAAAACTAAAAAAACCTTCAATTCAAAACTGAAAAACCACCAAAAAATCCACACACAATAGTTACTTCAATCCAGAATTTGAAAAAATGAATCAAGTTCTGCTCTAGGGGATCTGATCATATTGAAAACAATTTAAGTCCTTTTCAAATATTTGCATAAACTGATGACTTTGATAAGAGCAATAGAAATTGGCTTAAGTGGCTTACTTACCCTTACCAACAGCTGGATTAATGTAAGCTCTGCATTTTCTTGGTAAACACACTGATCCAAGCCCAAAGCACAATGAATGCTCAGCATTTCTGCTGCTGCTGCTCTAACTTTATGCTGACGTGACTCAGTAGTGTCTTGTCAAAACTCTTTGTACCCTTTGTATCTCTTGCCCAGCTGTATCTGTGGTATTAATGAAAGGAATTGGATATTGCAAAAATCAGTAGAAGATAGTGAACAGAAAACTAAGTGGAATGATTTGAAAGATTAAATGCAAGTTAGTTGCAATAAAATTGTGTGTCTGAAAATTTATAAGATTGCTGGAAAACGGGGATTAGAAAGTACTAGAAGCCCTTTGCATTCAAATTACCATGTATTTCTTTTTATAAGTTCTAGTTTCATTTTTAAAGAAACCCAGACTTGCAACAGTAGATGGTACATTTGTATATAATTGATGCAGGAAAAGTGATAAGAAACTACAAACTGTAGTCCCATTCTTAAATAAATGGCCTTATTCCTATAATAGAGAATGAGCAAGCATTTCTATTTTTTGAGTTAAAATTAAATATTTTAGTTATGACTATATCATTTTTTATGATTTCCAGATTTAACTTCCTTTTACAATGATCTAACCAATGATTGATCTCAAATGTGCCAGATATTAGGGATTCTGTTGTTTTAAATATCTAATGTTAGCTCATTAGATATCTGTTGTGTAACCCAGTGTCTGAGACACAATGATGGTTGTTCACAGAGCCCCAGAGCAGACTATCAGAGGTTTTAGATCCCTCATGTGAAGTCTGCAACTTGCGGACTCTGAACTGCCCATGGTTGGCAAGGAAGGGGGGACACTTCCTTCAGTGTGATGGGCAGAGATGGCTTACTACCTCACAGCAAATAGGAATGGTGAGGTTCTTCAGGGATCTGACCTAGCCTCCTGGTTCAGAGAAGTTCTCACTGTGCCTTGGGGTTGAGCTTTCTGTTTGTCACAGGAGTGGGAGGGACAGACAATGAGGGAGGTGTCCAGTGTATGAATCCATCCTTAGATCTCTTAAGAAAAATGGATGGATGTGATATGGTGAGGGATGAATGGACTCAGAGTAATTTTGGCAATGAAGATTCCAGTTTAAGTCTTTAAAAAAATTATATCACTCTCATAAAAACAATTGCCTTATTTTTTTATGCTAAAGGGCTGAAAACCATTAGGTAAGAAAAACAAAAAAATAGCAAAAATATTTTCACGCCTTCTCAATATGAATCTTAAATGCACACAGAGGTATTTTATGTCAGCTTTGGTTATGTTCCCTAGAACAAAACATCTTCAATTATACAACTAAAACCACTCTTTTGGTCTTTCTAGCACTTAGATATATTTCAGAGAAATGTTTATTTTTGCACACAGATATTAATGGTAATTACTAGAAGGCTGAAAAATTCAGATTATTTTTTAAATTTAAATTTGGCTCTCTTAAAATTCCATAATTCTATTTTATGATCCAGATAAATATGACCTTGGAAGGGAAAACATCTAACTTAAAATAAAATATAATACCTGTCAGTTCTTAGGTTTTGTTTTTTCATCTGCAGTCCTGCAAAACACATTCCATTTCCATCCGTAAGTTAATTTCTTAAAGTTGTCTTAAGAATTTTATCTGCATGAAATTTTCAGTCACTACAAAGTAACTGGGAATTTCTCCAAATATATTATGATTAAATTATCAGGACAACTGTTACAAGTTTGGAATTTCGGAATGATTTGGACAAGCAGCCAAAATCTTCTTTGTCATGAAATCTGTGTTTACATAGTAACGAGGCACCTTATTGCCTTTTCTGGGCTTTACAATTCTCACTTTGAACAGAAAAAGAAAGATCGTGCACGTCTGTTCCTGGCTAGTGAGGCCATATGGACTCCGCCTCCTGTATTGTCAACTTTCACCCACTTTCCGGTGCACAGATGGGTGGATCTCTCTGTGTCCTAGGGTGCTGTGCAGAGGCACTTTCCCCCTCCCCAGTTTTGGATGTTCTATTAGTTGTAAATGGGAGGGAGAGAGAGAAAAAGGAACAACACGCCATCACGATGTTGATGTCACTCTCTCCAACTTTCAATTTTTTTAATCCCTACCTGAGAATATGTTTATTAATTTAAAAATAATTAGATAGAGAGAGATGGAGAAACATCGATGGGCTGTGTCCCTCATGTGTACTGGCAAACTAGATATGTACCCTGACCGTGAATCAAACCCATAATCTTTTTGGTGTATGGGACAATGCTCCAACCATCCGAACCAGCCAGCCAGGCTCCAACTTTTTTTATGATTATGGTATATCTTTCTCTATATGTTTACTTTTAACCTATTTCTACTGACTATCTTCAAGCTACTGACTCCTTCTTCAGCCATGTCAATTCTGCCGATGTGCCTCCCCGAAACATTCTTCATTTCTGTTACGATGTTTTTTGATTTCTAGCATTTTAATGATTCTATCTTAGAGTTTCCTTATCTCTACTAACATTACCTATCTGTTCTGTCATATTGTCATCTTTTTTTCCATTAGAGACTTTAGCATATTCATCATAGTTATTTTAAATTATTTGTATGATTTGAACATCTGTATCATTCTCTGAGTCTATTTCTAATGATTGCTTTGTCTCTTTAGTCTGTCTTTGTACTTGCTTTTTAGTATTTCTCTCAATTTTTTGTTGAAAGCCTGATATGTTTTATTGGATAATAGGAACTGAGGTAAATAGATGGTTAGTTTTATGTTAATCGGGTTAGGGGTTAAACTGTGTTTAATGTTTGCTGTAGTTATAGGTGCTAGAGGCGTTGGATGTCTCCAGTGTTTTTTGTCTCTCCTCTTCACTCTGTGCTTTCCGAAGCATTCCTCATCAGTGTGACTGAAGCTTCTTCATCTCTAATCCACTGTTTTCATACTGGACCCTGTGAGTGTGGTGGTAAATTTTGGGGAAAAGTGGCATTTTATAATCTTTCTATTATATCTCAGTCCTTAAGGATGCCTGTGTCTCAGGACTATGAATTTGACAAGTGTTTCTCCAGTGGGATAGTTTTTCCTGCCTGACCCCTCTACACCCTTTTCTGACTTCAAAATTTACCATTTATTTCTTTGAAGCCTCACCTCCTCTCTATCAATTATGTTTTCTTCATTTTTTTCCCCTTAGGTGAGACAGGAAGCCTAAAAAGAGCTAGAGTGGGAGGGTTGGCCTTTCTCTACCTGGGAGGAGGCTTCAGACAAGTTTTCTTCTTGGAGAGTATGCCTTTGTTATGAAGAATGTTCTGGGCCTGTTCTGATGATTATTCTTGTCTTGCCTCTGCCACAGCCGGAAGGGTTCTTTCTCAGATATTCACCTGGTAGGGTTACTGGAGGTAAAGCCAACAACATTGTGGAGGTCCCCTAAGCCTAGAGTCCCTAGGAGTTTTTCACTCTCAAGCTAGTCCATTCTTGGTCTCTAGATTCATCAAAATTACCAGTCAAGTGTTCCTACTAGTTCATGGCCTTGCTGGTTTTCCAGTCCAGGTTAGTCAAGCTTGCTGTGTCTCTCTGGGTAAGCCTATCCCTTCAGACTCCAGGGTGGCAGTTTGCCCCACAACCTCATTTCTCTGATGACTCCAAGAAGTCACTATCAGTTTATCCAGCTTTTCGTTGTTGTATGGACAAGAGTGATGACTTCCAAACTCCTTATAAATTGGAGTTAAATCCTGTACTACTTCCTCTTTTTAAGATCAGAAAAAGTTTAAGACTGAGGAAGTTTACAAGTTTATATAATTTATAAATAATATACGAATGTCTTCCCCATCTCAAGATGTTGCATCTGGTTTCTGTTCTGCACTTAATTCTCCTCACCATTCACTTTTTCTTCTCAGATTTCCTCTTAAAAGTTACTTTCTAAGAGGTGCAGGCAAGATGTGGGATGCTTTGGGCATAGACTCTGTGTCAGTACCCATGTGTTTGGAACTTAGCTCCTTCACTCCTGAGAGGCTGGACTTTAGCAAATCACTCAACCACTCTCTGTCTTAGTTCCTTCATGTGTGAAATAGAGATAAAGGTAGATCCTTATCAAATATATTACTTAATGTTAAGCACTTAGAGTAGTGTGCAGCACATAATTCATTGCTCTATGGCTGTTATCTATAAAAATAAAAGTGTAATATGCTGATTAGACTGGACATCAGAACAACCTTCAGGACGTCCTTCCGGATGACCTTCCTGATGAAGCTGGGGCTGGGAGGGCTGAGGCAGCCATGCATCTGCGAAGGCCGAGCCCCTTGCACAAATTTTGTGCATAGGGACTCTAGTATGTAACATGAAATAAATATTAAAATAACAACGAGGGTAACTTATATGTATCTATTAATTACTTTATTTAAAGCCTTCACTTTAAATTCAGCAAATAACACCTTGATTTTGTAAAGTCTGTAACAGTTTAGAGGGCCATGATATTAATGTCTATCACCATACGTCTAATTCTGATTTTCACAATCCTGTGAGATAGGTTGGGCAGATGTTGCCTTTCTCATTTTACAGGGACTTCACTGTCTTACCAAAACCCGACTAATTAGTAGCTGAGTTAGAACTTAAATCTACGTCTCAGCTCTAAATGTAGTGATTGCTTCATATCTTTACTGCCTCAGCAGATGTTAATGAACTCTTAATCATATTTGTGTTGTAGTCTAATGATATTCCATTTCTTTAAGGGAGAATAGTGGAAATGGAAACTAAAAATTCCTTTTCTTTTCACCCGCTAACATTACACTCTCCATACAAAGCTGGGGTTTAATTATTATTTTTTTTTCCTGCTGAAATGCACCTTAAAAATCTCAGCATCCACAAAATGATGATAAATACATGGAAAATGCAAGTTTAACCTGCATTTCTGGTCCTAGTATTTAAAATCAGGGTGAATATTTTGAAGGAACCTGAGTTACTGTATGGTTTTCCCAATTCTCAGCTCATTTTAAATTTGTATTTGCTATACAGAATCACTGAAGATTTCTCAAGTATTGCAATAAAGTTAATGCATAGCTGAGGTACACTGTAATTACCGTTTATCCCCCAGGCTAATGTTACTGTCAACAATTTATAATAGTCTACATTTTATAACTGTTCTTGTTACCAAGTGCTTTGCCATGTTTATTGCCATCAATCTACAAATTAGCACCCAGCTATTTTAGACTTCCAACTTGACAAAGGAAGTACTTATTACATGGAATGGGGAACAGGTTGTTAAGTTACAGAAGGACCCGTGATCCATTTATTTTAGTTTTCATAAACTTGTTCATGAGTCTATTTTTATAATTTAAAGTGCTTTCTATGCTTTTAGCACAGGACACTGTGCTACTGTTCACGTTATTAACTGACTCGGATAGGCCATTCGACTTTGTGCTACCTTATATCTGATCCAGGGGGGCAGAAAAATGGAATGAAATTACAAGCCAAGAAGAAATTTGGGTGCATATTGTTGCCTTTATTCTTTCAAATTGGTCACACTTCTATTACCATTGAAAGGAGTTGACAAATTTGTAGTGTATCCTCTAAATGTCAGACTTAGCTAAGAATGACTTATATCTAATCCACTTCAGTATTTTTGGCCTGTACATCTCACCTAAATACAAAGCTGGGAAAAGAGGGATTTACCGTATTAATAATGAGAATGCTTAGTAGCACTGTGAGCTCTGCTGAAGGACACACACTCTGTTTCCCAGTTGTATGATATGCTCACATTTTATTTCACTCTACACAAATGGAGATTGTTCAGAGCCCCATAAACAGGCAAATTCAGCTGTTGCTCAGGCTTGCTGGGTCAGGGACCACAGTTCCATATTACTGGACAAGTGTTTTGTTTTGTTTTTTGTTTGTTTGTTTGTTTGTTGTTTTTTGGCCTGACAAATTACTTCCTCATATTTCTACTTACAATGACAATTTTTAAGAGAAAAAAAGTACTTATAAGATTTGGTGATTTTCCCCCCAATTAATTCTTGAGAAGAGTTTTTAATTCTCTGAAGGATGGATGTGTTCTCATAGTTCATGAACGAGCAGATTTCGGAAGGAGTTCCCAGGGTTGGAGGGTCTTTGGGAAGCACCTCCGGGCAGGCCAGGTGCAGGGAGAGCATTGTGGAGGGTGGAAACGAGTGGCAGACTCATGGGTTTTCTACTCCCACCTCAACCTGGGTAGGGGTTCTTTATAATATTTATTTTGTCATTAGAAAAACAAGAACTCTGTTGCTAAAATAACAACCCTAGTTTGAAGGACCCCAGTTCCTTCCCAGGTGATATTTGTGCAACAATGTTTTTAAAAGAACTGATATAGGAGTGTACTGCTAGGAAGCAGCATCTACACTAATAAAAGAGAAACATGGTAATTGGCGTATGACCGCTACCCTTCCCATTGGCTAATTAGCGAGATATGCAAATTAATCACCAGCCAAGATGGCGGTTAACTGTCAACAAAGATGGCAGTTAATTTGCATATGTAGGCACAATGCAGGGAGGCAAAATGGAAAGCACAGAAGAAGCCCCCTGGCACTGACAGTGATCGGAAACCCAGGGGGGAGCTAAGAGCCGGGGGGCAGGGCAAAGGCGGCCCCTAGGGCCGCCTTTGCCCTGCCCTCCGGCCATGATCGGAGAATCCTGGCCTTTGCCGCTCTGGCCAGTGATAGCAGGAAGTAGGGGTGGAGCCAGCAATGGGAGCTGGGCAGAGGTGGAGCCAGAGATCTCCGGGTGGCTGCAGCCGCTGCCTGGAGCCCACGATCAGGGAGCGGTTACAGCTGGGTGGGGGGGGCGGCTGCAGCTGGGGGTCCCCGCTGCCCTAATGCCTCGGCCAGAGGCATTAGGCACGGGCAGGGGTGGAGCCCATCAGGGGGTGGCTGCAGCTTGGGGGATCCTCTGCCCGGGCCTAACGCCTCCGCCAGAGGCATAAGGCCCGGGCAGGGGCGGAGCCCACGATCGGGGGGCGGCTGCAGCTGCGGGGGGTCCCCTGCCCAGCCTAAAGCCTTGGCCAGAGGCGTTAGGCTGGGCAGGGGCAGCTGCAGCTGGGGGTCCCCACTGCCCGGGCCTCACGCCTCAGCCAGAGGCATAAGGCCTGGGCAGGGGTGGAGCCCACAATGGGGGGGGGGGGCGGCTGCAGCTGCCGGCGGTCCCCAGCCCAGCCTAACGCCTCGGCCAGAGGAGTTAGTGAGGCGTTAGGCTGGGCAGGGGCAGCTGCAGCTGGGGGTCCCCACTGCCGGGGCCTCACGCCTCAGCCAGAGGAGTAAGGCCCAGGCAGGGGTGGAGCCCACATCGCAGGCGGCTGCAACTGGGGGTGTCCCTTGCCCAGGCCTAAAGCCTCAGCCAGAGGAGGTGTTAGGCCGGGGCAGGGGCAGCTGCAGCTGGGGGTCCCCGCTGCCCGGGCCCAACGCAGAAGCGTAAGGCCTGGGTAGGGGTGGAGCCCATGATCTTGGGAGGCTGCAGCTGCGGGGGTCCCCTGCCCAGGCCTAATGCCTTGGCCAGAGGCATTAGGCCTGGGCCGGAGCAGTGCCAGTGATCATGGGGAGCAGGGTCACAGTCGCTGATGGTGGGAGCTTGGGGTCCCCTGCCCAGGCCTAATGCCTTGGCCACAGGCGTTAGGCCTGGGAAGGGGTGGAGCAGGAGGTCCCTTGGAGAGCTGTGGGTCCCCTGCCCAGGCCTAATGCCTGGGTGAGAGGCATTAGGGCGGAGCAGTCAATTGCAGGGAGCAGGGTCCGAGTTGATGATGGTGGGGAGCTGGGGGTCTCTTGCCCAGGCCTAATGCCTTGGCCAAAGGTGTTAGGCGTGAGCATGGGCAGAGCCAGCGATCGCGAGCAGGGGCGGCGTGGGCGATCGTAGGGAGCTGGGGGTCCCCTGCCCACCCTGATCTGGGACACCCTTCAGGGCAAACCAGCTGGCTCCCACCTGTGCACCAGGCTTCTATCCTATATAATAAAAGGGTAATGTGCACATGCAATTTTTTTCCCCAAATATATTTTATTGATTTTTTACAGAGAGGAAGGGAGAGGGATAGAGAGTTAGAAACATCGATGAGAGAGAAACTTCGATCAGCTGCCTCCTGCACACCCCCTACTGGGGATGTGTACGCAACCAGAGTACATGCCCTTGACGAGAATCGAACCTGAGACCCTTCAGTCCGCAGGCTGACGCTCTATCCACTGAGCCAAACCCGTTAGGGCGGTAATGTGCAAATTGACCCTAACAGCAGAACGACTGGGAATGACTGGTCACTATGACACACACTGACCACCAGGGGGCAGAAGCTCAATGCAGGAGCTGCCCCCTGGTAGTCAGTGCACTCCAACAGGGGGAGCTCTGCTCAGCCACAAGCCAGGCTGAAGGCATCACATTGGCGATGGTGGGAGCCTCTCCTGCCTCCTCAGCAGCTCTGTGGATGTTCAACTGCAGCTTTGGCCCGTTGGCAAGTGGACATCCCCCAAGGGATGTATCACTGCCAGCTTAGGCACAATCCCCCGGTGAGCAGGCCTAAGCCAGCAGGTGGACATCCCCGGAGGGGTCCCAGACTGCGAGAGGGCACAGGATGGGCTGAGGGACCCCCGAGTGCACAAATTTTTGTGCACGGGGCCTCTAGTTATCAATAAGTGTCATGATTGAATTATACCTTTTAATAGAGAATGAAAACTGAAGACAATGTTAAGGCTGATAATTCTCAAAAGGTACAGATTATTTCATGTATTGAAAACATGTGAGGATGTAAGGACATTGAAATTCCTATTCTTCATGGCAGTCTGTGCACATCCTCTTGGTCACTCTTTTTACAAATTGTTGACCAAGAGTTACAGACAACCTAGACCGCCAGCCACCCATAACTGCCCCCTCAATAGCTGAAAGACTATTCGCTTCCAAATACCTAGAAGGAAATACCAGATTTCCTACTTAAATTATTGACACTTAGAGCAACCATTTAATCACAATAAGATGAGGAAATCCCAAAATATCATTTTAGTTCAATATTTGTGAATTCCTACAAGAAATGTTACTTGCTGGCAGATGAACTGTGTTGCAGAAGTAAAGATAGGGAATCTGCAAAAATCCAATGTGGACAGTTTTCCTTTGCTTTTCTTTTTGCCCCCAAAATCCTGTGTCATATTTCAACCTTTAACCTTAAACTTCATTTGACTGTGAGGCCTGCCAAATTCACATCAAGGCAGCAGCCTATAGATACAAAGGGAAGTATAAATTATTATCATTAATAACCCCTTCTGTTCTTCCCCCACCTCATTTAAACTAATGGACCATATGTTGTCATTTTCTTTCAACTGTATCCAAGAACATTTCAGAACACAAGAGCAGAAGAGGTTGTAAAATATCAAGTGACCACAACCTTACATTTATTCTCCAATTAAGACAAGAAAAGTAATGATAACTGTGATACTTTTCATCTGACTCCATGGAAATATTTCTTGATTATACATAGAGTAATCAAATTTGTGCTATTTAAGGCTGCAAAGGAGAAAACTACTTTTGAAAATGTTTCAAGGATTTCTAAAATGTAAAGGTGCTATAGGGGGCCACCATCAACAGCACTGTTACAGTCTTTTCTTTGTAGCATACTAGTACTTAAGGCTGATTTTTTTTTTCATGACTCCAATTAATTGACCACGTTTTCATTTGTCTGTGAAAATCTTGGAATTTTTGTATCCGCTGCAAAGGCATATATGGCATTGGATGAGAGGCAAATGCTGTCCAGGCCGCAGGGGAGATGAAAGAAAAGAGTCACAGCAGTTGTTTGTAGATGGCTTTCAGGAAGCCTCAAGTAGCAGAAACTGAGATGTAGCTTATGGCGTGGTGGGAGGGAGCCTGGTACAGGGGCTTTGAATGTGTCAGTTTATATGTCTGGAGGACTGGGGGAAACCAAATACAGTGGGGCCTTGACTTATGAGTTTAATTCGTTCTGAGACTGAGCTCGTTAAGGAGCTCGTTAACTCAAATTACTCTATCAACTCAATGCAAAAAATCGGCTGAGAGACAGCTGGTATCTCAAAAAACTCCTTAGTCAGGACACTCGTAAGTCAAGGCCCCACTGTAGTCTCCTGAGAAAGAACTCAGTAAACATAAAGGGAGAGAAGACTGAGGTACAAAATGAAGGTTCAGAAAACTATGCAAGGAGAAGTGGACAGAGGTGGTTCTCAGGAGCTATGATGGTGGCTCAGTCTGCATGGTCCTAGGTTAGCAACTCAGTACAACAGCTCTTTCCCAAAAGATGGCCAGAGCTCTGTAGGTGTTGCTCTCATTGGAAAGGGGGATTGCTGGCCTCTGACAAAGCCGTGAGGTGATGCTGAGGCACAGTCATCAGTTCTCTCAACCTTGGGCTTTGGAGGGTTCGTATGTGAGCTTAGTATCTGCAGAGTGATTGGGATTGAAGCTAAAGGAACACTATTTTCCCCAATTATTATTATGATTCAGGGCAATACAGGGTATGAAAGCATTTTACATTTTTTTCTCATTGTGTTTCTAATGAAAATATAAACTTGAAAATTGCAGCAAATTATATATTTGACTTAACTCATACTTGATGAATCATGTTTCACTGACTTGATTTTTCTTTTTCTTTTTTGGTAACTAAGTTTCCATTGTTCTACATTCGATGATTATAATTAAGTAATAAAGAACATTTTTTTTTTATTTTAAGCCATCATGGCAAATTTCCATAATAAAAGGCTAATATGCAAATTGTCCCCTCAGGAGTTCGACTGATTGGGAGTTCAACTGCTCGCTTTGAGATGTGCTGACCACTAAGGGGCGGTGTGGAACAAAGGAAGGCCCTGCCCAGCAGCCTGAAGGCCCTGATCGCCCTGATCACTGGCCAGGCATAGGGACCCTACCCATACACAAATTTTGTGCACCAGGCCTCTAATATTTTAGAAAAGGATGAGTTATAAGACCTGAACAATTTTCTTCCATCTTTTAAAGTGTTACAGAAATTGAATAGAATATAGAGATTCACAGGTGTCTCAACTAACAATATAACTGCTTTTTATTATCTGGGAGTTAAACATTATTTGCAAATAATTGTATTTTCATAACTATCACTTTTTGGGAGAAGAGTTGAGTCTTTTGACATATTTCTCCTGGAATCTATAGGGAAGTCTCTCCCAAGGGCCTTCTGTGCACCAACCCTTGCATTGCTGCCCCAGTTCAGTTGCTACTTCCATCTTAATGTCTGCTTCTGCTCTGTTTACTGCTTTGATTTCTAACACAGCCAGAATGACTGAAGGCTATTAGCTTTAAATGAGACAGATAGCTAATTTTATTGTGAGAGAAGTTATAATCTCTAATGTAGATATGATCATTATATACATTTATGAGCTATACTGTGCTGCAGCAAAAATATATATGCAAAACCAGAGTGAAAGTGACTTGTCTAATCTTGGAGAAATATCTATCTATCAATCTAGTTCTAGATATTTATCTATACTATAAATGTGTGTGTAAAACTATACGTGTAACATTATATACATATGTTTATGTTATATATAATATATGATATATTATAAAATATTTAAAATATATAATATAGTTGTATACATAAACTTTTTATTTAGGTAAAACATAAAGGCCAAGAATGCACAAATCCATGTGTTCAGAACGATAACATTTTCGTAGAGTGCACATTGATGTCCACATCTGCTTAAGAAACAGAATATTGCCAGGTTCTCAGAAGTCTCCCTAGGGTTCCCTTCTGGGCGCCATGCAGCCCAAATTGTACACACCCTCCTGATTTTTAAAAAATATACTTTTATTGATTTCAGAGAGGAAGGGATAGGGAGAGATAGAAACATCAATGATGAGAGAGAATCATCGATTAGCTGCCTCATACACACCCCCAACTGGGGATCCAGCCTGCAACCAGGGCATGTGCCCTGACCAGGATTCAAACCATAACCTCCTGGTTCATAGGTCAACACTCAACCACTGAGCCATACCGGCTGGGTGCACATCCTCCTGATTATTAACCTTACATAGTAGCTTTGCCAAAAGCAGCTATTTACTTAACTATATTTACTTATTATGATAAGGTGCGCTAGCTTTAGTAATAAAACAAATCCTCCATCAATTAAAGCCGATAAGACTCTGTAAATAGTTAACGAATAAGCAAGAAGTAGTACATGAAAATTGGGAGCAATACTCAATATGCTACATATTCCTCACATAGAACCTCAGACCTGGGAACCTGGACTCTTTGCCTCATTTGAAGCTTTATCCTTGACCTATTTTGACATTGGTCCCTGGGAGTTGGATATAAGGAATGCAAATGCTTAACTCCAGATTGAGAAGATGGTCTTAAGAGGAACTGTGGAATCTGAATTGTAGCAGCAATGGTTGAAATCCTTTCTGAATGGCTTTGGCCTTTGTAAACACAATATTCACCTTCACTTTCTCCCAAGCCACATGAATAGCCCTGTATAGGAATTGGTAAATGAGCCATGGAGAAGAAGGATGGAATCAAACTGAGTGAAATAATTTCAGAGGCTGGGAACTCTTAATCGGCATGTAAACAAGAAGGGTTTGTTGTGTGTGAACACGCCACGGAGGGGCACGAACTTTTATCTCTTCATGCAGACTGCATTGGGGCGTTCATGTTTCATCTGAAATAGTCTCCGATGCTTCCGTTCAATCTGAAACTGTGCTCAGCCATGATTTTATTATTTTTAGCTTAGAAACTAAAAGAAAAGTTTTGAAATAACATCCTTTACAAGTTGGTGCTTTGCATAAGACATTTCAAAGTATCTCTACAGAATTTGAATATGTAGCTAAAAGGTAGAAGGATTGCTTGTGATGCATTTTATTTGTGTCAGAGGTAAAAAAACAAACAAACAAACAAAAAAATAATTAAACAAACAAAAAAGTAGTGGAATCAGCCTAAAATCTGTAGCATGTATTCGTTTGTTTACCAGTCTGGGTTTTCCCTTTGTTTTCCTGATTCCTGATGCATTATCAATATATCCTTGTTTTTTGTTTTTTTTTTGTTAGAAAAATAAATATAAATAGTCTTTTGATCTTTGCCTACAAAGTCTCATTTCCTAGGATTATTTTTCATTCTCCACTATCATTTTCCTAGGCTTTTCAGTGCTTGTACCAAAAGTGATGCTTAGGGTACTGTTGTTTATGGTTGAGAGACAAAAATTTTAATTACATATGCTATTATAAGAATAACAGTTTTAGAATAAGTAAAGGACACAAATAAAAATCTGATATGTCTAAGATTAAAATGTTTACAATTGCATTTTAACAATTTGTGTATCAATCAACATATGTTTTGGGAAAAAATGCACTATTTTTTTAATAAAAAGTTTATTTTTTCTACAATAAACTGAACACATAAGAAATCCTAAGAGAGAGTACTACTTTAAAAGCCCCGTCAATGAAAAGTTATATATTCTTTCAGAACAAACTAATATATATTTTATAATTATTTTAAATATGATGCATTTTAGCCCTAATTGCAGACATTTGACAAAATTAAGATTCATGCTCACTTCAATTTTTATTATCCCCACTCTGCCTTGGACTTTTCAAAATGCTAAGAAAGAAGCTGAAAAAAAAAAAATCTTATTCAAATAATTTCAGCTAGTCAAATCAATTGCATAAAACCAATGGACTCTATACCATATTTGTGAGTCAATATAAATAGAATCAAACAAAATGAAGTGATCCTTTCAATGGATTACTAGTTTTGATTTTAACATCTTCTAATTAGAGTTCATAGCCTGGACAGCACAAAACATTTGTGAAGAGGATTCTAAAGGAGTGGGGGTCTGGCTTTGGTTCTGTTTGGGGTGTAATTTCTTCTTTAGATGTCAATCCGTCCCAATGAATTATAATCACAACCCCGCAGGAAGATGTGTAAAAGGCAACTTTCCTCGACAGCTTCTAACTGGGAAAAAATGCCTCCGTGAAATTTGGTAGTTTATTCCTGCCCAGATAAGGAATACCACTAACATATCTAAGGTCCTCGTGTTCTTTTATTTTTTTCGTCAAAAACTATTTCCCCCAAACTAATTATGATCGGAACATGAAGTATGAGACCCACACTGCTTTTGAAAATTATGTGCTATAGATGTATCAGTAGGATAGTCTTAACAAAAAAGATCAATTAGTGCAGATAAAATTAGGAACTAGGAAGATATTCCCTGTTATCTCTTCTTTTAGAAGAGAGGTAGGCAAGCCACAGTCTTAGGGACAAATCTGGTCTGATTTTTGCAAATAAGGTTTTGTTGGAAGACGGCCACCCCTATTCATTTGTGTATTTACTAAGGCTGCTTTCATGCTTCAACCATAGCAGAGTTAAGGAGCTGCGATAAAAACCATATGGCCCACCAAGCCTAAAGCATTTACTATACTATCTGGCCCTTCAGAGAAAGCGTTTCTGAACTCCTGTTTCAGAAAATAAATCTCTCACCACATCTTTGATTACATGAATCATGCGTAAGCACTGTGACTGATCAATTTTTTTACTTCTTTATTTGATATCTAAATCTAAATAAAACTTTAATAATAATAAAAATAATAACTGTCTACATTTATTTATCATATAACTTGCACCAGATAATGTATTAAAATGGTTATTGCTTTAAGATGCTTAAGTTTGTGGCAGTTTGTTTCACAGCGATATAAAACTAATAGAGTTGGTATTCCTATTTTGTTGATAAAGAACCAGAGGCAGCAAGCGATCAGGTAATTTCCCTAAAGTGTCACAAGTGAGGAAGTGGCAGGTCCTGTGCTATAAATACCTCCTACCACATCTACCTTACTCCGAACTTTGGGGAGTTTTTTTGTCATTTCTTGGGAAAACCTCTTCCAGGGTGACTTCCTGTTCCATAATGTGGATCTGTATTTCTAAGAGACCAGTCTTATTTTCACCCATTACACAGGGTCACTGAAACAGGTTAAAATGTCAAGTGCTTTGGAGAAGGAAATGTTGGGATGTATTTCAATTTCTTTTCATCTGAAAGATGGATCAAAATATCATATTTCCTGTTAGAAGAAACGTCATTTGAAAAATATAGTACATGGTCTCCTTACAATAAGATGATTTCCTTGGAACAAGTGGTTGGCTGCAGCAACGTTGGGAGGAGTAGGGATGATACCAGGGCTGAGTGGGGTGCCCGGAAAGTAGGAACCCCACCATGATGCTGTGCTTTATGTTCTTTTTGCTGCCATCACTCTTGAGAAAGTTTTTCATTTTCTCATTGACCACGAGATGTCAGTTTTCTAGGCTATAGCCTTTTTGTTTCCCCAAGATTATGTAAAAGTTTACCCTAGCTTTAATTCAAAAGTAAAAAGTTATCACTAGTTGGATAGTTTGAAACAGCAGCAGTAGTCATAGGTTGAACTTGCCCAAAATACTGCTACTCATTGTTTTGGTAATTCAAGTATTTTTTAAAAATATATTTTTTATTGATTTCAGAGAGGAAGAGAGAGGAAGAGAGAGAGAGATAGAAACATCAATGATGAGAGCAAATCATTGATTGGCTGCCTCCCGCATGCCACACACGAGATTGAGCCCGCAACCTGGGCATGTGCCCTTGACCGGAATCGAACCCGGGACCCTTCAGTCTGCAGGCTGACATTCTATCCACTGAGCCAAATCGACTAGGGCTAATTCAGGTATTTTGAAGCCTGTAGGCATTATTAAAAATATTAAATCCTTCATTAAAATATTAGGTGGCTTTGTAACCATACATAAGCTTAGGAGTATTTCAAGTTTAAAGGGTAATAAAGCATTAAAATTTAAATTGCTTCTTTTACATTTGCCTCTATTTTGCCTTATAACAGAGGCTATAAAGAAGTATAGAGCTGTAGGATAAAAGGAGCAGAGAACAACACAACAATCTAGAAAAAGCAATGTCCTAAAATAATGTAAAACACAGAATATCAAATTCTACTAGTATACAGCCGTGAGCAAAAGCCAAGGACCCTGTCCGCATGGGGCTAATATTCTAGTACATACAGGAAAACCCTGCTTAGAATCCTAACTTTTTTTGCCAATGGAGGAATCATATTAGGGATTTAGAATTAATGACCATGAACTTTGGCATTTTCTCAGAGTAACAATCTCATTACCTAACACCCCTACACACTGGCTTATAAACATATGAGAAAATTTCTCAAATAAAACAGCCATCTCTTTAAGCTTTAAGAAAAGACTAATGATAAGATACAATTTATTAGGATGAGTAAATTTTCAAGCTTCCCTACCTCCTAAGTGGAATTTTTTTGGAGGCTTCAGTCTTCTACTTTAAAACTACTTTGCTTCCTTTTAACCTCTAAGTCTCTTTGTTATAATATACCACAGACACATTCTTCATATACTAGTATGTATATATCTATGTAAAGAATTTATTTGAAAATATTTTTAAATTCTAAATATTCTCAGAAACTTTCAGTTCTGCCTTATTATTATTGGTTTTATATAATTACTGAAGATACTAAGACCTGATTCCCCCTAAGCCTTTGGCTCTGTCTGGGTCTCCCCGACCCAGCTTGTTACACTGTTGTTTATCATACCTTTTGTTTATATTTGTTTTTCCAATTCTTCAGTGCTTTTGAAATCCTCCATTATCAGACAATGCAAATTCCTTCAGCTAACAAACAAACAAATCCTTATTCTGGGTACAGGCTTTCAATGCACTGTACTAAATTCATTCAATTTTGCTAGAATAGTTTTTCAGAAAACCATTCAAGTGGGGTATGCTCATTTTCCTTTATTTTAAAGTTCATAAGTTGCTTATTTACAAAATTACAATATTAATTAGAGGAAATTTTTAATGATGCTAGCATAGTGACATAAAATGATTGTAGGGTTTGGAAAATAGCAACTCCAAAATTGTTTCTCTAATCTTTTAGGAACAGTATTGCTTGGCTCAAAACACTCTCAGATAGAGTGAGGCCTCCTAATAATGCCTGAAGACTAAAGTTAGTTCCTTTTCCTCCATGAAGGCAGCTCTCTGAAAGGATGCTGGAATACAAAGTTAAAGTTGATTGAGCAAGTTAACTGTATTATAATGAAGAAGAGGAAGTGTTAGAAACTTGATGTATTTTTCTAAAGGCGATCTTGCTTCCAAGATAGTATACAATAATTTGAATCTAATCTATTTTTGTATCTTTCATTCTTCATCATGTCAAAATTTATACATACATCACGATAAAAAAGAATACTATAAAAGTTTTCAAAGTTCACATGCTCCAAAAGAAGTAATCTTAAAACTCTGACCTAGAGATAATAAGTACTTTTCATTTTCTGATATAGATTTATAATGTTTTTCTATTATTATAAAGCACATTTTAAAAATAGAATTAAATTTTAAAAATGTAACATAATATTTTAAAATGTAAAAATGCACAGTGACTGTAATTTCCATTTACATAATTGGGAATGGCTGCATGCTGTTCTATAATGATGTTTAATAGTTAATTCAACTGTACTGTTAGGAACATTAGGATTGTTTACAATTTTTGATAATATAAACAATGTTTGGGAAAACATCCTTGTAACTGTGTCTTTGTACAAACCATTATTACTTACTTAGGATAGATTCTAAGAAATGGAATTGTTTAGTCCAAGTTATACACATTGTTGAAGTCCCCATATGAAATGGAAATTTGTACCAATTTAGAGTTTTGCCTAATATATGGCATGCTGTCAACATGCACCCTCTTTAACACTAACTAGCTTTTAATTTTAATTTTGTGTTAATATTTGTTAAGCTGAAAATGACACATTCTGCCTCCCTTTTCATTGTTTGTCTTTGATTTTTAGTCAGTTTAAACTCTCCCCTAACTTGTTTTAACTATTTTAATTTCTTTTATGTAAAATATAATTGGAATTTCAAGTGTAATCCAGGACTCTCCAAGAAAATAGGAGTATATAGTTACCTGTTCACAGGTATTGTTTTATTTAAATTATAGAGATAACATCTACAGTATTTCTTTTCTTTTCTTAACTTTAGGTTAAACCTATAGTTATCCTGTTTCTGCAGTCTAAAATATTTTATCATTTTATTACCAATGGCGATGCTACACTATAAGGCAAAAGTATGCTGTATTCTCAATAGTATCATATTGTAGGACAAATGCACCTTAAGCATAGTCTTCCCCTTACAATTTCACTGATAAAAGAAAGGTTGAGGTGTAGCATGCATTTATTTATTTTGCCTAAGAATTGAGCTCTAAATCTTTATTGTTACTCAATCACTAAGAAATATTACTATGTAAAAAGAAATGATTGATCATTTTAATTATTTCAGATCATAGTAATAGATTATTTAACCTTCTATAATTGTCATTAGTGAAAAATAAACTCTCAAAAAATGCAACCCTTCCCATTAGAACCCAATTAATTTCAATGGGGAGAAGGAAATTAATCCTTGCTGAGAGAGTAATTTCTGCTGATGTTTTACCTATGTTATTTCAAGTAGCCCTCCAGGAGGCTCAATATATTCCATATTACTGTTCTCCTTTAATAAGGGCAGACACTGAGACGCAAAAGTTGACTAATCTGCCTATGGTAGAAAGTTAGAAAACAAGTGAGTGACCATAGAAGCTCAAGACTTCATCACTTGAAAGACATTGCTTTTTCACAATACTTTGTGGTCTCAGATGAGAAATAAATTGCTAAATGTTCTCGGAACTTTTCAGAATGTAGTATTTTTACTTGTTTGTCATATGTTAGCAATGTAGTTAGTTGTAAACTCCCCTGATACCCAGATTATCAGTGTACTTCATAGAGAATTTAAAGATGAACCCCATGTTCATGTTCCAGGGAAACAAAGCACAACAAATCACAGAAATTAAGTTTCAGTGCAGTCATGTTGATAATCTTCCAGATCAGCTCGCAGGCGGGCGCTGGATCTTCCCGTGTGCATGGACATACACTTCCTCCCCCACCCCCGGCACTTTATTGTCATCTGTTCCTGGAACATGGAGTTTCTTTCAAGCCTTTTTCAGTAGACCATTGAGGGGTGGACTTGCTTCTCCTCACGGTCTGAGAAATTAAAGGACATGCATAGCCTCAGGCCCTCATTTTGAAAGCACTATCCATTCTTTATGAAATGACAAAAGACTCAGCAGAGCCAACCTTTTGTTTTCTACCTTGGCCTTCGGTCTGTTTAGTAATGCCATGACATTTCTATCAGGTTTCTTCCATAAGGCCCTTTCAAGACACAAATAAAAGAATGAATACAGGAGCTGAGCTTTCTCCCATTCAACTTTCAGCTCTGTTAGCTTTCAATACCAGAAATGTATTTAAAACTGGATAAGGTTTGTTAACTCTTATATACCACTGTCACTCATCCAGATAGAAAAGAAAACTATATATGATAAGATTTGCAATTCAAATCAAACCATTTTACTTTGAAAATATAGAGTGTTGTGGGTTGGGGAAGATGGGGAAAGCAAAAATAAGGTTTCACATTTACCTTTAGTAATAAAAGTGTACTTGGTGTTCATGAACTAACTATCTAATTGTGCATTTCTTTAGAGGATATTGCAATAAAAATTTTCTGATCAGGCTATGCTTATGCTTGGTTCTAACTATGGTAGAACATCAGTTTTTATAAAAAATTAAGTATATTTATGAACAAATTTAGGTTTTTAAAAGCATGAAAGCCAAAGAAATAAGGTACTTTAAATTTTTCACAATATTTGTGCATTTTAAGTCATATGATGGAGACTTCATCCATATTTCACACAATTTATGTGATTCCTGTAAATAGGCAAAGAGAACTGAGTGAGTATAATTAGAATCTTTCAAAACACAAAACACAGTAAAAGAAAGAACAAACTCCTTTCAAAACAGTTAAGCTAAATTTCACTGCCTGTCACTTAGATACTATTATTTAAATAATGTTATAAGGACCTTACTCCAATAACTGTAACCTTAAACTTGAAAAATAAACTTGAAAGTTTTCGAATAACAGTGGTATCAAAACACAATGGATTATCTTAACTTTAACTGATTTTGAGAACTTTCTGAAATAAAAACAGCACAATACATATTTCCAAGTTCTGTGCTTGAGTAATGATTGTGTGATATATTACAGGTCTTTAGGAAAAAATGGAAGCAAGGGAAGCAGTATGAATTTAACATATGTCTACTGTGAAAATGTCACTAGGCTAGCTCCAGTAGAGATTTATGAATGAATAAATATACAAGTAATAGAGAAGAGCTTTAGCATTGTTCTGCTAAATCTTCTGAACCTGAGAATTGCTGGCCAGACCTACCTGGATAGTCATAAACAGCCCTGTTTGTTTGCATGACCCTCCCCAGCCCAGCTGCTTCTCCTAGCAGTGAACACCTTGATCAAGCAGAGCCTACCAGCTTCTTTCTCTCAGGTGTGTGGCGATTTGCTCTGCTGAGCGATATCTGGGTATGATTTATGGCTAAAGCAGGCCTCTGACTTCTCCACAAAGAGAAAGTACAGGCCTTTCAACAGCTAAGATCTCTAAAATGACTCATTTCTATCTGTTCTGAAACCTAATATATCAGCTGTTGCATGTATTCTCTGAGGTTACCCTATATCCTTTGAATAATGTTCCTAACCGTACTACCTCCACTTAGTTTCTGGTACTTGCAACTGAGAGAAACTTAGCCAAAAGTCTCCCTGTTTAACCTTTTCCTGGTAGATCTCTATTTTTAATACCAAAACTTCATACAACATACATACCTATTCATACAATGTTTTGGGTGATTATCTATCTATCTATCTATCTATCATCTATCTATCATCTCCCCAAATGATTTACATATTTTTAACATTTATGAGGGCAATGAATTCCTAGTTGGCTAATATTTATGTAATTAATGGAGACCAAATGTTTTTTGCATAATAATACACATCCTCATTAGGAGTGATTTGGCCTCTTCACATAATGAAACAGAAGTGGCTGGCCTACTTTTCAAGGTTTATCAAGCACCATATTATGTAACTATACAGGCGGTAATTGACAACAGGAACATAGAAGATATTCTAAGGGAAGACTATGTAAAGAGCAGTGGGCTTATGATGGAACCTGCTGTCAACAACTAGGGAGCAGGCAGATACAAAGAGCTCAATCTATAAACTGAGAAGAAACAGTATGGAGCGTTCAGCATCTTAGAAAAGAGTGTCTTCATTTTTCATTTAACCATTGTATGTAGAATAGAATCACACTATTCTTCATGATCCAAACTGTTTCCTCCAATTCTCATTTTCTGAAATTGAATAGATGTTGGTGCATTTGTTAGGATATCCTTCAATATCTGAACTCTATCTACTAAATAAAAATTTGGGAAACAATAGATTAAGTAAATGTGGTATTCTTTGCTATCTGAACCTGAAGTTGGGACTTTTCAGACTATCACATTCAAATATATGTATATATTTGAAAAAATATATATGTATTTTTATCTGAAAACCATTCACATACCCAAAAGAAAGAAATAAAAGATATAATAGTGGGTAGTCTTCATTTATAAATTGTAAATTCACATAGAATCAAATTTTATTATTAACTTCTCATATAATTAAATGAAAAGCCAACTGTAAGTTTTTGATCCTAATTTCAATCTGGGGTGGGTGGATTCTGATACCAAACAAGAAGTATTCTGTACATAAGCAAATGTCTTACAATTCAACTCAATTCTGTGGAGATAGCATCAGATTCCATAGATTAAGGGTTTAGTCCACATTACTGTCCACCCCCTTCCAAAGCCAGTTTTAAGTCCAAATGGTAACAGTGCTTCTAACCCATGGACTTAGGTCAGAGTTTCCAACCACCCTCTCCTTGGGTTTAATTAATTTGCTAGAGTTAATTAAACATTAGAATTTAAACATTTTTACATCTAGTATTATCGGTTTATTATAAAAGGATGTAACTCATGAATAGCCAGATGGTAGAAATTCATAGGGCAAGGTATGAGTAAAGGACACGGAGCTTCCATACTTCCTCCAAACACACTACTCTCCTCAAATATTCATGCGTTTACCAGCCTGGAAGGTCTCTGAATCCTGTCCTTTTGGGTTTTTATGAAGGTTTCATTCTATAGCCATAATTAATTAACCCATTGGCCATTGGAGATTGATTCAGCCTCTAACCCCTTTTTCCTTCTCCCCTCACAGGAGGTCAGAGGAGTGGGACTGAAAGTTTTAACTCTCTAATGACAACCAGCACACCCTGTCCCCAGGTACAGTCCAACAACAAAAGACACCTTAATTGCTCTTATCACTTAGGAAATTCCAAGGGTTTTAGAACCTCGGTGCCAAGAACACATGCATCCTATATAATAAAATCCTAATATGCTAAGTGCCCCGTCATCCAGTCATTCATTCAACCAATCAAAGTGTAATATGCTAATGATATGCTAAGGCCACTCAATCGCTCACTATGATGTGCACTGACCACCAGGGAGGAAATGCTCCAACTGGTAGGTTAGCTTGCTGTTGGGGTCTGGCTGATTGGAACTGAGCGAGATGGGCCAGATATGCCGTGGAGCCCTCCCGTGGTCCTTCCCTGGCTGGCCAACCTTCCACATTCATCCCCAGCCCCGATCGTGCACCAGTGGGGTCCCTCAGCCTGGCCTGTGCCCTCTCTCAATCCGGGACCCCTCAGGGGATGTCAGAGAGCAGGTTTTGGCCCAATCTCGCAGGCCAGCCCAAGGGGCCCCACTGGTGCACAAATTCCTGCATCGGACCTCTAGTATTTTATAATATCACACCTACATAGCATTTTTATGTCTATTTGTGGCCATGTGACCAAGCTGGTAACAAAAGGAGGTATGAAAAAATGATATATGTAAATTCTAGACTATACACTTAAAAGAAACCTGCTTGTCCACTATTTCTCATTCCAATAGTTTAGAATGACGATATAGTTATCTTTGACCACAAGAATGAGGAAAACATCTAGGATGCATAGGAGCCACAGCTGGAATGTCCCTAAGTGAGGAAGGTAGTCTGGCACTTAGAATAATCACCAGCTCAGACCTTTACGTGGTACTAGAGGACCCGTGCATGAATTCATGCACCAGTTGGGTCCCTCAGCCTGGCCTACGGGATCAGGCTGAAACTGGCTCTCTGACATCCCCGAGGGGTCCCAGATTGAAAGAGGGTGCAGGCCAGGCCGAAGAACCCCACCAGTGCACGATTGGGGCTGGGAAGGGAAGCGGTTAGGTTGGCCAGTCAGGGAAGGACTGGAGGAGGGCTCCAGGGTGTGTTCAGCCCATCTCTTTCAGTCCCCATTGACTGGACCCCAGAAGCAAGCTAACCTACCGGTTGGAGCGTCTGCCCCCTGGTGGTCAGTGCACATCATAGCAAGTGGTTGAGTGGCCTTAGCATAGCATTAGCATATTATGCTTTGATTGGCTGAATGTACGGCTGGATGACTGGGCACTTAGCATATTAGGCTTTTATTAAATAGGATAGCCCCTTCCTCTTCTTCTTTCTTGGGAGTGGTCTTGCCCACAGAGTAAATATTCTTATTTGTCCTAGTCATTTAGCAAGGGAAGATGGCGGGTTCCTGGCCTTGCTTGTGTACGCACATATAATTCTGGCGTTCAGTATTTAGAAATATTTGTCCGCAACAATCAGCCCCTTCCTCAAAAACCAGGTTGTTCATATAGTTAACGAATTTGTATATGGGCTGCCTCTTTCTAAAACTTCAGTTGCAACATTTGTTAAGAATGAACATTATTATCTGTTAAAGAGATATTTTCATCTATGTCACCTTCATCCTCTGGAACAGTTAAGTGGTTCCTTTGAGAAAAATAATGAAATGTGAATACATGCAATGAAATTGTCAGTGAACACACATATATTTTGTGATAAACATGGAACATATACAATTCAATATACAGAAAATTATGCACCAAACATTAAATCAAAGGTTGTGGCCTGGCATAACCTGAGGATGAAGAAGACCCTGGCCGGTTGACATGGAAATCTTTTTGTGGTCTGTAGTGTCTGAAGTTACTTTTTTCTGACCCCTTTAATATTACTTTTTTAATGAGTTGAAAGAGGCTCATTCAATGGGTTCCTGTCCACATTATGGAATCTGTTTTTGCTAAAAAGGCTATCACAGCGCCCGCCTTCCCCAATACAGAAACCATTATTTTATATCAGGAGATACGTTTCCACTCAAATATCCAACTAAAAGCACACATTTACACACTCATTTCTTTCTATTTTCTTGTGTTATATTTCCCTTATTTCCACAAGATAAGAATATTTTTCTAAGACTGATATACTACAGCTATAGCTTTTTAATGCAATACTAAGAATTTTATTTAATATATATGTTGCTTCGAGTTTTTCAGTCATTATAATTTTTAAGCAGCAAAAGCATATAGCTACATTTTCTCCTCCAGTGTCACAGTTGAAGGTTGGTTTGTCTGCAAGCAGTAGTAGAGATTATAGTTATGTAAATGAGAGATAATGGGGAATACTGGAATAATATATACTCTAATAAAAATATGTAGTTTCTGAACATTGCAATCTTTAATGCCAGAGACACATTTTTTAGGTACTGCAAAAGAAAATGCTATCTTCAATCCTTACAGAATTTGCATGTTAACTTATTTCCTGTCTACATAACATAAACAGATAACAGAAACATAACTGTTTCACGTTAATATATTATTTTGTGTGAGGGTGTGCAACATAAAATGCTATTGAAGCATACAAGTTACTTCTGTCCATTACAAATAAGGGATAAAGCAAAACATAATTAAATTAATAGCTACTAGCTCTGGAGAATGAAAGGTGAAGACACTGTTTTATATTTTAGCTACCTATATTATTTTTTAAACTAATTTACCCAGTACCCAGTAATGAACATTACTATTCCATAGACACTGATGCATACACTTCAGATGTAGCTATGGCCTGGCTGGTGTGGCGCAATGGTTGAGTACTGACCTATGAACCAGAAGGTCATGGTTCAATTCCTGTCAGGGCAAATGCCTGGGTCGATCCCCAGTAGGAGGCAGCTAATAGATATTCTCTCTCATCATTGATGTTTCTATCTCTCTCCCTCCCCCTGCCTCTCTAAAAATCAATAAAAACATTTTTAAAAAGATGTAGCTATGCACAAGAAAGTAACATTTGTGTTTCTCATGGAACTGATTCTCAGGGAATATGGGCAGCTAAAGTACTTCATATAGGGGAAAGTGGTATCGATAAAATAAACCAGGGTAATAGAACCACTGGGTAGGTCTGCTGGCTGAGACGGGATTAGGAAAGGCTTTCTGAGGAAGGCAAAATGCAGATATGATTGGGACCTTCATCTCTGAATTCCTCAGGCCATTTAACAGTGGTGTAGAAATCAACACTCCTGCATCTTATAAATTCTCAGTGGTGACAAAAATCTCCATCACACTCCTCCTCGAAGGCAGTCCTGCTGTTGATATACTGTAATGACTGAGGGCAGGGTTGGCAGTTTTCACTTGCTTTCAGGTGCCTGTTAATTGAGCCCGGCTTTTTCTTATCTTATAAAGTGTACATTGAGTTTAGCAAATTCAATGCTATTTTTCTCAAATTCACCACAGTAGACTTCATTGGGTATATGTTCCAAAACCCCCAGTGGGCGCCTGAAACTTCAGATAGTACTGGGCCCTATTTATACTATGTTTTTTTTTTCCCCATCCATACACACTTATGATAAAGATTAATTTATAAATTAGACACAGTAAGAGTTAACAACAATAAAACGGGACAATTCTAGCAATATACTGTAATAACATTGATGTGAATGTGGTCTCTCTTCCAGTAATTTTTATATTTTTCGGTGCAAATCTCTGCCTAGATCTGCGCGGCCATCTGTCCCTTACTTGCAGCAAATGGCTTGGGCTCGCTGGATTCAGAGCTCCCTTGCTGACGGCTCAGTGCTCTCTGGTGCAACTCATTAGCTTCAATCAAACACCATCTCTGTATTTGTCTCCCACCCACAATCATAACGCCCATTTCCATCTTAACGAAGCGTGTGTCATGTACAGTAGCCATCACTTTGGCAGTCTGAGGTGTGACAGCAAATTAACTCGGACTTCTTTTGCCTTCGTCCCAGGTTCAGGGACAGAAGATTCATTCTTATCTTAGATCTTAGCAACTTCAGCACGGGACATTGTTTCCTTTCCTTATTAAGGCGTGACCTTTCACCTTTTCACCTAAAGGAAGCACTCAAAGCTTCTCTCCCGCACTTCCAATCACCATCGCTGCTCTTGCACGTCTGGGCGGTTAGGAAGTAAAATGAGGGTCAGTTAACACAAACACTGCCGAGTGGCTACCGGGCTCAGAGTGTGTACAGCGAGCAGACACTGGACAAAGGGATGGGTCCCGTCCCAGGCAGGTGGAGCGAGATTGCATCATGCTCCTCAGAACGGTGAGCAATGGAAACTGTATGACTTTTTTATTTCTTGAATTTTCCTTTCAATAGTTTTGGATTGGGGTTGATTGAGGGTAACCGAAACCTTGCCAGAAAGCAAAACTGTGGATGGTGAGGGTAGGGGGTGTACTGTATTTCCTCCAAATGTGTTTCAAACAAGTGATAAATTACGCATTTCCTTCTCCCTGGCACGTTGTTCTACTTCACGAGTGCATTTTTAACAACTGGGTCAGCACCTTGTGCCAGGGCCGGTCCTTTGTTTCCCTGCCTCAGGTGATGAGGTGCTTGCTGCCCGCTGATGACCCACCTCATTGCCTGCTTTTCAGGACCACTCTGGCATCCACTGTCACAGGTCGGGATCTCGAAGCAGACTCTGAGCTGAAGTTAAATGTGTAGACGTTGTCTGGAGGTTGTCCTAGAAATGAATGCTTGTGGAGGGGAGGTGAAAGAACAGGGTTGGGCAGAGGAAGATGATGGGCAGAAGCATAGGGCTGACGATGAAGATGAAAATGGCCCTTTAGAGTCCCTCAAAGCTGCCCTCATGGATTGTCACAGGTTATCACAGGTCACCAGTGAGTATTTCCGGAGGGGAGCAGGTGGGAGGAGTTGTTTCTTTTCTTTCTTTTTTTTATGTTTACATCAATCGTTTTAATGAACAATTGGTGCAAAAAACAAAGTATGGAAGGCTTGGGGACCTCCTGTTCTCAGTCCAGCCAGCACAGGCCTTGAGTCACAGGTAACCACAGTTTGTCATTACCTTGGGACCCAACATTTCTGATCCTAATATGAGGTGTGGGGGTGTCTGCAAAGGACACTGGTTCTCTGTAATGCTCACGGCAGTTTTTGGTGACAGGCCCAAGCTCCAGGGGCTAGACTCCCCCCTCCTCCTACTGAGTTCCCCTAGGATCGGGATGTCCTACAAAGTAGCTTTGCCTAAGGAGCCCCAAACTGCCCTCTTCTTGGTCCGGCTTGGCCTGTGGCCCGGGAGGCTGGGAGAGCAACGGGTGTGCTTCTCGGCCTTCCTGGTGTGCTTCTGCTGGTCTTGGCCAATCGCTTCTGGAGCATGAAGCTGAGGCTGCACTTGTACAGAGGAAAGGCTTCTTCCTGGTGTAGAGCTGCAGGTGGTGGATCAAGTATTCCTTTCAGCTGCAAATACTTCCACACTCAGAGCCCTAGGAGGGGCACTCACCAGTGTGAAGCGTGTGGTGCCCTTAGAGCCAGAAGCACACAAAGCTCTCATTGCACCCCAGGATAGTGGTGGGCTGGCTCTGCACAAAGCCTGCTGGCACCTGGCCAAGTGCCATGGCCTCTGTGTGCAGCTGTCCCCTTGCTCCAGATCCAGGTATAGCACTGAGGGGGTTGGGGGAGGGCATCTCCTTGATGGCCTGTGGCAGGAGGTAAAATTCCTGAAGCAGCTGTAGGTTCCCCAGGCACCGCCTTTGGCCTCTGGGAAGGCTGCTTCTGATTGAGGCTGATACCTGCATGCTGCTGCTCCAAGTGTTACTGCAGCCAGATGGGCTTCTGTGGTCAGTGCTCGGAGCAGGGCCCCTTGCGTCTGGGAGAGCTCAGCTGTGGAACTTGTCCTGGGGAAGGGGCACCTGGGGAGGCACATGTTCTAGTCCTTGGATGCCATGCTCTTTATCAGCCAAGTCTACTCAGGAGCTCTTTTCTTCTTGTGGAGTATGCATTCGAGGCCTCGATCTCACACCACTACCAGAATCTTCTAGTATATTAATCTCTGCACTGAGTCTTCAATATCCTCAAACCTCTGTATTCATCAAGAAGGGAAATGACTTTCTCTTCTGGGGCCCAGGCCTTTTAAAGGCGAATGTGCATAGGAAAGATGACTGAGCTGCATGAAGCACAAGTCTTTGGTATCTAACAGAGCCATCTCAGACCACTGATTTTCAGAGCACACAGGCTCCCTTTTCACACAACCCTACTTGGGCATGTGTTCCCAAGTGTGTGTGTGTATGTGTGTGTGTGTGGTAAGCATGTGTCGCACTTCATACATCCTATAGTTCCTTTGACTTCCTGGCCTCATCCTTGCATCAGCTGAATAAAATTGGCCAGTCTCTCTTACAGGTGCCCCTGTGGAGTTTTGGCTCTATGCAGTGTGGTTTTACTGCTCTCCCTCCTTCTCCCCAGAATGTACACATGGTTAAGTATCATATCATATTCCTTGTATATATGAACCCCCAGTTTTGGGTTCATGTTTATTGTTTTTTTATGAGGCCTTAAAATCAAAGGCTATGACCAGATACCTGACTTCTGAGCTCCCCAGTATTTTATGGCAGTTAAGGGTCCTAAGATTGGTTGGCATATGATAGACTCGTTTGCTCAGATCAAAGACAAGAACACTAGAGGGAACTATTGCCTAATTTCACAGATTAGGATATGACAACTCTACTCATCTGCTAGCCATGAAATGTCTGCAAAGCAAACTATTATTAATATGAGTGTGTTTGGGAGATCTATTGATCCACAATGAAATTGGTGAAATTTTTAGTCAAATAAGATATTCTGTGCTTGGTTGCAATTTTTTCATGTTCACTAATTATTTTCCGTATCTCACACTATGCAGTAATCCATTCTGGTTTGCACCAGGATGGGTTATTCAGTGGATCATTTGTTTTAGACTAACTTCAAAGTCTTATTTTCTTTGGCAACAACTATGTTAATATCAGATTCTAAGAACAGAATCTTTCTCACCTGAGTTTCTATTATTCTAATAACATTTGTTCCTAATTTGCTAATGCAAACATCTCTAATGGATTTCAGAAGGATCTGTGACCTGTTTCTTCTTTGAAATTTCTCTTCTCCTTTAAGTTGAAAAGAGTCTCTGGCATGGAGAAAAGAATTTTGATGTTGTAATTATGAATCATTATACAAATGAAAGCTATTCTTTTTATTGTTTATTTGATTTATAAAATAAACATAATACTGATGGAATGCTATATAACTATCAAAATAATCTACTATATATTAGTAGTTGTCAAAATATAGAGAATAATCTCCGGGAGTGTTTATATAAAAATGCAGATTTCTGGAACCCACTTCTCAAAATTCCAACTTAGTGTGTTTGTGGGTCGAGGGGGAGGGGGGCTGAAAATTGGCATTTTTAAGTTAACAACTGTGCTAGGTTGTTCTGATGCAAGTGGTGGGCATTCATCAGTTAGTTATGTCAAAACCTTTTATGTTTACAAATAATTAAAATCGTTAGAAGAAAGGAATCTTGGTGAAAACTGTGAATAACCTCATAAACTTGAGATGATAAACTAGAATCTCAGAGTTTGAAGACTATCTAAAAGTCATCCACCTTGAAGTGATTGTCAGAATCCAAGCCAATGCGCCCCCAATACCACCTGCTAAGTAGTCTGTCATCAAGTAGATGCAAGGTTGGTTTGACGGAATTCAGATTCAAAACTTGCAGAATCCAGTAAGTTTCATTATGCTGCTCATGAAAAAATTGCATATTTTGCACTTTAAATGATTACTGTGTGGTGTTTGTGTTGACACACACATATTGACATAGATTTTAAATTTTCTGAGTGATGCTTTGATAGGCAGAAACATTTTTGTATCCGTTTAAGTTTTGCATGTGAAAGAATCTTGTTCTATACATTATTTAGTAACCTCTTGGAGATACGAATAGAAGGCCGTACTTGCAACATGAAAATATGAGAAAATATATAGATGTAAGAGTCCAACTAAATCAAACCCAATCTACTTGGACTATGTATGTTCTCTCTAGAGATTCTAAAGAATTTTTTAAAGATGCAAAGACGACTTATCCCTCTTTTCAACTTCTCTCCTAGTAGATACTGTGGTTTCTCTGCATGGACATTGAAATATCACTTAAACATATGGCCCATATGCATTTATAATAAAAATGTTCAATGTCAAGTACTACAGAGTCTCCTTTCCATAAATTACTTTGCATTTTTCTTGGTTTTCCAAGCTGAGAATTTTGGGGGAATATCATTTGAGTATGTATTTCATTAGGGGATAGTATTTTTGGCCCGAAGTTTTTCTTATTGATGTCAATTCTTGGCATATTCTAAAAGTAGAAAAGTGAAAATTGCTCAGCAGCAGTATGTATGAATCTGGGAGAAAAATAATGGCAGCAGTTAACCATGCCAGCATGATCAGAGAGGAGAGAATAGCATAACTAGAGTGCAGTGGAAGAATGTAAAAAGAAGGCATACTGGGCTATGTTACATTTTTTTAAAAATCATAAATCATGATAGATTTAATCCTAGATCTGATTGTTAACATATATTTACAATTCAACTTAGAAAAAAGTCACTTAATCTCCATCTGAATTAGTTGTGAGTTCTTAAGCTTTCATACCTTACAGTTTGCTATCACATTTTAATCTAGCTACCCCCAAGGAAAACATATTAAGGGAATGCTTTTTTTTAAAAAATATATTTTATTGATTTTTTACAGAGAGGAAAGGAGAGAGATAGAGAGTTAGAAACATCGATGAGAGAGAAACATCGATCAGCTGCCTCCTGCACACCCCCCACTGGGGATGTGCCCGCAACCAAGGTACATGCCCTTGACCAGAATCGAACCCGGGACCTTTCAGTCTGCAGGCTGACGCTCTAGCCACTGAGCCAAACCGGTTTCAGCAAGGGAATGCTTATAAATGTAAAATTCTGTCAGAGCAGTAGGCCCTTCCTTTCTTTTATGTATAACAATTTGTATGGACATGACAATTGCAGTTGTAGTGTTGAGTGCAAAAAGTCATGAAAATTCTTAGTAATTTTCATAAAAGCCTTTTGTTTGACTGAAGCAACTGTATTCCACTACAGTGAGAGAGGAATGGGAGTTCATAAAGTAGTTCCCAAGGTTTGGGAATGTGGCGAAGGATTATGTGAAGCACAGTAGTGAAGATTGAGATGGCAGGGCAGTCAGGAAGGGTAATGGTCCAAAGATGGAGTGATGGTTCTGTCCCATTCATCACTTACAATAAATTGAATTTGAAATTTTAATTTTTTAAAGATTTGTTAACATCTCCTAAATCAAGAATAACATTGAATTCTTTTTTCCTAGAGATAATTGAGAGTATAAATGCCTTTATGAGCTCTGAATCTTGGCAAAAAGGAATTGATTCTTTTTTCCCTTCATTTTATTATATCTTGTTCTTTATCCAGGGGTCAGCTCAAATGACACTTCCTCATTCCCTAGAATAGGCAATATTCCCTATTATGTACACCCATACCACTGTATAGTTTTGCTGATATAAAGTTCATCACACTTCTTTAAATTAATTGCTTAATGACTGTCTTTTTACCTATACTGTAAGCTATGAGAAGACAGAGAGCACAGTGGTTATAATAAATATTCAGAATATAGCACTTGACTAACCTACAGCAGGCGATCACTAAATATTTGTTGTATTGCCTCTAATTGGATGATTGCCCCTCATACATCTTTTCTCAGGACTCTTCTTTCTTACCTGGCCCCAAATTTCAGACATTACAATCCTACAATTTGTCTTTCTGAGTTAGACCAACTTGTTCCAAAAATGTGTGCTACAAAAAAACATTGTTAAAAGATATTCTAGGAAGCAAACACAATTTTAGGGTTGAGTAGGTTTTGGAAACGCTGTGTACAATGTAGGATTGTTTTGTTTTGTTTTCACTTTATGTTTATTTATAATAGCAAGTGTACTGTAGGATGTCACAGACTCTGCATTCCGAAATAAAGAAAACCACATAACCTGACCTGACTCACCCTTTCAGGCTTGTTGGACATTGGAGCCCATTCTGCATGACTTGTCTATCACATCGTACAGAATTATGTTGCAAAATACCACTTTGGAGAAAGATCGAGTTAAACAACAATATCACATGTGGATTTGGATCAGGGCCCTTCCCAGCTCACATGAGTATCCTGTAACGAGAATCCCATGACAGTTACAACCTGGTTTCTAACCCCATTTCTACTGTTTACTGACCACGTCACCTTAAACTAGGCAAATTCATGCCACTTCTATGAGGATCAGTTTTCCTCTTCTGCAGTGTTATCTGACCTGCTGAAGTGGGTCGCATGATGGCCCCCAACATATCTGTCTATTTGGTAACTCCCAGAATCTGTGAATGGGACCTTATTTGGAAATCGGGTCTTTTCATATATAATCAAGTTAGACATCTTCAGATGAGGTTATCCTGGATTATCCAGATGGGTCCAAAATCCAATGTCAAGCATCCTTATAAGAGACAAGAGGAGAAAAGGTAGACATGGAGGAAAAGGTCGGGAGAAAAAGGGGCAGAGATGAGAGTGATATAGTCACAAGACTAAGAAAGCCTGGAGCAGGGCAAGGAAAGGTTCTTCCCTAGAGTATCCTGAGGAACGTGGCCCTGCCGACACCTTGACTTTAGATTTCTGGGCTCCATAACTTTAAGAACATGTCTATTGTTTTATGCCATCAAGTCTGTGGTAATTAATTATGGCAGTCTCAACAAATTAACATAACTTCCTGTTATATAGAGACCATCATAAGGCATGATGCATGTGAAAGTCATTATTTTGGGTATTAAAATGAAGTATGAATATGGTTAATTTTTATTAGTGAAGCTGAAAATCAAGGGTCATTGGGTAGTATTGATTTTGAATTCTCAATAAATGGAAGGAGTGTCAAAGAGGCAGCAAAAGATTTTGTCTACATTTTTTTTCCTTCCAGAAGGAGTTACTTTTGTTTGTTAGAAGAAAGTATACTTTTAGAGAAATATGACTGCAAAGAAATATTAATAGTAGCTATAACATAATTAAAAATAATTGAGTAACTAATAATTTCAGGTGTGTTACATGAATTACATAATTTAATTCTGGCAGTTTCCCAGAAAAAAATATTCTTTTCTTTCATAGATGAACAAGAAAGATTTGTTATTAATGGTGGTGTTCATGTTGCTAGTAATAATAGAAATTTTAGTAGCAATTACTGCTGATTGAGAAACTGCGTTATGTTATACTAGTACACCATAGAATGCATACTGGTCTATGCCTTCATATATATTTTCATGCAAAATGCTTAATTTTCAGATAAGAAAAATGAATCTCAGAGCAGTTGAATAGCTAGTCCACAGTCACACAGATGGCAAGGTTTGGAAATGGAATTTGGCTAAATCTTGTGACCTTTCTGTTATATCATGACAAGTTTGTTTTAGCCCATGTTTATTTCTAAAGGAAGCTTATAGGCTGTAATTGAACATGGTGTGACGCCAGGAAGGAATCCTTGCTTTCTGAAGGAGGGATCCATTGAAGGAAGAAAAAAGAGGGAGAAGACGAACTAGAAAGATAAAGATTTGTCACATATGGTACCTGAGAGAGCCCAGGGAAAGAAAAAATAATTATAAGTATGCTGGTAAAAACAGGCTAGGGTGTCAGGCTCTCTTCACAAAGAAAATATTCTACATCATAACTGGAAACACATTATTTTCATAACTATACCAGCAAGCTGCAAGCAGAAGGGAAGTTTTCTGCCACCATAATATACTGAAAGAGAAAGCTCAACAGATGTCTTTCTCTCCAGGTTTATTATTTCTTGTAATGTCCTCTATTCAGAGAACTTGCCCTGTATCCAGAACTTGTCACTTCAAGATCAGCCAGGCCTTTTCACCTTCTTAATTTTGACTTTAGGATTTATATTCCCTCAACGATCTCTCATTCTTTTTTTTTCTCTCATTCCTACCATGTTTATCCTTTTTGCTTATTTAACCCGTATTTTTCTTTTAAATTTCTTGGGGAAGATGAAACAGATCATTCAACATTACATGTCTTACATTTTTGTTTCGAATTGAGTGCAAGTTTTCGCTTTACATATTTTGCTCATAATGAACAAGATCCATGACGGAAATAAGTTTTGAAATTTTGTGTAATCCTTAGAGGGAGAGGAATTTTGTACTTATGCAAATATAAATACATACATTAAATAATTATGTTTTTATTACTGCATTAAGGGAAAAGCCTACAATGAGTGAACCAACGTAGAGACTATCAATCTTGATTACAGAAACGGAGTGACAAAATGCCCTCTTTGTTGAAATGACAAATCCCACACCTTTGTGTCTCTATCTCTAATTATCAGGGTGTGATTTAAATGCAAAACCAAATCAAACAACATTCATCATGAAATAGAAATTGGTGGCACCATTTCTTTTATTTTTTATTGATTTCAGAGAGAAAGGGAGAGGGAGAGAGAGATAGAAACATCAATGATGAGAGGGAATCATTGATTGGCTGCCTCCTGCATGCCCCCCACCGGGGATTGAGCCCACAACCCTGGCATGTGCCCTTGACCGGAATCAAAGCCAGGACCCTTCAGTCCACAGGCCGACACTCTATCCACTGATCCAAACCAGCTAGGGTGTGGCACCATTTCTTTATATTAGGATTATTTGTAAAAACCATTTGTCAATTCTCTTATTTATTCTTGAGGGGGCTGACAGTTTTTTCTTTGCATACCATGATGAGGAAAAACAAGGGCTTCATATAATTTGCTTCATTTAAGACAATAATCTTTAGAAATTGTAATGATGCTCCATGTTCATAATTCCGCACACCACTTGGCTCAAACAAGAATAACTGGGTATAGTTACTAGGGGGGTGGTGGGGGGGAGAGATTATATTGGTTTTTTTTTTTTTTCTTTAAATAAAAATCTTTTTGAAGTATAAAATTGCCTTCTGGCCTCTGACAAATTTTGAGAATATCTATAGTTACTATCTGTGGAAGAAAACCTACTCAGAGACACTACAAAACAAAACAAAAAAAACAAAACAAAACATTGCCTTCACACCATTCTCTGCATTGAATGGAATTATTGGCAATAAAAAAAGTTCGTATTAGCTCATTTTGAAAAACACTGTATTATCTCAATTTAACTTCAAAAATCTCAGCAGTGTATCACAGTTTACATTTAAACCGGTTATGTGTGTCACCCTTTACACTGATAATGAGTTCACAGACATCAACATATGACTTTGAAAGTCACTTAAAAAATTTGACTCACTACAAAACTTTTCACCCTGCTAAGTGTTTCTTTCTCTGCCTTTCCATCTCCTAAACAAATAACTTTGGAAAAATCAATTAATTCCTTGGACTTCAGTTATGTCATATTTTATTAAAAAGACCATCTTAAATGGAGTTATTATTCAGACACCTAGCTCTAAATTTCTAGAAGATACAGCTGCAAATCATTCAAAATGCATTGTCAAACATGCAGCAAAGAAATATAAAGAAAAAAAATAAGTTTATTTCTGCCTTCCTGACTTCCTTCCCGCCTTCCCATTCCTGGCCAACTGAAGGGAAAAATATGCACATACAATAACTGTAATTCTTGTTACTGAATATGTGTGCTATTATGGTCTTTTGTCTGTTGCCTCCAGTAATGTTCAGGCCTTTGACTCTGCCTTTTGCCACAGGATGTATAATTTTAAAGCATTACAATTTTGTCTAAATTATATCTGCCATAATAAAAAAATCTTCATTTCTCTTTGTAGGCAATTTTAAGTTAATGATTATAAGTATTTGACCTGCTTTGAAATTTCCACAGCTGTAAGAAGAAGAGATCATTGGAATAAAAGCACACATCATGTATTATTATCAGTAGTGATAGCAATATTAGTAAACAAAAACAATAGCTAACATTTATTGAATACTGGTATGTTTGAGGTATTAGAATGTTAGATATTTTTTCATGGGCAAGTGATTTTTTTCATCAATTTATAAAACAGGGGTTCCAGATTAGCAGGGTTAAATAATTTGTTCAAGATTATACAGCAACCAAATTGCTTTAGAGCCCATCATCAAAACCACCAGGCTAGAGAAACCAAGTAGAAAGTAAGTTACCCACTGTACCATCAACCATACAACCTCTGTTAACATGTGCAGACGGGGCCTCAGTGCCTAAGGCCACTGCTGGCGCTGTCCCAGTGTGAAGGTCAGTGTGAAGGCCATGTGGTGATGTATCCAGTGGGCCCCCTACAGGGGTCCCTAGTCCCCAAAGCTCATGTACTCAATAGCCAAGTAGCCAGAGAAACTTTCATTAAGGTTTTCTTTGTGGAAGAGAATGCTCTTTCTAGGCCACTTATTTTAAATCCAGATAACCTTTTGTCAGGATGAATAAATAATAAGTGGTTAATAGTTTTTAATAATTTAAAAATACTATAAAAATGAAATTAGCTATACTTGTATATTGATCATTCATTATGCTCCAGGCTCTGTGCTAATCAGTGTGAGTGTATGCAGGCATGAGAGCCTGTACTTTTTGCCTGTGTGTGCACATGTCTGTGTGCATGTTTGCTTTTTCATTCAGTCTAGAAAATAACCAGTTTATGGAGGAAAAAATTGAGTCTCAGAGTTTGTCACTAATAATGCCCAAAGTTATTTGCCTGGTTGATGGCATGGCAGAGAGAAACGCAATTTGGAATTACATATAACTGAATTTTAATATTTCTTTGCCAACTTCTAGACGGGAAGTGGTAGTTTCTGCATTAGTAAAAGTTGGATAGTAATATATACCTTAGGCTGCATAAAGTTTAAATGAGAAAATGTATCTAAACCACATGGTCCACTACCTGCAGAGAGCAAACCATTTGCTCATACTGCTCAAGTTCAGCTACTCTGCTTCCAAAGGATGAGCAAGGAGCTTTACCTTCCCAGTACATTGGGCAACTCGGTGGGAAAGGCTTGCAGCCAGACAGGAGAGAATGGTGGTGGGAGTAGATGATTTCCTCAACAGTTAGTTTTAAGTGATCAAAATTATTAACAGTTAGAAAAATTATCAAAGTTATTAACAGTTAGAAAAATTACCAAAGTTATCAAAATTATTAACAGTTAGAAAAATTATCATGAACTCATGTACTGTGCCCTCCTCTGGATGAGAAGAGCATCCCATAAAGACTAAAGGCAGCACCGTTAGTATAGAATTTCTTCCTGGGACCAGTATATGTGTTTATGGCCCTGGCTCGTTTGCTTGCTTTATGCCACAGGACAGAAAGCCTGGAGACACCACAGTTTGACTGCTCACGCTTCACACTCACTATGCATTTAGAAACATTGCAGTCATCTCCTTATTTGCTTCACCAAGAGCATTAACATCAAGTAAAACAGGCTTGATAAATTCAGTGATAATTCAAAAGCTGTGTCAAAACCACATTTTGCTGAAATGGAAATACTACTAAAACTGGGGACTCGGAGTTGATTACGGCGCTCACCAGGTTTTCAGAGAAGTTGCCTCTCATTAGTTCCCATCCCCTGGTGGACTCTGGCTATTTTTACAGTTGGGTTGAAACAAAGCGTCCAGGGCTACCTGGCAAGGCGGAGCGGGCGCTTTGTTCAAGGCCTTGCTCATCACATGAGGTAATGGCACATCTGTTCGGACCATCGAAGCCCAGATAGCAGATGCTGCTGCAAACTGAGCATTTGGAGAAACAACAACAAAAATAAAGAGAAGGCTAGTTTTAAAACAGTCCCCCTTCAGCTCAGATTCACAGGCTGCTGCCAGAGACCGCAGAGAGCTGTACGCACTCCCAAATGTGGCGGGCCGCTCTGATGCATCACAGATCTCCGGTTGGAGGGATTAGATGAAAATAACTTTTTCTTTTAAATGTAACAGATTCCTTGCAACACTAGGACATTCAAAATGATATTCTTAACTGGTGTATCTTCTAGGAAATGACAGACTTTGCTTTGTGGCTGTGTTAAACAGAAGAGCGTTGTGCAATCCTGGCTAATATTGGAAATGGCCAGATAGTCTACCTGTAGTCTTCATGGGCCTGACCTTTCTGGACAGTTCATGGCCTATACCTGGGTCATTTTAAACAGAGTAACATCTTATTTATCATTGGTGTTTAGTCTGTTCCTCAGACTGTCCATCTGTAGATCCATCCATCCATCTAACCATCCATTACAATGGTTGGACATTACATTGGCTATTTAGGCTTGTTTCCATTTCTTAGTTACACTGACTCAAATTGTGTATTTTAAGCCATTTATTTAATAAGTATATTTTTTCTTCAGGGCATTAGGAAAGATAGTGAAAATCGGTTTTCATTAATGAGGACTACTTTATGTGCTTATAGAAAGCAGAGAGTCCTGGATTTTTATCAGACAGATGCCAGATGTTATGTGCATGTGGTAACTTGACTTGTGTTGGCCGTGCTAGTCCCTATTTTTTTTTTATTATCCTGGTATTCTACTTAGTTTATCATTCCTATATTTTATAGTTTTAACAAAGTAAGAATTTGTATTAAGAGCAGTTGGGATGAGTTTACTAACTCCAACCTTGTCCTTTGAGCTTCGATTATCGTTTCCATTGGTAATATGTGGTACTGGAAAGTAAACAGAATTTTTATTTTAATATATAGTTAAATGTGTAAGTTGACCAGCCACTTTTCACTCATAACTCTTTATAGATACAAAGTAAACCTGTGTTTCAAAAAGAAGGCAGAATGCTTGCTGTTAAAATGAAGTGCTCCCAGCTATACATGTCTAGAGACAGCTAACTCCTGGTCCCCAGTGGTGGTGGGAGGTTTTACTTGTTTGTTTGGTGACCTGTCTTGATTTTATTAGGAAGGAAACAACTGAGCATCCCAGACACCTCCTAGGCTCTCCTGGTGGGAGAATGACAGAAACCCAGACATCACATCCAGTCCTGCCATGTACATTGTTTCCTTCCACAAAAGTCAACCTAATTGTAGTTCTTACTCCTTATTTTATTTTTTTAAAATATATTTTTATTGATTTCAGAGAGGAAAGGACAGGGAGAGAGAAATAGAAACATCAATGATGAGAGAGAATCATTGATTGGCTGCCTCCTTCACGCCCCCTACTGGGAATCAAGCCTGCAACCCGGGCATGTGCCCTTGACTGGAATCAAACCTGGGACCCTTCAATCTGCAGGCTGGTGCTCTATCCACTGAGCCAAACTGGATAGGGCCTTACTGCTTATAATTTTTAGCACATCAAATGTGTCATATATTGATAGCCAAGCAGGATAAACACTTTGATCGTACTTCTACATACCCCCAAATGCAGGAAACATTGAACTCCTTGCTGCTGTAGAGAGCCCCATAAAGTGTGGGGAGAAAGCATTTGCTGCACAAACAAACAAACAAACAAATAAAAGCATTTATAATCAACAAGATGTGATGTTGGATGGACAAAGGTAACTAAGGGGAAAAGTATTCCTAGAACTAATGTCCTCTGTCCTCACGATGATGGAGCCTAGGAATTTGTCTAATATTTATGAAAATATGTATACTGTTGGTGGGTTGGAAGTAAGTGGGCAGCCTCAGGGAAGCCCCTTGGCAGTGGGTTGAAGAGAGGAGGGCGTCTGACAGGTTGAGGTGGTTTTGGATTTGTGCTATTGTAGGAACACTAGCAAACAGACTGGAAGTGGCCTGGTAGACTTTTAGTCCATAGTGACCCAAGGTGAGACATCAACAGTCTGGACGCCATCTCACTCCTCAGTCCCCTCCAGCACAGGGTTACTGCCATGGCGAGGCCTTTGTGGTTATTTAAACGGCCTCTGGTTTTGAAACTGAGGATCATATGGAGGATGTAGGTGAAGATGAAGAGTATGGTCAAGGGGGGAGCCATCCCATCCAGATGCCTGGAGAAGAAGCCAGCAGAACCAGTAACCAAGGATCCAGTGGAAAGGATCTGGGCTGCCAAGACACTCGGCTTTTCCTTTCTAAAGGACGTAGTGGGAAGGTCTTCCCTAAGAGTATGAAGACGTGCCCTTGCTAAGAGGTCATGAGCTGTCAGCATGCCAGTAGTCAGAGTGGTTGGGAATTGTGGGAGATTATAGGTTAAGCATATATGAAATGTGTTTGGTAAAAGGTGCTGAGCAGTTCTGTCAAGCTTACAAAGGCTGCTTGGAGTATTCTTGCTATTGTCATTCTTGCTATATTATACAAGGTAGACCTGTGAGTGGGTATGCATTACTTAGTAGTATTTTTTAATGTAGCAATAAGTCCTTTTCATAATAAGATGTTCAAAATAAAAAGTGCATGTTTAATGCAAAACTTAATAATTGAAATTCAGTTTTTTAAGGAGTTTGATGACATTAATCAACAAATATAGGGGCTGCACTGACAAGAAAAAATCAGGATAGTGATGAACATTGCTTCAATGTTCATAATTACTTCTAGAGGAGCATAGCAGTAATTATACATGGCCTGCTGCAGAAGGGTATTTATGTGGCCTTCTGTCTTCATGACTTCTGATGTATATCAAGTGACTATTTGTCTAAATTAACTTCACTCATTTTCTAGTCAAAGTTTTATGTGTGTGAATGTACAGCAATTGATACAGTAATTGTGAACTCATAAACAGATTTTGCAGTTTAATATCTGTATCCTCAGATGCTTTCAATATAAAATCATATCATTAATTCTAAAAATACTTAAATTTCTCCCATTCCAAGTTACAGTATCAGAGCTTCACTTTTCCAGGCTCATTCTACTAAAGGTAAAACATCTGACATTATTGTGTGTGCTATTATAAATTCAGTGTTTAAAAGTCTAAAGGTGCCGGTATATAAGCCCATGGGAATTCATTGAAGAAATACAGATGGAAAGATAGTTTGCTGGGCTAAACTGAATCAGAACAGAGTTAATGCCCTTAATGTTTACTCTTAAAGTTCCCTGTTAAGTTTTCATAACTGAGAAAACACACACACACACACACACACACACACACTTGACTGGCCAGTTAAATCCCATACTTGTATTTGATATTTGACTGAATTTATTAGAATTCCTATAATTGCCTCACTCAGACTTAATATCTTTTAGATTAATAAATATCCTGTCTAAAAACATTGCAGGATCTTATGATAGAAATTTTAATTTTAAAATATTAAATTTCTCTAGGCCTGGAAAGAGCCTAACTACAGTAGACAGATTGCCATATGTGTTAAAATGTCTTTGCGAGGATTTAAGTATGTGTGAATCTAAAAGACAAGCGGAAATATAATTGGCCCATGAAATAATGTTATGCATAATAGCTAAGAAGATGATAATGAATAATGTATGTGTTGTTATTTAAATAATGACTTGCATTTGAGTTTCTCACATGTGCCTGGTACTCAAGGGAAAGATGAGATGTTGTAGAAGCCATAGATTAACATACAATTAAATGTGATTATATGAATAATTTGTTCTTTTGAAGACTCATTTCTGTCAGTGATGGAACATAACATGAAGCTACTCTGCAGACATTAAAGAGTCTTGAGATCTTTAAACAAAAGTAAGGTGTCCTGAACATTTCACCTGAATGTATATTCTTTTTGTTTTCTTCTTTCAGTTAAATTTTTGTCCACTGCTTGGATACCTAAGTGGGTCCTGGCTTTGCCTGTGAAATCTTAAAGACCTTTGTCACTTGTTTGCACTGTGATCCAGCAGAACATCGCTGTATCCAGCAGTGGATGAAACTGAAAATCCGAATGCAATTTTCAGAGTGCAACTAAGAGAACAAAACTATGGATATAAGTAAAATATTTCAAAAACAGTTTTTAGGAATCCTTTATTTTTTATGTCTGAAAGCCTTGAGTTGGGAGCTGGCTTTTCTCCACCACATGTCTTCATGGCTTTATTGTTTAATCAGCTGATCGATAAACATCTCTCCTTATGGGAGTTGTAAGTTCTGGCAAAATGTCTTCTTAAAGTTCAAAGTCTTGCCATGACTGGCAGTATAATGCATTGGTTCCTTTTGTTCCTTGATTCCTTATTTCTGTCTCCTTAGTTCCACCCTAACCCAACAGACACTTTTTTTTTTAATTGTCACCATCTACGTTCAATCCTATTATATTGTGTGCTTATCCCTTGAATGATAACTATGGTCCTTGCAATCACCCTGTTACCATATAGCAATGATAAAATTGTAAAACTTCTGTAGACCAAGCTTTTCTATTTTATCATTTAAATCAAACCATGGGTCATTATGGCAAATTATATTGTGGTTTTTTACCATGCCATGTTGTTGCTTCCCTTTTACTATGACTTATTCTTAGAAATGTTTTGCTAAAAAATAGAAAATTATATAATGATATTACCCCAGTGGTGTATGGCAAACACATTACATACTGTGTTAAAACTACCTAAGTGCTGCGAATTTGGCAAGAAGTAGGAGTCATGATATCGGTTTGAACCATGGTTCCAGGATTTACCAAGATCACCTCATGTGTCTTAAGGTTACAACGAGATAATCAACTCATACCCATCATAGCAGCTACATGAAAAGTTGCTGGTTAATAAATCTCAATATTTATGGCAAGAGCTTGTCAAACTATGTGAACAAGCCCAACCACAAGGACATAACCATGGAATCGCCAAGAGGGCCAATTCCTAAGAGAAAAATAACCTTATATTTACTGCTCAAGAATGGACTTGGGGAAGGTTTTTGAAATGTATACAGAAGGAAAACAAATTAGTAAATATTATTATTACTTGTTTTTAATGCATGGAAAACTAGATAATTAGCTAAGTGACATTTTTTATGTATTTTTTTTTCCATCAAGCATTTTTTTCTGGAAAGGATTAAATCCCAATTGGCAAATGACTGCAAATCACACTAGACATATTTCAAGTCCTAAATATCTATGTGTGGTTGGTGGCTACTATATTAGATAGTACAGATACAGATAATTTTCATCACCACAGAAAAATATATTAGAGAAAATTCATTAAATACCAATTTTCAGGTGAGATTTTATGAATAAGATATTCACTTTTTAATGTAAGATATGCACTTATTATTGAATACAGAATCTACTTTTCCAGAATTAACACTTATGCATAAGCATAGTATTCTGATGAATATGAACGCAAAATATTCATATTCCATCAAATGTATTTCAACAATAAAGAATATGTGTTTCTGTATGTGCTTCTGTATGTAGGAGCACATTACTGAGAAACCTTTTATAAAAATTCTAAACTGTATTATTAAACATATATTTTCAAACCTGAACTTCTCAAATATAGATTTTAACACACTAAAAGGCACTGTTTTAGAAGACACAATTCAATAATTAAAGGTAAAGATTAAAAATGCTCACATAGTAGAAGATAAACTGAAGCAATATAATTGTTTCCCAGAATGTTTCTGGAGTTAATTATTTGAAAAATTATGGCGTCCTACATAAAGAACAGAACTGAATTTCCCTTGCCAGATGATATAGATGTAGCAATGTTTTTAAATAAAAGAAAGCCTTATGCTTCTTGAAGAGCGGATTACATTATTGAGGATATTGGTCATTTGAAAAATGTAAAGGTTATGTTAATAAATTATACACATTCTTCAATTAAGTTTGACGCTGCACAAGCCACATGCATAATTGATGTTCATTCAGATTAAAATATAAATGTAAATATCAAACCTTAGTACATACAGTAGGTACTCAGTCTCCTTGGGTGTTATGTCCAAGTAAATCCCATTATTTTTTAATGTCCTTTCACAAAAGATTGCGTTATGCAATATTGTCAGATCATATTCATGAGTTTGCAAAAACCTATATTACATCTAATTACTACACAGGCCACATAGACACCCAAATTTTTGCTCATGTTAGTTGAGTTAGTGAATGACTTATTCTATTTAACCTAAATCTAATAAATGTAACATTATAATTTTATATTAATATTATATTCAGCTATTTAATAGTTTTAAAAGGACTATGTATTAGGCAGAAGTGTTAGGTGGAGTTTTGATGGAATAAGAATAAGAGAAAAGCAGAGTCTCTATAAAGCAGGATAAGATAATAGTTGGAAGAAGTTGCTCTAAACTAATATTAATGTCCTGAAAACTGTGTTTTGTTTTTTTAATTTCCTCATGTTACAGATGTTTTACTTTCATAAAGGAACTTAACATTCTAGAATAGTTATTCTACCCCCTTCACACTTTCGTCTCAGGATTTGGATTGTGAAGGTTTTTTTTTTTTTTTTTTTTTTAATCATAAATATGAGATCAACTCAACCCTGCTTAAACAAACGAACCAACAAAGAAATCTATTCTAATGATAAAGAGTTTTGGTTTGTAGTTTTTAAATGAAACTCAAATGGGAAAGTGCAACTGGGCATTATTGACAGGTGGTGGAACCAGCAACAGGAACACAAAACGTACAGGGAATGTGAAATGTACAAGCTCTGTCTCGGTCCTATGCTCCTCTGTCATTGCTGCTTAGTTTTCTCTCTGCAGGTGAGCTTCCTCTTTTACTTGGTTTGCACGGCTGAAAATGGCTGCCCTCAAATCCTACGTTTCCATATCTCCACCATTCAGCCCTTTATATATCGTCCATCGCCTTGCTTACTATCTAATGTCCCACCGGGAGTCACTAATTCAGGGGTGGGCAAACTTTTTGACTCGAGGGCCACAATGGGTTCTTAAACTGGACCGGAGGGCCGGAACAAAAGCATGGATGGAGTGTTTGTGTGAACTAATATAAATTCAAAGTAAACATCATTACATAAAAGGGTAAGGTCTTTTTTTTTTTTTTAGTTTTATTCATTTCAAATGGGCCAGATCCGGCCCGCGGGCCGTAGTTTGCCCACGGCTGCACTAATTCATCTTTCAGGATAGAAGACAGCCGTGCAGGGAGTCTGGGCTAATTACCCACAGTGTGATAGAGTTTCACACTTACATGCCTTTTCTTCATATACTACACAGCCCTAAATGGTTATGATGAAGTTGTAGCCTCCCTCTTACTTTATTTTATCTATAGAGAAATGTCATATGGACATGGGGCACAAACATTTAAGTGCCTAATAATCTGGTCTATAAGCACCTAACACAGGATAATGAGGGCCAGGGCACTTGCCATATGCCCATTCTGAGATATACTTCCAATTCATATGTGAAATCACCTGTGAAACTTGCCACAAAACACCTGAGTAGAGAAGAAGGCTGATACAATATAGAAGAGAATGGGCTAAATCAATATATAACTCCTGCTAAATTGTGGAGAGCGGCCACAGTGTTTGGACAGGTTCAAGCCTCGAATTAATGAGAGAGCACAGTCCTCTTGTGGCAAAGCCATGTGCAAGTCCTAAATTGGGGGGCAAAGCCCTCCCAGCACAATTACAGCCAAAGACTATGGTTGTAAGCTTGACCTTATGGTCCAAACCTGTGGTCCCACGTGGCTGAGTGATATGGGCTGCGGGAGGTGCAGCAAGTAAACAAACCTTGATCCGGTGCATGTAATTGAGTAGATTCGAAACCCCCGAGAACGTTGTATCCCCACCCTTACTTTGCCTCGTGGAATCTGGCTATAAAATAAAGACAAGGCTTTCAGGCTGTGGCACTGCCTCTCCATCAGAGAGCAGCGTTCCACCCAGCCTCAGCTTTATTCTCTTGTCTGTCTTTTCTAAATCCTTCACCACCCCCTCTCAGGTTCACCCATAGGTTTTTTAAAGTTGTTCTTCCAACGTTCAGTCTTACTTTATTCTTCCAAACTTACTGGCTTGAGTTAGATTTTGCTTCCATTGTTTTGTTGTTGTTGAACATATGTTTATTGATTCCAGAAAGGAAGGGAGAGGGAGAGAGAGATGGAAACATGAATGATGAGAGTCATTGATTGGCTGCCTTCTTCACGCCCCACCCTGGGGATCGAGCCCGCAACCGAGGCATGTGCCCTGACCGGGAATCGAACTGTCCAGGCTCAACCACTGACCCACACTGGCCAGATTCATTGTTTCAATTTAAATGAAAAACTGCTAATCTGTGACCAGATGACTTTGACTCCATTTGGTTAAATTCAAAGCCGCCATTTTTAGGTCATTCTGCAAGAGCACATACATACTACCTCAGGCTTCCCTGGAAAACAGATCAGATTTCTTCTTTGCTCATTAGCTGCTGGTGTAATCTATTTTGAAACTGGGCAACATTTCTATTCCAACCTATTTTTAATTAAAATATGTTTCTGCAGCCCTTCTGTCTGTTTAAAGGTACCTTCTAACCTTTTACTACCTGAATCTGGAGAACAGGCTGTAAAACATTAAATATGAGAAAGCTGGGAAATGTAACACACTGTAAATGCATGAAGGTAGGAGCTCAAAATGTGTGGACATGAAGGTTTTATTTCTTTACATAAGGTTTAAATGAAGAGTCCGCTGTATAATCTTTACTTTCAAACTGGGCCATCGTTTTTAAGCAAGAAAGGAATGCTTTACTCTTAAAAAGAAAACATTATACTTTAAGGCTAATTCAAAAGAACCACAGAAAGCAACACAACATATAAACTTGAAACTCCCCAAATGATAATGCAAATGTCAAAACTATTTTCAAATATTATTATGTATCTTACTTTCATTTAAAACTCATTCTTGAATGGTAACACAAGCTGATTAAATTAATATTTGTGTGTGCATAGTGCTAAAATTATCTAAAAGATACATGGTTCATCCTATTAAAATTTATGTTGTAGTGGTACATTTTATATATTATCTTATGATTTATTATATGCATTTAAACATAATTTCAACATTATCTCATACAAGTCCTATGCTAGTTTATTATCTTCTATTTGTAAATGAGGGAGCTTTGACTAGAACAGAAAAAAGTGATTTACAAGAGGCCACACACACGGTGAGAATGTCTCAGTCACTGAACTTATTTAACTTGATTACACTTGGCCAAGATGATTTAAATGACAAAAAACACTGCAGTATTGTTACTATATTGATATCTGAAAGGTCTTAAACACCAACTAAAGACTTGTACAATGTTTTCCTTTGTTTTTTTAATCCATACCAGAGGATATTTTTTCCACTGATTTTTAGAGAGAGAGGAAGGGTGGGGAGGAAGAGAGAGAGACAAAGAGACAGAGAGATGGAGACAGAGACAGAAACAGTTGGAGAAAGAAAGGGAGAGGGGGAAGGGGGAGAGGGAGGGGAGAGGGGGAGAGGGGGAGGGGAGAGGGAGAGGGAGGGAGAGAGGGAGAGGGAGAGGGAGACATCGATATGAGAGAAACACATTGATTGGTTACCTCCCACACCTGGCCAGGGCTGGGGATTGAACCTGCAACCTAGGAGGCTCCCTTGACCAAAAATGGAACCCACAGTCCTTCAGTTCACATGGTTAAGGCTCTAACCACTGAGTCCACTGGCCAGAGTTACAGTGTTTCTGTAAAACTTGTAGTGCTTCCAGTGATCAGTGATGAGGAAACATGAACTGGTTGTGTCCTAGAAAAACACTGGATTATGTGCCAGTTAAAATTAATGCTGAACATGCAGAGAACTGGGAAAACAAAACAAACTCAGCATACTCAAACCTAACAAACAAACAAACAAAACAAATGTAGGCATATGGTAGAAAACTGTTGCTAATTTATGAACTGGATTTAACTATGCATGCACTTGAATGGCAAACATGAAGTCTTTCAAAGGAAAGGCCTGAGAAGTTTGGGATCAAAAAATGTATTTCAGAAAATTTAGGTGAAATGTATTTCTGAAAATCCTTTAGCACATACAGTGACCTAGGAGTTTTCAGTAAGAAGTCAATCAGCCGATTTGGCTCAGCGGATTGAGCGTCGGCCTGCAAACTGATTCCAGTCAAGGACACATCCGCAGGCTACGGGCTCCATCCCCAGGGCAGGAGGCAGCCAATCAATGATTCTCTCTCATCATTGATGTTTCTATGTCTCTCTCCTTCTCCCTTCCTCTCTGAAATCAATAAAAACATAAAAAAAGAGAAGTAACTCATCCCCAAGCTAGTTTTCCTCTGCTGTACAATATACTGTTTAGGACAGTAAAGCATGATTTTCTGTCAAATATGTAATAGAAAATTGCACTTACAAATAGAGTTAGATTTTTCCCTCTGATGCTGCAGTAAATGCATTAATGACACTAAAAAAAGGAAGATTAATCATATCTTCTAGTAACTTAAAATGTCACAACCATTTTATAGATAGTTGACTAAAGAAGTGCTGGTCTACCATCTTGTTAAATATGAGTATCTAATGTGTCAAAAGGGGAGGGACATATGTAATATTTTCAACAGTAAAGATTTAATTTAAAAAAAATCTGCTTGCAGTTGTGACTAAAATAAGGTTTGTAAAATCATTTTATGAACTACAAAGCACAACACAAATTGTAACTATTATTTTTAGTGAACTGTGATATGAGAAAATATTAGAAATTAAGTTTTTCTCATGACTTCCTCAGAAATATAGCATTTTAATCTTGTGAGTAACTATAATATTTTATAGTTATTTATCCTGAATGTGTTAAGTGTTCTCATTTTCATTTTTGAGAGATATTTCTTTCTTATTTAAATATTATTGCAATTACCAGTCAAAACATTCTACACCAATATAAAAATGAACAAAGAATGTCATACTGTTTTAATAATTAGGTTAATTTTAATTTTTTTAAATATAGTTTATTGATTTTTTACAGAGAGGAAGGGAGAGGGATAGAGAGTCAGAAACATCCATGAGAGAGAAACATCAATCAGCTGCCTCCTGCACAGCCCCTACTGGTGATGTGCCCACAACCAAGGTACATGCCCTTGACCGGAATCAAACCTGGGACCCTTCAGTCTGCAGGCTGACGCTCTATCCACTGAGCCAAACCGGTTAGGGCAAGGTTAATTTTTAAATAGATGTCTTATGTCTCAATTTTTTTAAATTTTAGCAAGCTATTACAAAAACCACTGGTGATATTGCTTTCTGTAAAATGTTGCTTAAACATCAACTTTTTAATGGCTCTTCAGCATTATTATTGTCTATAATGAATTCATTTACACACCCATTTCACCTTTTAGTGCTTACTAAACTTACAAGGTTTATAAATTTTCATACAGGGGAGTGTTATTTGAGTTTTCTTTAAAAATCATTTAAACTCCATAGACAAAATGAATTTCAAGCCTACACAATAAATGTCACAACTGATTTTTTTTTTGCATAGGAAAAACTAACTTTTCTTGAGGAAATTCGCTAGTCATTGACAAAAGATACTGTAGAATTTATAATATTAATAGTGTTTACATTACACATTGATTCTTTAAATCGCTAATTTGGTTCAGAACAACTCTTCATTTATTCTTTCACAATTTCTTTAAATTCATAGCAGACTGGGTGATAAGAGGAGGGGATAAAGTGTAGAAAGCAAGAGGCTTTTGGAATATATAATAGTACCTTTAAAATAATGTTGACTCATTGAGGCTAAGAGGGATTATTTGGTAGGTTGTGGTTTTAAATTTCTAGATTAACAGTGAATATTTGGCCCGGCTGGCGTGGCTCAGTGATTGAGCGTTTACCTATGAACCAGGAGGTCACGGTTCCATTCCCAGTCAGGGCACATGCCTATGGTTGCGGGCTGGATCCCTAGTGTGAGGTATATAGGAGGCTGCCAATCAGTGATTCTCTCTCATCATTGATGTTTCTATCTCTCTATCCCTCTCCCTTCCTCTCTGAAATCAAAAAAATATATATATATAAAAAAAAAACAGCGAGTATTTGAACTCAGGGACCAAGTTTTTCATTTTAATCATTTCAGAAACCTTCCCCTGCTTATAGAAAAGTGCCATGCCCGTGGCAGCTCCTCCATAAATGTGTGTGGGTAAAATTGGCTCTGCTCACCAACCCCTAACCAGCTTTGCCACTATTGTTAGCCCGCCCCACAGCACTGCCCACTAGATGGCAGTCCCATACAGAGGAGCCTCCTTTTGGCATTTGCTTGGTAGAAAAATTGCATTTATGCCAGAACCTGATAGGTTTTGTTTTACAACAACAAAATACTTTAAATAAATGTTTTAAAATTAAAACCACTTTCAACTTTCAGGGTTTTTTGTTATTTGTCAGTTTTTTGTTTTGATTTTTAAATCAATTTTGACAATTACAGTCCTCTTGGAAAATAGTGCATCTATTGGGTTCGGGTCTCCTGTATTAAATTGTTGCATGTGCTAATACTACCAGGGGTAGAGAAGGTGTGAGGAAGGCAATGCTGAAGGACTTTCCTCATTCATCATGACACAGCTCCTTGTAGTGAGGTTGTACCCCCATAAAGGTGAGCACACCAGAAATACATGGAGCATGGAGCGTGGTGCTTGCAATGAATAAAAACCAGTATCCATGACTGAGGGAAGCACAGACAAGTGAGGTTGAACAGATCACCGTAATTCACTTCTAGCATCCAATAAATCTTGATGAAAAGATTTTAATCCAATGTGGCATTGGGGTTAGAGTCTATCATAGCTGAAGCTGAAGAGCTATTGATGAATTAAAGAATGTTATTTGTGACCCATTTTATTTTTCAAATTTAATATTCTAAAAACAATAAAATGCATATAAGAAAAATTTTACTTTTCAGTGACAGACATGCGGTAGTCAAATATTTAATATGAATGGTTTAACTAATATTTTTTCTTATGTCTTCCGAAAGTTAGTAATTGAGGTAATTTCTAAATTTACTCAAACTGACTTAAAAAACATTTTTTTTAATTTCAAAATTACTTTTGAGTCAGACCAGCCAGGGTTTTGGCATCAGGGGTTAATCACCAGCCAGTCACAGAGCCTAGCTGATTTGCCACAGTCACATAACACAGCTCCCTTGTCTTTTGTATTAGTTATCTGTTGCCTCTTTACAACTTTTCCCTGCAACATAGCTAAAGAGAACATCAGCCTTTATTCTGTCAACATTTCTGTGGGTTAGGAAATAGTATGGCTTAGCTGAGTGCCTCTGTCTCAGGGTCTCTCATGAGGCTGCTCTCAAGGTGTCTGCTCGGGCGATTGGCAGTCCTCAGCTCCTTACAGACCCTTGTCCTGAGACATCAATGTGAACTTCTTCATAGGACTATTTACAATATAGTGACTTTTTCCTGAGGGGACAGGGGGATGGGGGAGAGGAAGAGGGAGAGGGAGAAGGAGATCCTGGTGATTTTTTAACCCTATCTCAAAAGTGGCATCCCATCACTTTTGCTATATTGTAATCCTTAGAAGAGTCACTAGGTGCAGCCCACACTCAGAGGACAGAGGTTACATAAGGAGGCAGAGATCATTGGGGGTCATTTCAGAAGCTTCCTACTACTAGTTATTGATTTTGCTACAACTGTCAAGTGCATATTTCTTCTGAAAAATGTCCCTGCAAAGAAAATAATTTAGTAACAGCAATGAAAACAAACAAATAAAATGTTGGTTTTTAGTGATTTATGAAATGCCTTAGAATTGGTTCCTCTGAGTATATTCTGCCTAGATTTTGTTGTGCCTTTTGAAACTTAAGGTTTAAAATTTTCTTTGCATCAACAAATTTTTGATCTTCATCAATTTTTTTTTCATTCTTGTTCAATTGCAGACATTAATTGCATTATACTTGACACTGACCCACAGGTCTGATTCACTGTTCATTTTCTATTCAACCTTTTTATCCTCTCTGGGCATTATTTTGAACTAGAGGCCCAGGGCACGAATTTGTGCAGGGGTGGGATCCTGTTGGCTCACCCCGATGGGGGACAGTTGGGGCCGGGTCGGCAGGGGGGAGGAGCCTTGAGAGTTTGGCCAGCCGGCCCCCGTCCCAATCCGGGTTCGGGGTGTGATTGGGTGCTGGGCCTGCTGAGAGGGGCGGCGGGAAGTTGGCCGTCCCTGCCCCTGATTGGGGTGGGGGACCAATTAGGGGCAAGTCTGGCCGGGGGGAGGAGCTGTAGGTGGTTGGCTGGTCGGCCCCACCCCCAATTGGGGAGCAATCAGGGGCGGGGCCGAATGGGGGGAGGGGCTGTGGGGCGGGGCCGATTGGGGCCCCCATCGGGCCAGTTGACTGCTGCAGTGTGCGTCATAGCGACTGGTCGTTCTGGTCATTCCAGTCATTCCGCTGTTCCGGTCATTTGGCTTTTATATATATAGATAGTTGCTATGGTTATGTACTTAAGTTTACTGATTTTTTCCTGCAATGTCTAATCTACTTTTAATCATATCCAATATATTTTTCACAGAAGGTATTTTTCATCTCCATGAGTTTGATTTGGGTCATTTTAAATTTTATTTCATTTCTTTTATCATGTTCAATTTCTTCAAAGTTTTTGATCATATGGAACATATTTGTAATAGCTGTTCTGATGTCTTTTCCTCTTATTTCCATCACTTTTTTCACTTCTGGTTTTGTTTTGATTGATTGAGCTATTCCTCTCAGATATGTTTCTGTGCATGAATACTTTTTAATTACATGCCAAACATTGTAAATTTAAGATGTTAGGTACTGGATTTTACTTATTTACTTAAATAATTTTAGACTTCTTTTCCTGGAAGGTAATTAAATTACTTGGTATAAGTTTGATCCTTTCATGATTTGTCTTTTAGCTTTGCTAAGATGAGCCAAGAGTAGCCTTTTAGTCTGAGGAAGATTTAGCTGGGGTATTAAGGTGATACCCTTCTGCGAACCCTACTTCACACTCCATGTATTTAACATCTTTCTCTTCTGACTGGTAGAAAAACAGGTTATTCTTTACTCTGTTGAACTCCTAGATTATTCACCTTATTATCATTTCAGTGGTTCTTTTCCCAACCTTGGGTCATTTTCTCTTATGCATGTGAAGGTTAGTACTCCATCAAATGCTTGAGGGGATGGCTCCCACCTCCCACACAGACTTCTAGTGCTCTCACCATCTCTGTAGCTGTCTCTTCTCTTGGCACACAAATCCTAGTCACTTTTGTCTGATCTGTCTGCTCTGATCAGTGAGACCACTTGGCCACATTTGGTTTCTCTCTCCCTGTCTATAATCTGGAAACAGCCTCCAAGCAATAAACATAGCCTTCCTACTTCTTTGGACAACTTTCTGTGTAGGAAACTATAGGATTCTTAAGATAATTCTCAAACTGATTAGGCACAATATTATGAAATTGACATAAGAGGATAATACTAGTAAACTATTTAAGATTTATTAGTTATAGATCTTACAAAGTAGATAAGATAATATGATTAAAATTATTTTTAAAAATGATTGAAGCCCTAGCTGGTTTGGTTTAGTGGATAGAGCATGGGCTAGTGAACTAGAGGGCCCCAGGTTTGATTCTGTTCTCTGGCTCTGGTTGGGGAACATGTGGGAGGCAACCAATCAACCAATTGATGTGTCTCTCTCACATAGATGTCTCTCTCTCTCTGTCTCCCACTCCCTTCCATTCTCTCTAAAAATCAATAGAAAAATATCCTTGGGTGAGGATTAACAAAAAAATATTGAATATGGGGTGATGGTCATGATCTCTATCTTGATAGGAGTTTGGAATACACAGATGTATGTATTGTCAAAATTAGTAAATATACAATTCAGATTTCTGAATTTATTGAATGTAAATTTTACATAAAAATTAAAAATATTATAAATAATATTAAATTATAGTTAACTGTGTATGTTGAAATAATTAAAGGCAAGCTACATATATCTGAAATTTACTTTGCATCAAAAAATAAAATATTGATGGATGCAGATGGATAGGCCGATAAAAAGATAAGTGATGAAACCAATGTAGATGTTAATGGAAGAAACTAGGCAGTGAATTTTCCCTAGAATTCCTTTAACTTCCTTATGTGTTGAAATTTTTTTCTTAAGGAAATGTTGAATAAATTAATTGAATATACACATATTTCTTTCACAGAAAAATATGTCAAAACGGAGTAAGAGGTAAAATACCAGGAGCCAAGAAGGAAGGAACCAGACAACCCAAGATTTCCTGACATGCTTCTTTTATTTTAAAATAACTCACAGATCTATGAAGTGAAAATTAGCCGAGTCTCACGGGAAAATTTGTGGGTGTTTGCAGGAATTTATGAATACCACTGAACATCTGCAAAAATATTTTCTATTCACTACAGAGGACACTTTTTCAATGGACAAGACAGCTTACAGAGGCTAGTATGAAGCAAACTGTATGAAGGGAAATTCTTGGCACTTAAATGCTTTAGTTTCTCCTGAATACAATATGGTTAAATGGTTCTACTTACTGTATTTCTGTGTTGGTACAGTGTAACGCATACTTTTCCAACTGGGATTATGCAATATAAGGAGATGGCTAAAAGACAACTCATACTTTTTCAGAAAAACCAACTAAATGCTAAAGTTTATCTTTTCACATTTTTAGTTATATTTGAATACCCTAGAAAACCTTAGCTATAACAACAGTTTTATATATACAGGATTTGATGTATTTAGAGATGATAGTGGTTTACTGTCCTAGACAAGATTACCTGATTGTATGTGCTGGCTATACACTTATTAGCCAAGAACCTTTCTATACCTTCAATTTTCTTACCTATAAAATGTGTATGATAATAGTAGTAATATCCTAGGTTTGTTGTAAGGCTTAAATAAGCATTTATAACAGAGCTTTTCACATAGTGGGTACTCAACAAATGGTAGCTAATATTATTAAACCTAGGCTTATAGCTGGAAAATTGATAGGATAAACTCTTCACATATCCAGAGATCAATAGTACATGAAGCAGACCCAAAATTCTGGTTCTGCTATCTGTTCTAACCATGGAAACTATTAAACCAAGATCCTCAAGATCTTGAAAATGAATAAATAAAAACTAATTCAGTGTTAAGTTGCTTAAAGAGTTCCCAAAAGGGTTCTTAAACATAATTAAAAAATAATAATTCCAAGACCCCTTTCAAGCCATCATTGGTCGACTAATTTGGGATAGAGCTTTAATTTCACTATTACTTCTTGGTTTCTTTCTTTTAAGACAGTTGGTAGAGCAATTATGTGGAAAAAATAAAATTATGTTTTAATACAGCAAACGACTAATGGAAAATAATTAGTGAGTGAAAAGCTATGAATTTGTTTTAGCATGACTATGTTATAATTAGGTTTTTCTAAAATATATAATGCACTTCACATTCTTAGAAATGTCAGCCTTATAAGACAGTCATTCTTTACAAAAAAGCAAAATGTCATTTAAACACAAGTGAGATCCATTACTTGTTAGTCCAGTACCTGAGGCAGAACTCTTGCCTTGATGAAAAGTTCTCTTTATATTACTCTTTTCTCTATGGGCATCATCTGCATGATATACTATTGCATCCTACATTGAATAGCAAGAGCTAATCCATACCAATCTCATATGCATAGTCAGCTGTCTTTCAGGTTTCTTTGGAAAAAACAATCAAAAGAAAATTGGAAATAATAAAATCTTGACTCATGGAATCATTGAAATTAGGCTCAGTGTTGGCCCACATCCATCTTTGACTTATCTGCATTGCAGATGGCCTGGATAGTCTTTCTGCCCTACCTCTTTTGGACTGGAAATTTAGATTCAACTTGTGTGGACACACATTCCAAAGAGCTTTGACCCTTTAAAGCAAATGGACCCTGTGTTTGATCAGTATTTTTTTTTATTTCATTTTTAGTTACACTGTAGCTCTGTTTCCCCCTCCATATTGGGTCTGGCTTATCATTTTTGGATACTAAGAAAAGGGTCTGTTTCAGTTATAAGAAACACATTTATTTTCTATTTATTTATTTTTACTTAGCAGCAATTTGTTTTAGAATATAAGTGCAATAGGAAAGAAAATGTCATCATGAATTCTTGGGTACATTACTAATAATCTGATAGAATTTTAATGGGAAGAAGGAAGAAGCCTAGGAGGAGTTATATTAAAAACATATTTTTCACCAATTTATATTTATCATTAAAATGAACTCCAATAACAGTATGCAGCAAAACAAAACAAAACAAAACAAAAAACCACACACAAAAAAACCCAACACTCATACTTAGCTCTGTGTAGAGGAAAACAGCCAGAATCTCTATCCCACTATTTGTTTATGTCCATCAGAACCCCAAGCATCATCAACCTCCAAATGTGTCTGTTAAATCATTATCTAAAGACTATGAAAGCTTAGGTGCACATCTTTCAGGCGTTAATTTTGTGTTTATGATCACGTATGTTAGGATTGCTATCCCCCCACCCTTGGATGGAACTGCACCTGTATATCTTTCCAGAATTTCTAGCACTTACTGGATGTGAGGGCTACCTTTCAGGATTTTGAATTATTAGTATGTTTGTCTGGCATGCCTAATTTAACTTACACTGTAGAAACAAGCTAGATATACTGCATCATGTCACCAGAATGTCATTGGAATGATGTCCAAGACTAGGAGTCAGTCCAAGATATGCAGAGGTATAGTAGAAGAAATAACTTCTTACAGGGAAAAATATGGATGTGCTGAATCCAGAAGTTAGATAAGAGGATATGAGCTAAAGTTAAAAATGCATGTTTCTGTTTCTTTATTTTAAAAATTACATTTTGAGTTTTTAGAGAGAGAGGAAGGGAGAGAAAGAGAAACATCTATGTGTGAGAGAAATATTGATTGGCTGCCTCCTGCATGCCCCCTAGTGGAGATAAAGCCACAACCTGGGCATGTGCCCTGACTGGGAATCGAACCAGTAACCTCTTGGTGCATGGCATGACACTCAACCAACTGAGCCACACCCGCCAGGCAAAAATGCATGTTTCCATCAGGGAGTTTGCACTATACTTTATTATTTGAATTTATAATAATTAGCCCCACAGTAAATTTCTAGATGAAATAATTCAGGGACTATTGTCTATAAAGAAAGGTTCTTACCCCTGCATTGAACAACCTGGAATTTTAACATGAAGTCAGATTGCTGTAATATTTGGAACATCTATAAGGAATACTGAAAATTGATGGGAAGATCTTTGCCCACATGCGAATTGAATTCACCATGTGTGATGCATTAATTGGATAAGAAGTCAACATATGCTGATTCTTAACATAAAAGGGAATGAAATATTGCTCAAGCATGTAGAACCTGTGAGAGGGCAAAACATTTTGAACAGTAAATAGAACTAGAAAGGAAGTTTCCAAAGGCAATTGTCAGGATCAGAAAGGTAGTGGGTATTGTTGCAAGAGAGTGCTGGATCTAAGAGATTCTGTCCATAGTAGTTTTACTAATTGAAAGCAATTTTTTTCTAAGTTTATGCTTCCCATGGGATAGAAACCAAGAAGCCCAAAAAGTCAAACTGCCCTCACTAATTAGGGCCATGCAGGGGAGAACACAGCACAGTAAGGAAGGATAAGTTAAAGTAGAAGCTACAAGGAAGGAAAAAAGGTTTCCTTACTCATGAGTGAGATATGATTTTGAGAATGAGAAGCAGAATGAGTTACAGGTCCCATGAGCCTTTGGGTACAGTTCGATAGAGAACACTCTGAGAGCCAATGATGTAAGGGAACATATTAAGGGACTCTTAATCAATGACATTTTATTTCAGTTTCAGGATTCATTAACATTCCTCCTTATGTTGTTACATAAGAAATTTGAAAATAATTAAATGCAGGCTAAAGGACTTTATTAGTCAGGGTCCTGACAGGAAATATAAGGTACATTTAGCCAGAAACTCAAAACACTAATTCAAAAGAATATGTGCACCCCTATGTTCATTTCAACATTATTTGCAATAATCAAAATATGAAAACAACCCAAGTGCCCATCAGTAGACAAGTAGATAAAAATGTGGTGGTACATTTACACAATGGAATATTACTTGGCCATAGACAAGAGTGAAATCTTACCATTTGTGACAGCATGGATGGACCCAGAGGGTATTATGCTAAGTGAAATATGTTAGTCAGAGAAAGACAAATACCATATGATTTCACTTATATGTGGAATCTAAAGAACAGTATAAATGAAACAACGAAACAGAAACAGACTCGTAGACACAGAGAACAGACCAATGGTTGCCAGAGGGGAGGGGAGTTTGGAAACTGGGTGAAAAAGGTGAAAGGATAAAGAAATAAATTGGTAGTTACTAAATAGTCACCAGGATTTAAAATACAGCATAGGGGCTATAGACAATAATAGTCTAATAATTATGTATGGTGGCAGGTGGGTACTGGAAGTATCTGGGGGATCACTTTGTAAAGTATCTGATTGTCAAAACTAATAGAAAATAAGCCTGACTGTAAACTGTAAATAAAAATAAAGTGGTTTGGGAAGGTCAAAGGGAACAAATAAGGGATACTGAGACACCAAGGAAGTAGCATAGGCTGAAAACCATTATGACAACTAGGACTAAAATGTCAATACAAGGAAACAGAGTCGCTAGAGCCTATGAAAACTCAAGCCATTTAAGGGACCCTCGTGACTACTCCAAACCCTTGTTCTTTTATCTTCTGTCAAAAGTTGCATTGGCTGAACCCAATCAGAAGTCAGAGGGCAGTGGACCTGGGCAGAAGTAGTCTCTGAGATTACAACTCAAATCACAGAGCAGCCAAAACAAAGGGCAGAGAATATATCAGAAGAAAAGGAAAGATAGACATTATCTTAATAGAGAACCAAAGGGCCAACATTGATGGAAACATTTTTCTTCAAATTTTAGGATCCTCAGATGTCACACTATTTTCTAGTGTTCAGAGTCACAGTGGGGTTTGTGGAGGGAAGGTAAGGCTCCACTAGGTAAGGCTCACTAGAAAATAATATTTTTCTCTCAAGGTTTAACCAGTTGGAGAGAAAGAATGTCTGAGGGCAAATTGGAGCCTCACTTTTTTTTTTCTAGAGGCTAATGGAGAAGGTGGTTGGGGAATCTGATATATATATAAACATGATATGTTTTTTCATGGGGAAAAAACATGAAAACATGATATGTCTTTTTACATTAACAATTTTTCTTGAAAAGATAATGATGTAATCTTTGGTTGATAAGTGTTGTTTTGTTTGTTGTTGTTGTGTTCACACACAATGCATCACAAATGAATAGGTTTTCCATTAAGTTCTAGAGAAAGCTAGCCACCTGCAACTCTTGGAAATTGCCAAAGTGGCTGAGTTCTTCAGGGCATGTTTAATGAAAAAGCCCATTAGTGTTATCATGAATATATAAATGTTAGCACAGAATTTAAGCTTTGTTTCATAGTAATGAAAAGCAAATGACTAGTTCATGTTTACGCTGGTGGGAAGTTATGAACAGTTATGTCAAATGGAAGTTATAAATATGATAATGGGATCTGGCTAGTGAATTGTTGGTGACTTTAGTGCTGTATTCATCCATTGGTTTTGCCCAGAATCTCCACATACTTTGCAGAAAAGATTTCACTCATCTTTATAGCATCTCTTTTATAAGAGGATAGTTGAAAGTTTTTTTAGCAAGTCAGAAGAGGAGTGAGGAGCATCAGTTTTGCAATGCTCGGTTCAGAGTTACGTGTATTCCCAGTGACCCATCAGTACGGTACAGCTGTGTCCCTGGGTGGAAGGCGCAGGGGAACAGTTTGCCACAGGCTTTGGAATTCTTCAAAAAATTGCACCAAGCATCAGTATTGCCAAAGGCCCCAGGCATTGGCAAAGCTCTTCCCACTTCCCCCCATATGTGGTATTGTTTGTGTTGTGTTATGTTTAAAACTGGAAAATTTTGTTTATGGGGTTTTTTTAATGTGTGTACATGATTTTAAGCAAAGTATTTTGCATTCTGGTATTTCAAATGGCCTGTAACTATCCAAATAGATATAAAACATTTGATGTTTAGAAGAAAGTGTTCCAAATATCACAGCTACCATGAAAAAGGAACAACATTTACAACTTTTAGAATCAACAGCAGCAACCCCTCCCCCAATGGCTGCTTCTTAAAGGGCCTGGAAATGTTCAGGTGTGACATGAAAAGAGAAACACAAATGAACACTAAATGCAGACTCCTTAAGAAGTATTAAGCAGCAGCTTATCCATTTTTCCATACAACAAGTTTCAACTCCTCCAATGTACAAGGGACTGCGAGAATCAGTATTTCAATTTTTGGATGTATGTGCTCAAAGAAGTACAGCTAATAAATGGCATCATTTTTTTTTTTTTCATTGAGCAGATTAGGAAACATTAAAAATATTCCCCAGGTTGAGGATTACTGGTCAGGTGTTTAGGATCTGTCTGATGTTTTTCTCATGATGAGTCTGGGTGATGGGTTTGGGGGATACTACAGAGGTCAAGTGCCATTCCCATACCAAGGGTATATACTCTCTGTATGTCTTATCACTATTTATGGGATACTTTTATGGTTCTGGAATGAAACCAACTGTTTGGTGCCTGAAAAGTCTATTGGACCACTAGAACATAACTAGAAGAAACCTGACTAGAGTTGTAGTGGCATATAAGAGGTTATGATATATTACATATAGTTAAAATTTGTATAAGTGAAAATTCCTTGCTATCTAGAAACCAACTGTCCAGGGAATAAATCATTCTGTCTCTAAATATTGATAAGGGTGAGCATGCATACACTTACATGTGTTTCTACATTCACAGGTATGACATTCTTTTTTAATAAGGAGATTCAGTTTTGAAAGAAAAGTTTGTATGGCAGACATTATTAGTTAATATGCATTAAGCCTCTCACTTTTAGAAAAAATTATAAAATGAGACAAATGATAACTCAGAGACACTGTCAGAACCCAAGATTCCAAAGGACATACCTGACTGTGGTTACTCAAATGTGAGAGAAGGCAATTGTGATTTTAAATATTTTAATAAAAATAATTTTAAGTTATAAATGATTAATCCAAAAACTTCATTCCTAGAACAATTTGTATAATTCAAGTCTTTTTGAATTTTCAATTTTAGACTGTATAAAATGACATTAAAATATTGATACATTATTTTTCTTCAGTTACAGAATAATAAATGGATTGACAGTCTAATATTTTTAGAGACAAAAATTTTACATTCATAGTGATTAGCCAAATGTCCAACCGTTCTTTTTTTTTTGAAATGCCAGATGGCAGAATTTTATGGTTTTATTAACACAAGTACAATGTGCCCACAAGCTGTCTATTCATTTTATTCCCTGTGCAGCTTGGCTTTGGGATTGGTGACTGATAGCAGCTGGGCCGCTCTTTGCACAATGGCTTTGCGGTTCTTTGAGGAGACATTGTGAACAGTCTCAGCACAGGGAGATTTGTTGCACATCAGCAGCACGTCAAACTCCTTGGCGCTGTGGACCAAGAACTTCCGAAAGTCACTGGGCAGCATGTGCGTTGTGTTCTAGTTGCTCCCGTAACCAGGTTCGGGCATCAAGATCTGTCCTTGAATCTTCTGTGAACCCCACTGTCAGTGCCTCTAGGTTTCTGCCAGTTCTGCTTAATTTTGATGTATTGGTCCGGCTGGTGTCGGATGAACTTCTTGGTCCTCTTCAAGGCGATCTTGGGCTTCACAAGGGGTCTGAGGCAGCCACAGAGCCAAGGAGGACCTGGCTGCCACCTCTGTAGGCAGCACTGAGGAAGAGTCGGCCATTCTAATATTTAATAATGAAATAAAAATAGAGCTAATTGATATTGTGTTCCCTGAAAGCAAAACAAGAGTTTTATTTAAAAAAGTGAATAGAGAAGGAAACACTAATACTTACCAAGTAGCACTTCAAACGGTGCTAACATTTGTTATCACAAATGAACAAAGGAAACATTATATTAATATATTTTAAAATGCACTTGGTTGTAGTGCTTGAACTTGGTTGTAGTACATACTAAAAACAATGAAAATGCCAAACTTATAGCATAAGGAAGTCACAGGATGTAATGTACAGCATAGATAATATAGTCAGTAATATCATAGTAACTCTATATGGTGATAGATGGATACTAGACTTCTGGTGATCACTTCGTAAGGTATTTAAATGTTAAATCACTCTGATGTACATCTGAGCCTAATATAATATTGTATGATAACTATACTTTGATTTAAAAAATGCTTTACATGCTGGGGGGCAGGGGAAGAAAACTACATAGAAAATGGATATACATGTGAATGTCACATGATGATACTAGAGACACTATCAAATCTTCATGAATAAAACCAGGAGAAGAATAGAACCATGTTTTGTATACTGGTTCAATATGTCTCTTTCAGCTATTAAATGACATGCACTAATGTTATTTAAAAAAACCCTTACAAAATAAAATAAAAGTCACATAACTTTGTATTCTTGAGCTATTTTTCCCTTGAATTTGCTGATTTTCTTATAAAAAAAACTATCTGAGTGAGCATTCATTTTAGAGATAGATTGATAGGTACATAATCTTGGGCATATACTTATTTCATGCCCAGATTTCATGTCCTTTATCTCCAAGTGTTATAAAATTTCTATGCATTCTATTTTCTCCAAGTACTTACAAGATTGGAGATCATACTAGAAGATTAATTACTCTTTTTAGAGAAATCCCTCCAGAGAGCTTTCCAAACCCATTCTCTTATCACCCGTCTACCCTGTTTCACGGAGGCTTAAGGCCACAGTCACTCAGCATCCTTTCAGAAGGAAGAGGCGTCTAACAGCCACTGAGATGTAGTTGCCTCAGTGACAGGCCTCAGCTCTCAAGGTTGCTGCCCGGAAGCTACTCCTGCGCTTTGTTTTCCTATCAAGGCCAGATGTTTTTTTTGTGGGTTTTGTTTTTTGTGTGTGGAGTGTGTGCATTACCTTATTCTATCACACCTTACATTGCACTCTGGTATTTTCCGACTTCTATTTTAGTGTGTTTAATCACTGCTATCCTGCCCAGATTTTTATGCTTTTCTGGTTGCCTTAGAACTGGCATGCTATCCTGCCCAGTGCTACTGGCTGTCAATGGTAAGAATGGAATGGTAGACAATCTGGCATAATCTTAGGGCATTTCCTGAACAAATCAGCTAAGCTGTTATTGTCTTTTGTTTGTTTGTTTACTTGTTTTAATCCTGGAGAATGTTGAATAATGCCGCCTTAAGCTTGTATTTAAGTTAGAATTTATGAAAAGTCTTCCCATTATGTTATTCAAAGAAGTCTCTGAATGTATTTGGATATTTCTAATTTTAAAACACTCAGTGAAATATTTGAGAAAGAATAATGTGTTAGAGTTCATAATGTGTATTTTTCTCTGTTTATCCATAGAAAAAAATGCACATGATTGGAAGGAGAATGGGTGAAATACTTTGAAAAATGCAAGAGTTCTATAAAAATGAGTTTTCGTCCTCTGTTGGCAGACACAAAAGCAGGACTGTCCAGAAAATGAAGTGAAATCAGAATTCAGGACAATGATGCAATGCTAATTAGTGAGTTTTATATGCACTGATAGAGAGAAAGGAATGGGAGAAAGGACAGGATAGCTGTAATTGTGCTTTGTTTAACTTAGCCGTTTCGTCCGCCAGAACTTTTACAACTAACTAGCTCTTTTATGGCTATGACATCTTGATGCAGTGGTCCTTTTCTTTTTCTGACTTGGCTGCTTTTGTGCACATTTCAAACGTTTTTGATCAAATGCATATATACAGCCCAATGTTTTCCCCCTGAAAGCACTGTCCCTTGACTAAGGAACGCGTTAAAGTAGCTTTCATCAAGGATAAAGGTATGGGGGGGGGGGGGGGTTGGGGGGAATGGAGGGAGGGGAAGAGAGGAGGCAGGGCCCAGGCTCTATCTGTAACAGTTTGAAAGAGATTTGAAGGGAGATGACATGACCATTGAAAGCCTGTTGACTGGTCAAGGATTGTGCATCTGCACAGTGGAAAGGCTACTGAAATAGCAGAGATTCCTTGTTGTGGGATTGGTCATAGGGCTATTCCTTTTTTCCCTCACTTGGCTGAAGTAAAAAGTGAGGTTCCTGCCCGAACTCTGGGCCCCTGTCTCCCTCAATGCTGGCAGTGACCTGCACAGATAGGATTGTAAATTCACAGAGAGATGGCTGGTCTCCCCTGTTTCCCCATGCCGTGTGGTTATGACCTACGACCTTCTGCTTCTCCCACAACATAAACCTTTCTTCTTAGGAAAAAGAAAAAGGGAGGAGGGCTGAGTTAGGAAGGATAGAATATATTACCTCATTCTATCTGAGGCCTTGCAATGGCTCAAGATTAACTAGTCCACTGAATATTCTCATTTAGGCATCCAGCTAAATAGGCATGCAGCTCAAATTGGATCATTCTGTTTTATTCAGCCCAGAAAGAGATAGGAACAAAACACATTGAAAGAAGATACAAGTAGTATTAATTGGGCCAGTCATTGTAAAAGCAATCTCATCAGGATAATCCAACAGTTTTGTTTAATTTGCACTTGTTATTAAGAAGAAAAGGATTTTTATTTGTGAATTTGAATTTTTTACATGACCATATGAATATTATATTCACTTATAATGAACCTTTATGAGGTATTTATAATGTCTATATTTAATAATTGTGTATTTGTGCAACATGGCAGAGGGAAAGAATAATATAGTATAAGAAAGTAGTCATTTCTTTTAAATACCATAATAATCCTATTCATAAATAAATTGATGATAAATAGTATATTCATAATAAACATATAGCCTTTCTATTTTAGTGGGCTATTGTAACGACCACCTGAGATAATACATGTAGATTCAGTTATTGGATTTTTTTATTGCTTTTATTGTGTTTACAAAACATAAATTGTCACGCTGTTCTTTGAAATGACTGGTGTTTATCCAAGGAGGAATTTGTGCTAGTGACTTAGCAACTTGTAGGCAAAGCTGTAGCCAGTTGCCCAAGAAATGGTTTGTGGAACATAGGATGGAATATAGGAATGTTATAAAGGAGAAAAGTCACCTTTATTTTGAGAAAACGCATTCATAGACTTTTGTAGTAGAAATCAGCCCATATTGTTCTAGGTAAATATATGTATTGATCAAATAAATTTTACATTTTAGAAAATGTCAAGAAGAAATGTCAGAATTCACCACTTTTTAATATTCTGCCTTAAACTTGTGTATTTAATTTCAAGGAAGGTTTTCTTTTATATATATATATATATATATATATATATATATATATATATTATCATCTGTTTATATCATTTACCTACTATCCATCTGTCCATATCTCTCATCCACCTACCTACCTATGTACCTAAGTACATGTATAGATCTACCTCTCGTTTATCTACAGTCCTACTTAAATAAGTATTTATTAATCATTCTAATAATTTACTTTTGGACTTGTGATGGTATATTTGATTAGTCCCAAATCCTTAGGATACTATCATTTGAGATTTATGTAAGGCCCTCCATCGTTTCCGCCCTTCTTTCATCAGTTCTTTCTTTCCTTCCTTCTATTTTAACTTCTCCACTTACATTTCTTTGTCTCCATAGTAATCATACTGATACATTTGGTATGCATAATTTATTTGCCTGTGATTTTGTTTCATGTGCATATACATTTAATTTACATACATGCTGTTACATTATAAGCCCATTCTGTTTATTTTCCATGTTTTAAAACCTATTCATGTCTCTGTGTTTAGATCTAGTCTTTTTTGCTAACTGCTGTGCAGTATTACATAGTGTTCATGGGCCACATTTGATTGTCCATTCCTCCCTGGATTGCATTCAAGTCACTTCTTCTGAAAATGACACTGGGGTGAACATTCACATATATTTTCTCATACTTATTCCAGAATTGCTCTGGGATATGCAACTCGGGAATGACTTCATTTAGGTTGTAGGTAGCATGTACCTACACTGAATTTAACATGAAGCTGACACATTGCTCTTCAGATGGCCCGGCCAGTTGCAATTCCCACAAGCAAGCAATTCAGGAGAATTTTCATTTCTCCACTTTTCCAGCAGCACCTGCATTTTCTGGTTGTCTAACATTTCCCTACTCTAGCATTTCCTATTCTAATGAGAACTACAAATTATTATGCCTTTGTTTTAGTGGCCTTCTTTTGTGAGTCTTTTTTGTTGTTAAATGCTTATTTACATCCTTTGCCTATTTTTTTCTTACTTTGACTTGCTAAGTTTTTCTTGAGGATTAGGAAGAGTTCTTTGTATAGTCTAGCTATAGGGATTAGACCTTTGTTGGTTTCCTATATGTTGTAAATGTTTTCTGTGAGTAATAAACAAGGGGTTTATTAACTACTAGAGGCCCGGTGCACAAAATTTATGCACGGGGCGGGGATGTCTATCAGCCCGGCCTGCACCCTCTCCAAACCGGTACCCCTTGGGGGATGTCTGACTGCCTCTTGCAATCCAGGACTGCTGGCTCCTAACTGCTCGCCTGCCCATCTGCCTGATCACCCCTAACTGCTCCTCTGCTGGCCTGATCGCTCCTAACTGCATCTGCCTTGCCCCGCACCCAGGACTCGGGCTTCCCTCCCTCTAGTCAGCCACAGGCACCCAGGACGTGGGCCGGCTTCGCCCAGGTCACAGCCACAGGTGCCTGGGACCATGGGGAGTACAGCTTGTCCCTCTCCTGGGCCACAGGTGCAGGCGCTGGCACCCAGGACCACAGGGAGGGCGACTTCTTCGTCTCCTGGGCTGCAGGCGCAAGCACAGCCATTGGTGCCTGGGACCGCAGGGCAGGCAGCTTGTCTCTCTCCCAGGCCACTGGCACAGCCGCTGGCACCCAAGACCGCAGGGTGGGCAGCTTGTTCCTCCCCCCGGCCACAGCCTGGCTGGTCCCCATTCCTCTCTCATGAGCTCATTTGTGCCTGGCTGGTCCCCACTTCTCTCTCCCCAGTGTTGAGTGTCTGAGCCGTTATGGCGTGATGGCGTGAGGGTGTGATGACTATTTGCGTATTAGCTCTTTATTATATAGGATGTCCATCATGTTCTTTTGCTGACCCCAAGCCTCTGTCTATTAGATGTTATAGAATTCATGTACTATTCATCTCTATTACCTTTTGTTAACCTCTCTTAACTTTGTAGACTGATCTTTCACAATTAGAGCTTTTATTCTTTTGGGATATGCCTTTTTATATGCAATGGAATAGAAATTCATTTTTATTTTCCCTAATTTAGTGAACCAGTTTTCATACATCATCAACTAAACACTCAGTTTTTGGCCCATTGATCCAGGTCTTATTTAAAATCAATGACTTTCTATTTTCCTGAAGGTATGCAGGCTAGAAGGCAATGAAGTGACATTTATAAAGTGCTGGAATAAAAAAGCATATATATATAAATGTATTCCATTAACCCAGAATTCTATGCCCAGGGAAAAGATCATTCAGAAATTGGGGAAGGGATGCATTTTCACATAGATAATGAGGGAACTTACTGAAAGAAGCATATTCTATAACAAAGGCTTAAATTTTATTTAGATCCTTACACAAAATATAGAGTAGTATAAATATTATTTGAAGGTGAATTCTGATTACATATGTATATTACAAGGCCTATGTCAACCACTAAAGTTTCTTAAAGAGAATGATAAGTAAATAGAGGTTATAAAATGGAATTATAAATATTGCTCAGTTAATTCAAAAGGAAAACAGAACATATAAAATGAATGGAAAATATCTATCCAGTAGTAGATTTTAATCAACCATATTAGTAATGATATTAAGTGTTAGTAGCCTAAGCATATAAATTATGTCAGATTGGAGTAAAATTATAACAGACCAAACTGCATGATATGTATAAAAAATTATCTTCAAATATGAAGATAAAAATAGGATAAAAGTTAAAGTATGGCAAAAGATATGCTAGGCAAGCCTTAACCAAAATAAAACTGGATTTTAGAATAAAGTATATTGTCATGAATAAATATGGTAATTATATAATCATAAAAGCATCAAATTTTTAAGAAGACATAACACTCTTATGCAGTTGGCATGTAACAACAGAGTTTCAAAATATATTCAAAGAAAAGACAGAACTGAAAATAAAGTGCCATTGTAGTCTGAGACTTCAACACTCTACTCTCATTAATTGATAGAATGGATATATAGAAAACTAGTAAGCACAATAGAGGACTTGAACAACACCATCAACCCACTGACCTAATTGACATTTACAGAAAGGTGTACACCCAAGGAAACAGAATACATATAATTTTCAAATCCACATAGAACTTTCACCAAGATAAGTCACATTCTGGGCCATAAAATGTATCTTAAATTTAAAAGAACAAAAAAAGACACAGAGTATTTTCATAGCTGATGCCCGAATTTTATTAGAAACCAGTAACAGAAATATACCTGAAAAATACCTGGATAGTTGAAGATTAGAAAGACACATGGATCAAAGTGGAAGCCCCAGTGAAATTAAAAGAAAAAATATGTATTAACTGAATGAAAATGAAAGTTCAACATATCAAACATGTTGGGCTGCAGTTAAAGTAGAGCAAGACTTCAGATTAGTAATCTAGGCTTCCACTCTAAGAACTGCCTTCACTTACTTTCTAAGTGTATGGGGGTTTTCTGATTTTCTAATTTTCTAGTTGAATTCCATGGTGGTTTGAGCATATTCTGTGTTATTTAAGTATAATGATTTTTTTGAGATTAGAATTATGACTTAGTGTATATTCAATTTTATTATATATCTATATGCATTTGAAATGAACATATATTTTTTATTCATTAGGTTGTCTGTCAATTAGGTAAAGTGTATTGATCACACTATTTATTCTATATATAGGGTATCCCAAAAATGTATACATACATTTTGAATAATTATAAAGGCAGTGTTTATTAAAATACATTTCATTTTCAAAATTGAACTATCAGCTGTTAAAGTGTGTATACATTTTTAAGGGACACCCTGTACTTACTGCTCTATTACCCACTTGTTCAACTGTTTGAGTGGTGTGTTAAATGTCTATAATTTTATTTTTATTTATTCTCCACCCACCCCTGCCAACCCCACTTCTAGCCATCACTGCACTGTTGTGTGTGTACATGGGCTATGCATATGTGTTCTTCGGCTAATCTCTTCACCTTATTTTATTCAGTCCCCTCCCTCTGAGATCTGCCAGTCTGCATTTTTTCCCTCTCAAGTGCTAAGTTAGACCTGTTTTCAAGTGGATTCTTACAGTTTCTAAAATTAGTTCCTTAGATGTATGCTGCCTTCATGATTGTTCAATATTGATATCTCTCTCTGATTGATTTTTGAGGGATGCAGCAACTCAAGCTAGTTCTTTGTCAAAAACTAGAAGCCACATCCATATATTTATTTTTATACATTCCCAACAAATCTATTAGATATAGTTACCTATTTATATGTATGTATAAACACATATACTAGAAGTATTGACATTGAGTTTTATGTTCATAGCTGTTCTGACTTACATTTTTTTGCGTACAACACTGTGACTTTTTAACCCACGTATAGTGTCCTGCTGGATGTTTTTATAGGAAAACTAATAAAATATAGGACTGAATTTTCAAAGGCTATTTCTTGGACTTGTGATTGGCCCAATGCCTTTCCATAAGTAGATGTTTCCTTGAATTGTGAAGCAATAATTAGACACTGGGGAGCTATCATTTGTGGGGCCTCTGAGTAAATTTTGTTTTAATGCAAAGCCAAAGTGGTGTGCTGGTAAAGGGTATCTGGAAATATGGCTTGATGTATCTGAATGCTGTTGTTTAGTATGGAAAACACATTTCCTTTGCATTAGGACATAGCATCTAAAAATTTGGCCATCTGTATAATACTCAATACTTCTGGATTATGTCATAATCAGAGATAAAGGCACATAAATGTATTAACATCTCCAAAGTAGTGCACTGTTTCTTGCCCTTTTTAGTTTATTTTCCTGAATTTTTATTGTTTAGGACTAGAGGCCCGGTGCACAAAAATTTGTGCACTCAGGGGGGTGGGGGGTTCCCTCAGCCCGGTCTGCGCCCATTCACAGTCCAGGACCCCTTGGGGGATGTCTACCTGTCGACTTAGGCCCACTCCCTGGGGGATCAGGCCTAAGCTTGCAGTCAGACATCCTTCTGGCAGCCAGGGAGCCCCCAGGGAATGTCCGACTAAAGGCTTAGGCCCTCAAGGGATCGGGTCTAAACCATTAGTTGGACATTCTTAGTGCTGCCACGGAGGTGGGAGAGGCTCTTGCCACCACCAGTGTGCTGGCCAGCCATGAGCCAGCTTCTGGCTGAGTGGCACTCCCCATATGTAAGTGCACTGACCACCAGGGGGCAGCTCCTGCATTGAGTGTCTGCCCCCTGTTTGCCAGTGCACATCATAGCAACCGGTCATTCTGCCGTTCAGTCAATTTGCATATTAGCCTTTTATTATTATTATATAGGATGTCCCTATTTCCCCCGTTTTGCCCCCTCTACCCAGCTCTTGCCCCCCACTTCTCTCTGGCCATCACCATACTGTTGTCTGTGTCCATGGGTTGTGCATATATTTTCTTTGGCTAATCCCGTCTTTAAATTCACTTCTTTAAATTTTTATTTTCAGATAAGTGCTTATAACTGCACTATTATATATTTTCTATTATATCATTTAGAATTAAGATACTTTTTAATTGAACCCTTGTAAATTTTAGCACAATTTAATAAATTATGCTAGAAGCAATTAGGAGATTTTTCATGTAATGCAGATACATTTCAATTAATATTTTATTAATTTTTAATTTTTTAATATTTTAATTTGAAATAATACATGTAAAAAAAACCTATAAAATACCACATCATATTATATGTACCCTTCACCCAATTTCTTAGGTGTTAATAATTTAAACATAACCACTAACAACTAACAAAATTTGGAATATATTTTTCTTATAATCTCTTTAATGTTACTTAATCCATTTACTTTGTTTTTGTTAATCTTCACCCAAGGATAGTTTTCCATTGAATTTTAGAGAGAGTGAAGGGAAAGGGAGAGACACATTGAATGGTTGCCTCCTGCACATGTCTTGATAGGGACTGGGGATCAAGCCAGCAACTGAGGTGCATGCCCTTGACTGGAATCGAACCTGGGACTCTTCCATCCACGGGCTAATGCTCTATCCACTGAGCAAAATAGGCTGCAGCTCAATTCATCTACTTTTAATCTATGTGTCTTTATATTTAAAGTGGGTTTTGTTTTTGATTCACTCTCATAATCTGTCCTTTAATTGGTGCATTTATGCCACTGACTTTCAGATTGCTTACTGATAGAGTTACTACCATATCAGGCGGCTGCTGGGGCTTCTGGGGCGGGCCTGCCTTGCTGTCCAGGACCCGCCGATGGGGTCCCGGGCGGCCGGCCTGCCCTGAATGGCAGCACACTGGTGGTTTGCACTGTCCCGCCCCCTTGCAGTATGCAAATTAGCCGCCATCTTGTTGGCGGTTAATTTGCATATCGCACTGATTAGCCCATGGGAGGTGTAGTGAAGGTATGGTCAATTACCATGTTTGTCTATTATTAGATAGGATTGTATTGCGATTTAAAACCTATAATTAGGAATGGTCATTTAGGGAATATATTATCAGTTGTGGACTTTCTGAGAAGCATTTTTAAACAATTTAAGTTGCTAACTAACTAGTTTTGCTTCTGCCCCCTGGTTGTCAGTGCACATCATAGCAATCAGTCATTCCGTTGTTCAGTCAATTTGCATATTAGCCTTTTATTATATAGGATATCACATATATTTATATATACCTCTATACACACAAACATATATATAGTGCATATATATACTTGAATAATTCTTAAAAGTATAAATCCTTGAAATATATATATACATGTAATTTTCTGAAAGTAGATTATTAAAAATTCCTTAAAAAATAATTGATACCTTTTAATATGCTTTGTATGTTTTATTTGAAAAATGTTACCCCATTGTATTTTGGGCTGATAGGGATTAAAGTCCTGGTCTTGTATGCCTTAAAACCTATCTATTTTTGGAAAGAGACATCTTGACAACAATAATCTTTTATTCTTTTATCTTCTCTCCTCCTCCTTGTCCTTCCTCCAGGATGTTCAGGTTAAATGCATGCTCATGAGCTTTCTTTTATGCTAAATTTTCACAAAACATTACTTTGTCTTCTTTATTTGTGCATCACTAGGAAAAGACAACTTTGTGAAATTAGTGAAAATTCTTTTATTCATTGACATTGACCAGTGCCTTATGTTTTTCATTGTTTATGTGGAGCCTTTTAGTTTAAATCTAGGCTTTCTCAAAAAAGGACTAGGGTTTATAAACTTAGTAAATGTGCCAAATATGCTTATTACAGATCATAAAACAAAATATTTTTGTATATAAACTTACTCGCTAGAGATGTCTGATGGAAATCTCTGCAATTTTTGTTGGGATAGAAAAAATCCCCAAAAAACGGGGCCCAATTAAATCATGATCAACTGTTCAGGAAGCTGGGCCATATGACGTATAGTGCAGTTCTCTAGAGATTAGTGTAGATGCCCCTCCCTTTCACTCATGTTGGGGGTGAGAGAAAAAAATAGTACTTTTTCCTTTGTTACTTTTTAAAATATAGTATTAATCAGAAGGTTTGGAGCAGAAGGGAGGAGACATTTTACTATATTATTCTTTGATTATAAAAATGGTTTTCCTTATGTCTAGGCCAGCTGACACAATCATTCCAATTCAGCAATGTGTGTGTGTGTGTGTGTGTGTGTGTGTGTGTGTGTATGTGTGATTGAAAGGATATATATCAAAATATGTATAGCATTATTTCTAGGGACTTAATATATGAATGATAGCTACTTTCATTTTTATATGCTTTTATTTTTCATTGTATTTATAGTGTGCATATATTATTTTATAATCAGAAAAACAATATCTTAAAATTAAAAAGAAAAATTCATAAGAAACAAGAGTAATCAAAATTGAAGCCTTCTTTGTTATTGTTAATTTTTATATACATACAGTACAGACCTGGTCTGAGAGAGTACAGCAGCTTACCATAAACTTTATTTGGAATTTGGATTAAAAAATTAAGCTAAAAGTGTCATTAAAATAAGGATGTTAGAATATGTTAGATTTGGAAAAGACTTTGTAGTTCCAAGCTTTCGCTAAATGATCCCTCCCATATAAATGCCTTTTCTTGCTCCCTACCTTTTTTGCATGACCTGCTAGGTTCCCTGTGAGACTGCATGTTCTTGAGGGAAGGGGCATGCCTTTCTCATTCTTATTTTCCAAGCATCTGGTATATGAAAGATTCCCAAGAAATATTTGCTGAAAAAATAAGTCAATGAATGAATGTGTGGAAGGCTACCTTCATATAGATTTTTATATTAAAAATATTATAAATTCCTCAAGTGAATGATAGTAGATCTTGTGCAAAGTTCAGTTTTCAGGTCAGTGTTCTGTTTATATTAAATGCCCAATAAATGTCTGTTAACTGCACTTCCCCAAGAGTTAACAGAATAGTCTATGGCGTGAGTCAAGGCCACCCAGAACACTTGAATCACAATCACATTGCCTCCCAAGTAGAACACTGAACTCCACATACTGCACCCAACTCCAACTGTATTCTCATATGTAATTCATAGGCTGAGACATTTTTTATGACTAACAGAGCGTGAGCTTTTGGTGAATTTCTGGCTTTTAGTGATTCACTAAAAATTTTTAAGATGAGATAGCTGCTGCCTCTGAAATTATTGTCTCCGAAAATAGTATCAAGCCTTAGTAATCAAAACAATAAAACATGTGACTAGGAAGCTCTGTTTCCAATATACTTTTTCACAAAGGCTTTATTTCTTACAATAGTAAATTAAGATCAAGGAGGCTAAATGATTTCTTAGGGTTACACAGTTTGTCGGTGGTAGAGCAGTACTGCAATGTGGGTCTCTTGGCTATAAACCAGACCCCTTCACTAATTACAGGATGAACCTTGCTATTGTAGTAATTCTGAGATCACAGGCAAGGCATCAGCCTCTCTCTTCCCAGCCCTTTCCCATTTCTGTCCCCAAGGAGATTGCATTGAATATTATCAACTTGAAGTGATAGGAGGTAAATGAACTTTGTAAAACAACAAACAGAGTCTCAGAAAACGATCTAACGGATGTACAAGTATTATATATCTCTGTGTGATATCTATACATAGTGGCTCATATATATATATATGTATATATATATATATATTATATATGTCTGTGTATATATGCATAAATATATGAACACTGTATTATGAATAGAGAGCTTATTGCTGTTGAGTTCTCACTTTATCTCTGGGAGTACAACAATTACTACATCATGATAGTATGATAATTATCAAAACTGAATAATTGTTTTACTACATGAATGTTTCTCAGAAAGATTGCCCCAACTTATCTTCACAGGAACCAAAAAGGAATAGTGCTCTGAGAAACAACGAAAGAGTTGCACATTTTGCAAGGGTGGCTTATAGTATTTTATATTTTAAAATATCTCATGAGTCATTAATCCCGGCAAATGACTTAATGCAAGAGTAAAAAAACCTTAGAGTTTTACTTGCTTCGAATTTTTCCATTTCTCTTTAAAATAGTCAATGTAATATTTTTGTTATTTCAAAGTAAGCAAAACCCAATTATGTAATTTCAGCCTATATTTGTAAAGAATTATCACAATCTTTGAGTTTCATGATGTTTGGAAGAACAGATACATGTATGAAACAAAATCTGTGTGCCAGTATCAATAATCACATGTTATAACAAGAGTGTTTTATAAGGTCTTTCATTAAAAAACTGTCATTTTTGCCATTTTATTAAAATCAGCACACATATGGACGTTTGATCTATTGACATATTGCAAAAGATTTTGAGGCCAAAGACCTAGGCCCTGTGCCATTGAGCTGAGAGATATGTTCACTTAAGGAGTTGTGACTAGCTCCGTATTCTTGTTAATATCATGCCAGGTTCATACAGTTGCTTCTGTGTTTCTCAGAATTCAGTCTCCCTACCCAGACTTAAAGGATAAAAAATATAAAGCTGTGAAAGAGTAATGCAGTACATGTAAAGACATTTACAAGATTCGAACCATATCTAGTCTCCAAAGATTTGGTAAAATTTAGAGTAGAAGGGAGGAATTGATTGGGGATCTGGCAATAGTTAAAATATAAAAATCCAAGACTCTATGTTATTGCAGCTAAGTGAGAAAATTTCAGGAGGAATTAACGACATTTGTAGCTTTTCCAAGATCTTTAAATAATATTGATAAAATACTATAGGCTAACTTTTCCATTTCCAAAACTCAGTAATTGACTTTTAAAATCTAAATGCAATAGCTTTAGAACATTTTACTTCTCTAGAAAGAAGGTATTGTCTGTTTTCCCCCTATATATTATTAAATATTAATATTGAAGTATTAAACTTCAATGAATGACAATTGTTATGTTTCTTTAAAAAAATAGTTCTGTTTTTCTAATGTTTGGGGAAGGCAAAAATTCAATACACTATTTAGAGTGATATTAAAATATGTCTGATGAAAAACAAAGAAAGGTTGTGGCACCTATTCAACCTCATGTACAATAAATTTTGGATAGTGCCAACATTTATTAAGATTGTTTTCCTCATCTTTCTACTGCTTTGAACGTAGAAGACTTGAGATACTTTCAATTTAATACATACAGTTGATCTGGAAATATACATAGTATGTTTGAAATTTTAACTCTTTATAATAATCTCTTTATAATTTCACAGAATTTAGCATTGTTACATAAAATGGTAAAATTGACTTATTAAGAAATTATTTTACTAGGATCTGAATCTATACAGCTAGTTAAGATCTAAATCAAATCCATGCCTGCAATTCTCCTTGAAGTGTAATAAGTTGTCATGTGTCACTTCAAATATTATTGAGTTCCTTAATAATAAACTGATAATCAAATGAAATTTAATAAATGCACACTTTCACTTCTTTCATCTAATCTTTATTCTGACTATTTAAGTTGAGATGTTTTATTTTCATTGCATACGGGTTAAGAATTCAACCTATCAGACATTTGACTAGCTCTAATTGAGAATTATTTTCATGTCTTATAGGATTTAGAGAAAAGTTAGAAACTTGAGAAATATTCTTTATAAAATTAATCTTTCCTAGATTCGACATCATCCCAGGTGTATTACACTTTTATTCAATAACATTGGCCATATACTCTCTCAATCACGGTTTCCACAGCACAGTTTTATGTTTAATGATGATGAAAAGAAGAACATTCTGTGGTAAAAAAAAAAATGATTGAGGAAACAGTTAAAAAAAGAAACAGAATTTTTACTCATCATTATTAATAATGCAAGATTTCCCAGATATTCTAACCCACTGTAGTGATTTCCAAAAAAGTTGATATAATGTGAAGCATATTTGCTCATATAATTTTTTAAAGAAACATCTTAAGTAATTGATATTAAATAATTTATATTATAAGCAGATCATACTTCTCTCAATCTGTTTTGGGAAAGTTAATAAAAAAGCAAACAGTCCTACTCTAGGGTTACTTTTCAGCCATCTTATCCCTCTCCATTATTATCATCATTATTATTCAAGGAGATTAATATACTCCTCATATTAGAATAAAATCAAATTCCATTCTTGAAATTGCAGTGTATATGTGTGTGCATATAATTCATATAATTTCAGGCCCTTAAATTTTTGTATGTGTGTGTGTCACTATGTGTTTCATGCATTCCTAAAATGTCATATATCATTGAACTCTAGAAGTTCTGCTAATTGTCAGAAAAATATGAATGTAACAAAACATTGGTATAATAAGCCAAAAGGGTCAAACATCTGAAACTATTTAATTTTCTTCAGTTAAAAATTGATTAAGACTTGATTAAATTCCACTTGAATAATTATACTAATTCTCATGTTTTCTCTATGGGAGTGGGGGATGTGCAACGATTATCCCTCCAAGGAGGCATAATCTTTGGATTAAGGTCCAAGAGACCTATGTTACATGAATACTTTGGAAGAGTCATTTGTCAGGCCCAATTTAGGTAACAAGTGTATGACCATGTGCAAGTAACTTAAGTTTTCATGACCTCAGTTTTTATTTTTTAATACATAAAATGAAGTGATTTAGCTCCAGGGAATCTAACATTTTTTTCCAGTCCCATATTCTCAGTCTGGAATCTAAATTTTGGGATGCTTTTGTGTTACCAAGAGAAACAAAAGTCAGTCATTCTTCAATAATGCTATAGGTAATGCTCTTATATTTATGGATATGAAGCCATCTGAGGATATAAGTATTTCTACAGTGTGCAAAATATTTTACTTTGGGAACTATCTAGGAGGAACAAGTATACTCCTACAAAGTAGGTGATTTTATGTATGAAAAAAACAGTGCAGACAGCCCAGGGTGTAGATAGTTGTGTGTGTGTAACTTTGTATTTTTTTCTGCAGCTACAGAGTATAGCAAAGAGCATGGAACCAGGAGCCTGGCATCTGAGTTCTGTGACTGTCCCGGCCTGTCCGCTCTGTGACTTTGAGTGAACCATTTTTAGCTCTCATAGCCAGTGTGTGTCCTCATGTGTAAAAAACAAAAGCTGAACTCAATGCTACCCTTTCTAGCATTGTAATTCTATATATACATACATACACACACACACACACACACACACACATATATATATATATATACATATATATATATATATATATATATATATATATATCCTATATAATAAAAGGCTAATATGCAAATTGACCAACTGGCAGAACAACTGGTCACTATGATGCACAATGACCACCAGGGGGCAGACACTCAATGCAGGAGCTGCCCCCTGGTGGTCAGTACACTCCCACAGGGGGAGCACTGCTCAGCCAGAAGCTGGACGTATGGCTGGTGAGGGCAGCAGCAGTGGCAGGAGCCTCTCCTTCCTCTGCGACAGTGCTAAAGATGTCTGCCAGTTTAGGCCTGCTTCCCAAAGTCAGACTTCCCACGAGGGCTCCCAGACTGTGAGAGGACACAGGCCAGGCTGAGGGAAGCCCCCCACCCACGAGTGCACAAATTTTGTGCACCGGGCCCCTCTAGTGTATGTATGTGTGTGTGTACACACACACGTGTACACACACACACACACACACACACACACTGAGTGGCCAGATTATTATGACCACCTGATGTTTGTAGGCAAATTAGCTATAATTTCGTGCTGAAGTTGCTACAGGGCTATACCATTATAAATAGGGAAACAGGTTGTTTACCATGACAGTAGAAGTGATTTTTTTTCTGAAGATATGGATAAGCAACGCGATTTAACAGCCTTTGAATGTGGGATATATTTGAATGTGAGTGGCCAGATTATTATGACCACCTGATGTTTGCAGGCAAATTAGCCATGCACTGCATCGTATGGGATATGGAAGCTGAAGGCCTGTTTGAACACCTGTGCTGTCTGCAGTTACCAAGATAAAATGTCTCCAATTCGTACAGGAACACAAGGATTGGACAGTTGAGCATTGGAAAAAAGTCATGTGGTTCGATGAATCACGTTTCCAGTTGCATCATGCAGATGGCAGAGTAAGAATTTGGCAGAAACAGCATGAAAGCATGTACCCCACATGCATGAGTAAAACCCTTCAAGCTGGTGGGGGAAGTGTTATGGTTTGGGGCATGTTTTCCTGGCATGATTTGGGCCCTTTAATTCGTGTGGAACAACGTCTGAATAGCCCAACATACCTAAGTATCGTTGCTGATCAAGTTCATCCTATCATTTTGATGGCGTATCCCAACAAGACAATGCACCATGCCATGGCCATGTTGCTCGTATTGTGCAGGAGTGGTTTCAAGAACATGAGGGAGACTTTACTTTGCTTAGGTGTCCTCCACAATCACCAGATCTCAATCCAATTGAGCATTTGTGGGACAAAGTTAAAAGAGCCATCAGGCAGCTGGTTCCACAACCATCAAATTTCACAGAACTGGACAGTGCTATTTATCAGGCATGGTGTCAGATTCCTCACATCACCTTTCAACATCTCATGGAGTCAATGCCAAGAAGAATCGCTGCAGTATTGAAGGCAAAATGTGGCCCAACGAAGTACTGATGGGGTGGTCATAATAATCTGGCCACTCACATTCAAATATATCCCACGTTCAAGGCTGTTAAATTGCATTGTTTACCCACATCTTCAGAAAAAAATCACTTCTACTGTCATGGTAAACTACCTGCTTCCCTGTTTATAATGATCTGACCCTCTAGCAACTTCAGTGCGAAATTATAGTTAATTTGCCTACAAACATCAGGTAGTCATAATAATCTGGCCACTCAGTGTGTGTGTGTGTGTGTGTGTGTGTGTGTGTGTGTGTGTGTGTGTATTGATTTCAGAGAAGAAGGGAGAGGGGGAGAGAGAGAGAGAAACATCAATGATGAGAATCACTGATGGGCTTCCTCCTACACACTCCCTACTGGGGATGGAGCCCGCAACCTGGGCACGTGCCCTGACTGGGAATTGAACCATGACCTCCAGGTTTATAAGTCAATGCTCAACCATTGAGCCTCGTCAGCCGGGCTGTATTTCTTTGTGGCCAACATAGTGCCCCCAAATGGGAAACATTCATGCCCAATAAGAAGAAAAATAAATGAATGGTATTTGTAGCTTTATACAGTGCACAAGGTAAACATTTGATAAAAAGATAAAGGAAATTCAGTTCTGGTCCTGAGGTTCGTTGGTTGGTTGGTTTTTTAATTTTTTATATATTTTTTGTTAAGATTTGCCTTAAAATTGGAAAACAAAGTGAGGTAATGGGATGTCATTAAAAATTGCTTAACTTGGAGATTTTGAAGTAGAATTACCCAGGATCATTTCCCCTTGTGCTTGAATACATCCAACATGTTCAGCTGGGAGCAAAAGACCTAGACTGCAGTGGAAATACTTACAATACTAGGAGGGATGCCTTTCAGTGAGGAAGTTGGTGATTACCTGAACATCACTATATGATTATGTTACTGGTTTGGATGCTCCCATGCAAAAGAATAAAAACACATGAAGGCTAGAAGCGTTTCATGCACCTCTGCTTTGGGAAAGGATAGGGAAGCATGGATATCTGAGTATCAAGGTCATGGACAGCTGGGGGCAATTTTCTTTCCGGCTTCTGTGTGTCTGTGTTAACACACACAATGTACTTAGTGAGCGATTAAGAGAGGTCCACTGTTATTGGCTCTGGTTAAAAAATGCCTGTAACAGGGTTCAGTGAGTGTGCTAAATCTATATGCAGCTTCTGTAGAAAAAAATATCCAGGTTTGGTTTTCTAATGGAAATAAAAATTTCAAGGCAGTCTGCTTCACATAACCCTCTGCAATGAACAGTAAAATGGCTGTAAGGCAGATAATTTCTTTCCATATGGAAAAAATATGAGTATCTGTATAGCTCTGTTCTAGCTGAAAGTTTCTGCTCAAGCTGTTTATTTAAAATTTATATAGTGCTGTCCTGGCCAGTAGCTCACTTGGTTAGAGCATTGTCCCCATACGCCAAGGTTGCTGGTTCAATCCTCGGTCAAGACACATACAAGAATCAACCAATGAATGCATAAAGAAGTTGCACAATCAATGTTTCTATATTTCTTTCTCTCCCCTACCCTCTCTCAAAATTTACATATCAGTTTGGAAGATGTTAGATGATACCAAGTGGAATAAACATTTTTGTTTTTAGACAGCTAGTGCTCTACCATAATATGTATTGTATAAATACAGGGTGTCCCAAAATGTATACACACTCTTTAATTATACAGGCAGTGTTTATTAAAATGCATTTCATTTTCAAAATTGAGCCACTGGCTGTTAAAGTGTGTATACATTTTTTGGAACACCGTGTGTGATACAAACAAGCAAGTTTTCAATTTTTGGTATATTGTCTTATATAACTAACCTATATGCATGCAATAATACCATTTTCATTGATTATATAAATATATGAAAACCATATTCCTTCTACCTGAAGAAAGAAAAAAATTAGTGAGTGAATTGGTAATAATGCTGAGAAGAAAGGTGGCACTTGGAATGTTTCTGAATTGAGGATAATCCTCATTACAGATGAAGTGGCACAGAGCATGGGTCAAATGGCTAGAGGCAATCCAATGATTTATCTAGCAATACTAGCTTGTCAGCTTACCTCTCTAAATATGGTTCAAACCTTGTCGCAATAAACGTACTCTGCTACTGAGATGATAGGTTAACATAGAACATGGTCCCCATGCTTGGCTTTAAGGTGAAATTTTTTTTCAGAATTAAGGAATCTTATTTTAGATATTTGGAGCATCATTTCCATAGTCAATATATTTTCTGGCATTTGGATCCCTGGAGGCCCAACAGTATTTTCAATGCTAGCAATTGTTGAACTCTCACTATGTCCTAGCTAGCTAGATGCTGCTCTAAGTGCTGTGGCATTGCGTAGGGAAATCATTGCTAGTGCTGAAAAAACACCTTCAGATCTCAGTGGCTTAAATATAGGTGTATTTCTCATTCATGTGGAAGTTTAATTGGATTTTTAGGAGACAGCCTTTTACCTGGTGATCAAAGATATTGGCTCTTTCCAACTTTGTTTAAAATGGTCAGCAAGCAAACTGAGGGAACAGACGATGCCAAATGTTTTATGCCAAGACCTGCAAGGTCTTCGAATCACACGCCTCTGTCAGGAACACGGTGGTGTCATCCCAACCTAAATGAAGGGAAGCTAGGCGATGTCATCTCGAGAATCTAGGGAGAAAGAATAGGGTTGGCCATCATCTAGCTAGTCTTTGCCATGTTAGTGTGTGTTTGTTTAATTCTCTCAACCTAGATACCATTACTATCCCCAGTTCACAGATGAGAGAACTGAGGCACAAGGAGTTTTCATACGTATACCAAGTTTTACAAGGAGTGAATGGCAGGGCTGAGAATTAAAGCCAGGAAAAATTGTCTCCAGAGCTCAAACTTCTAATTATTATAAACATGAAGTTAAAATTAGGTGTCATTAAAATCATAAAATGCTTTTATTTACTAGACATTATTACATATTCTTTTCAAACCTAAGAGAGAAATGATTGCTTCTTTAACAGATTACTTCAGTGCTACTTATTATTTTATTCTCCTCCTAATCTTTTATGTGAATATATGTGTGTACAAGTGTGTGTATGTGTGTATCTTGAGTATTCAGGCCAGAAACCTGAATGTAAGTTTTTACATTCTACTCTACCTTACTAACTCCCACCCCTCCAATTACAGCTGGAAAATATAGAGAGAGATTTGGGGATGTCCTTATCCACTTTTACCTCTAGCAATGCTTTTTCAAATTGTACCCAGAATGACTATTTAAAACAGAATCTGAGCTTAAAACCCTTGAAGCTCTGGCCATTGTGGCTCCCATGCACTGAAAGGTTTCTGGGTCCATCCCCAGTACGAGGCAAGAGGGAGGCAGCCAATTGATATTTCACTCTCACATCAATATTTCTCTCTCTCCCTCTCTCTTCCCCTCGGTCTAAAAATCAATTAAAATCTTTAAAAATGCCTTTGAAGGCTTTGGAAGTACTTGGAATAAAGTAAGAATAACATGACAAGTAAGACCCCACATTGTTTGCCCCATGTACCTCATCACACGTGCCTCTCTCCCTACCTCTCTCAGTATGCATCAGCCATGTTGGTATTTGTTGTGTCACAAAACATGCCAGGCTTTCACAGTCTTGAAAATTCACATGTGCTTTTCTTCTCTCTGAAAGAAATATTATTTACTCTCCTCCCAACTCCTACATATCTCTTGGGTATCAACATAAATGCTGCTTTTTAAGAGATATTTTTATAGTGAATATAAATCCCAGACCAAAATAGCACTGAATTTTTGTTTAAGCAGACAAGCAGTTAACCTGGCTGAACTTCAATTCCACCTTCTGCTCTTGTGCAGCAGGCAGCAGTGGAAATAGGCACTCTGTTCTCCCACCTTAGCTGCGCGGGGTCCAGGCTGCCAGTGTGTGCTCGGTTCACCGACCAGCACAACATGTGGGCTCAGCCTCTGCTGCTCTCTCCTGGGACTTCCCCTGCACTTGGCTGCTGCTGTAGGAGCCCTGACGTCTTTCCTCTGGTTCCTCAAGGTCAGACTTCTCTCAAAGATATGGCCTTTACAGTGGGGACTGAAATTTCCCTCAGGAGAAAAGTTGTAAACAGGAGAATCTTGTTTGCCTCCGTGTGTGTGTGTGTAAATATATATTTTGTTTAGTGTTCATATCATATTTTTTATGGGAGGGTTTGTTTGATATGAGCCAATTCGCCATTAACAGAAGCACAACTGCAGTCAAACCAAAAAAATAATATTGAGTACCAACTGAGTACCAATTGTATGTCAGATACTCTAAGTGGTAGCAAGCGATAAAGTCTGATCTAATTGGGTATATATTCTATGGGAGGGAAGCATTAAATACTTAACCAAATAATTAATTGAAATTGTCAAAGGGGGCATGAAAGTGACTTTCAAGGGGACATGAGACTATACCTGGGGAATGTTGTCTCCCAAGTTGATTTAGAAAAGGCTTCCACAGGAATGGAGTTAACTGGTATTTGAGAGTTCTTAGAAGTTAACTGCTCAGGAAGATCAAGGTCAGCTGGACTGGAGTAGGCATTCCATATGCAGAAAGGACATTGAAATGGAATATTTGAAGCAAGGAGGGAACCTTGACGGAATGTCAATGTGATCAGAGTTTAGAGAATGAGGGAAGAATAGTGATAGTTTCTTTTAGGACAAATGGAATGACATGGAAACATTTTAAGTAGGGGAATTAGATGGTCAGGCTTATAGTTCTACCACAGGACTAATATTTGAATGAAGTACTTTAAATTTTAAAGGCAAATATTTATCATAATATAGTGTAAAACTTGTAAATTGTGTTTCGATTGTCCTTGTAGGATAAGTATTTTTGTTGTCTATTTTGCACAAACTTTTTATCAAGTACTTAGTTTTCCAATGAATGTATGCACTATATTTTTTTCAACTCTTTTCTATAGTTTCATTTGATTCTTTCCAAATTAGCCACTTCACATAATGCTACTATGAATATATTTGTATGAATGCTGTTCTTATATTTAGAAAGCTAAGTTATTAAAGGTATGTTATCACATAGACCTTAAGAACCTGAAGATAAAATTACTTGCAAAATAACATCAATGAGCCCTAGCCGGCTTGGCCCAGTGGATAGGGCATCAGCCTGCAGACTGAAGGGTCCCAGGTTCGGTTTCTGCCAAGGGCACATGCCTGGGTTGCGGGCTCGATCCCCAGTGTGGGGTGTGCAGGAGGCAGCCAATCAATGATTCTCATCATTGATGTTGCTATCTCTCTCTCTCCTCCCTTCCTCTCTGAAAACAATAAAGAAATAATAAAAAAATAACATCAATGAAGAATACATTTAATATTAAGTTATTGAATTAAATTTTTAAATGAGGTGCTTTAAATAAAGCATCATTCATATAGACTTATGCCAGATATCTCTGTGTGTTTTTTTAAGGAGGGATCTTTCAGGATGCTACAGGCTGCTTTTAAGTATTAAGCATGACACTTGTGATTATTTTCATGCAAATTGCTTGAAAAAACTTCAAATACCTTAATTACTTCACAGCTGCAATATTTTCAAACCAGTTTGAAGATTTTCCAGGAAAAGTGCACTTTATGTCTGATTAAGAGAACTCTCCCAAGTGAAAACCATGGTTTGGCTTTCTTTCTTTCTATTAAATCTGTTCATGAATGAAAACTACAGCTGAGAGTGATTATAAAGAGAATATTAGAAACTTAAAGAGACAGTAAGTGTTCAAGTGATCAAGCAATTCTTGAAAGCACCGACATCACTAGTCCTTTATCTTCTGTTGTGTTCAATAAATTAAGATTTTTTTTCCATTCTGTAGCTCAGTATACTGCTGTCTGCTTCCCCACAGACTGTCACCTTCAGCTATATAAGCATAAAACTGGTATAACAGAGCTTCTGGGCAAATATATGATGAATCCAATTCTCAGAGCTTCCTGTGTGTAGGCCTGTAGGCATCGCTGCAGTCATTTTGGATTAGTGATAAACGGTCATGAAATTGGAAACAGGTTCCTCCAGCTTTTCACAAGAATCTGAAAAAACACACAAATACGTGTACCCAGAAAGTGCGAGTCCAACTCAAACATCATAAAATAATACACAGTGCATGCTTAACGGCATGCAGGGATGTCTGAACATATTAAATGACATTGCCTGATGCCAAAGTCAAGTATGGTTTCAACATTCAAAGGTGGAGAAATCTGGAGCAGGCTTAGCTTCAACTTGAACTAATGACACAGCTTTGTGTTTACCCTTGTGAACACAGAAATAAATGTTTTACTCTCTCTTCATCTCTCTCCTTCAAAACAGTTGATGGGTGGCATTCTGACATTATTTTGCCTTTGGAGATAAGAACTATAAGATAACACCACCAACAAGAATAGTGTTGAACATTTAAAATTTGATAGGAAGTTTTCAAATAGCACCTCATTTAGTTATCACCACCACCCTATAAGGTAGGTAAATTCATTATTATCACCATTTTGTGATGCAGAAAGCTGTATCTATAGGCTGTCACATGGCTAACCCCTGGTCACAGAGCCAGTAGCTGGTGATGACTGATTTTGACATAGGTTATTTGGGCATGAGGTGCTATTGATTCAAAAGTCCCTGCACTGGACATCATCCCTGTACTGACATTACTGGGATTTTCTTAATTAGACAACTCAGTTTCCTTCTGTAAAAATTAGATTCCCAGTTCTGCCTGTGGAGTGGAGGCATTCAGATAAGATTGCCTTGTATCAGATCTACAAGGGCTCTTCCTAACATGTCCTGTTTCATTGCTTTTTGCCACAGACAACGCTGTTGCTTTTTATAACTCCAGGGTGTCCGACCATAGGAGCCCCTCTGTCTCTGAAGACTTACAGACAGAGTGAGGGCAGTGTTCCATGGGTGGTGAAGCCCTTGTGATTTCTTTATTCAGCTATTTCAGAGACAGACACATTGAAAGAGCAGCAAATTAATACCTGGAATTTGTAACTTTCTACAACATCCAATTTAAATGATCCCCTTCTGTGCTATTCTAGTTGGTCATTCAAGCAGAAAAGAGACCCAGCAGGGGGCCTCCCTGGGAATGGATATTCACCTAAAGTTTTATGTCTTTCTATTTCTTATTAATGGGGGAAATTGGAGACTAAGGAGCATGAAAACATCTAGAATTTTTTTTTTCTTTTTAGGTGAAGCATGGGAATTTTAAAACTCCAAGGCATTAGGCCCAGATTCAAATTTGGGATCCAGCCCTTCTGCTTCCTCTGACTTGACTGTTATATAAAACTCTTTAATCCCCATCATCACCTCTTTTGAGATCCTAGGCAAAAATTTCTATATGTCCATAACAGAGATAGAAAAAAAGGTGTGAATGATTTGATGCCTAAATAGTCATTATCGCTGAGTTGGAGTAAGCATCTATTAATATGTGGTCTCAGGGGTTAAAGAGAAACTCACTTCCTAACTTCTTAAATTCATCTCTCACCTGCTCACAGAGACCATAAATTATTAAAGTTAATTATAAGAGTCATCCCTTTGATTTAAGACTCCATGTATGGGGTTAAAATTCACATGCACCTGGGAATGACAACACACCATGCTGTATAAATCACAATTTAATGAGTAAGCCAGATCTTTTCATGAAAATGTGTTTTGATAGGGCAGAGCACTAAACAGTGAAAGAGGAGGGGTAAACTCAAGGCTTGGAAAAGGCTTCACAAATTCATGAGGACCTCATCTTCCTGAGCTTACTCCGAGTGATAAGGTCACTGTTCACAGTGTCAGGGACACCAAGGTGAGGCTAACCAGAACACCAGCCCTTCACAGCTGCCCATCTGGAAAATATGACTCACAGCAGGTCAAGTTAGCACCATGTGCACCAAGCAGCATCCAAAATAGGAAGTATTGAAATAGACTCTTATACAGGATGCAAACCTGCAAAATAGTCAACTGAGCTGAGGAGGAAGGAAGGAACCTGAGAAATCATTTATTCTGTGTATCTCATCAAAAACGGTGAGAGGGCAGACACTTTGTGAGGCTTTACATCCATGACCGGAACACAAGTGAGTAATGGTTCTTCGTAGGCAAGGCCCTCGTGTTGGCTCTCTGTTTTTGAGATTTGTTCAGGCAATGACAGATCCGGGTTAGCACACTAATCACCACCCCAGATGAAATGACCTAATACCAATAAGTAGCTCCTTTCATCATAATAGTCCTCAACCTTGACCTTCGTTCTGAAATGGATCGCATTCCAACTGTTTCAGAGAATGAACAAATATTTTGTTGATGATGATGATTAAAACAAAAATAAATGTGGCTGCCATTTTAGCACAAGGGTTTGTTCTGGCATTTTCCAAACCATAAATAAGTGAGTCTCCGAAGCCTCTTTATACAGAAACTGTTCTGGTACAGATGGGTTGTCCGCATACAGCCGGCTTGTGCTTCCTGAAGGAATCATAAATTTGAATTTCCTCACTCATGGCCTCATAAAAGCTCAAAATAATATGTACTCATGTAAAAATCTTAACATTTAATATTTTGTTATGCAATAGAAAAAAAAGTAAAACAAAAAAAGAGACTTGATTGATTGGGCATTTTGCATGGGACTAACTTGAGTCATTAACTTGGGAGAGAAATTGAGGAAAGGTAAACAAATTAATCAGTGTGTTTCTCATTTTTTACCCTCGGGCATGACATAGCAGGGCTTATTGCAAGTGGAAATGGTGAAAACGTGGACTGGCCTGAGGAATTTTGGGGAACAACATAAGGAAAGCTGACTCTTGGCTTACCGCTACCAGTAGCAGAGGAATTTTATTCATATTCACAGAGCACAACCGAAGTCTAACTTGATTTTATACCCCAAACTCCTGTGCTGATAGATGAATTGTATAAGCAGTTCTACCTTCCAGACTGCCCAGGCCTGTCCTCTGCAGTGTGACCTTTGGGGAAATTAAGAGATGACTAGTCAGAGAGTGCATGTACCTGAGAAACACAACCCCTGTTCATTGGGAAAGCCCCTGGGGACCCTGACGCAGCCTCTTCCACAGGATTCAGTCAAAATCATTTACTTGAGTCCATGCATCCATAGCTCTTTCTGTAAGTTCTCTTTCATCTTCCTTCAAGATCACATACACATACAATTTATTTACTGGCATTAAAACTTGCATTTGGTTACTTTGTATAAAATATGTTTAAGCCAACATTTTGGCTGTAAAACGCACAATCAAGCACTACTTTGCAAATGTTTCAATGCTTCGGAAATGTCTATCATGAAAAAGTGATTCAGGAAATAATGAGAAAAATGGAAGTAAACATAATTTAAAAATTAGATATGAAATGTTTGCTAAATATTATAGGTGACTAATGAAAATACTTAAGGTTGTTTTGAGCATGATAACTCACTGACTTCTTTCCCAACTAGTATCTAATTTGGGGCCTTCAGCAAACATGTAGGGCGGGTACCTTTTTAATATAAAGGAGATAAGAGGGATAACATTTCAAAATATAGCATTAGTAAATGCGGCCAGGAATGCCAAGTGCATGTCAATGAATAGCAGCATAAAGACATGAAACTAGGCCCTTGCAGGGTAGCCCAGGTGGTTAAAGTGTCGTCCACATATGCCAAAGTTGCAGGTGTAATCTCCTGTCAGGGCCCATATAAGAATCAACCAATTAATGCATAAGTAAGTGGAGCAACAAGTCAATGTTTCTCTCTCTTTCTCTCTTGTCCTTTCTCTCTAAAATCAACAAAAAAAGAAAAAGAAACTAAGTCATCTAACTTTAAAAATTAAAGACATTTAGATTTGCAACTGTCTTCTATGTGTAGAAATATTATGAAATATATGTTGTGCTAAAATATTATTTAGTATAAATTCATCTCATGATCTATACCTGTTTATTAAAGTATAAATTAAATTTATAGAAATGTGTGCTTTAATAATACAGATATACTGTCATATGGAGATATATACATCTGTATCTCCATATATCAATATATTCTATGTACATATATCTGCCCATATATTTATATAGGTACAGGATGTGGCAAAAGTAGGTTTACAGTTGTTTGTATGGAAAATAATACAATAATTAATAATATAAGAATAAATACTGTTTCACATACAGCTGTAAATCTACTTTTGCCATACCCTGTATGTAGATATTTATAATCCTCTAAAAAGCTATTTACCTTACGAAGTAAAGTCTGCACTGTTACAAGTAGCATTCTTCATGGTTTAGAATTGCTAAATACTATTCAGTACAAAATAATTTCTTTGGAAACTTCAAGATGCAATAATTTTGACAATATTTTAAAATAAAGCTTGAACTAGCTTTTAGTAAAGAAAACTCCTTTTCTCTAAATAAGAAAATCAATCTCTTTTTGTCAAAGAAAAGAAAAAGGTCTAGTTGCCCAAAATGTAGGCTAGAGGTCAGACAAACCAGGTTCATGGACTGAAGCACCATAGAGATTCCGATAGAATTAAAAATGGATAGTTAAGAATTCTATAGTCTCTGTTTTTATAAGCAATTATAATTATTTTTGTGTGTGTGCATGTAATATGTAGAAAATGAGAGATTGGGAGATTTAGAGCTTCCAATCTTTACATTGGTGTTTTCTAGGGATACAACAAATCGAGGATTATGCTCTCATCGGTTACAGTTTTCTGAGTGCATCTTTAATATTCATTCACCTTGGCACGTGAACAAATATATCTAAAAGGAAAATTGGCTTTTAGAAGTACAGAGTAACTTTTCTCTAAAGCACTTATGACACTGTCTTAGGATTTTGCATGTAAAAGAAATCAAAGGAAGCACATGGGACATACTGCTAGATGCACTAATATTTGCTTAACCTTAAAATTGACTTTGGAAAGAACAACTTCCCAGGGAATATGGAACCCTTGAAATAAGTGAGCCAACATGTTCAGGAAGAAGCTGTGTGACAGGCTTTCCATAGCTTTGACCTTAAAGGTAAACACCAGGCCAAAGAGCCCCCTGGTGTTCCTGGAACCCAAACTTACCCAAGTGAACAAATTGGCTAAATTCAGATTCAGAGAGGGCGGTGGATTATATGTAGAAGCCCCAAAGAGCAAATGAAGGAGAAATGGGACTTGAACTTTGTTACATGAGTATGTTTCTAAGAAAGAATGTTCTTCCCCAATAGTAAAAATTCAATCCATCTGTGGGAATAAGAACCATAAAGGAAAGAGCTTAAACATGAAGGAGCTTCAATTTATATTTCTACTCATCTCCTAGGTCTGCTTGGGATTTTGAGACTTGGCAGAGGTACGGTGTTGTCTTGGTGGGCTAAAATGGAGATTTACACTCCGCATCAGCCAGCTTTCACATTCTATTTGTGCAGACTGGGTTCTTAAGAAGCAAGGCTGCTCCTCAGCCTCGACAGGTCACAGGCTGCAGAGGGCATTCAGTGCAATGGGAGGGGATGGGTTTTAATCGTGGGATGGGGTGCTTTCTGGTCAGATGTTGTCCTTTCTGCACACTTCGGTAAAGTGAACATATAGATTGCTTTGAGTGGAGGTATGTAATCCCTCAGGAGGTTAGGCTAAGGGACCTTTAACTCTTTTTACCAAAGCAATCTCTCAGCTGACCTCCAGTTTTCCCAAAGGAAAAGAGAGAGTTCTCTAAGCCTCTTTGGCAAAGGTTAGTTGTGGGTCACTGAACACGGTGCCAGTGAATGACATGTCATGAATGATCATGGATGGAAAAGCTAAAAAAGAAAACTAATTTATGGTTCAATCAGTATGTGTCCAAAAATCATCCTTGCTACATTTATTTTTCTAACTCAAAATTCTGTTTCAATGAGAAAGATAGATATGCATTAAACTGTGTCTGTATTACCATCATTTTTAGGGTCTACTCTGTGAAACCATGTTCATTCATGACAACTATGAGTATTTACATGGTTTGGAAGATTGCATGGACATTTTTACTTCTATATTAGAGACACTGATAAAGCAAGTATTTGTAACATGTTAGTAGTACCACGATATTACAACTAAAATTGCAAATTCCTCAATATGGAAATGACTGTTTAATGCTCCCCAAGCCATGTTACTTAAGCTGCAAGAGCAGACACCCCATTTTCTTCTCTTCAGTTATTGTTATTCACGATTGAATTACGTGTATATAAGAAGCTCCCCACATGAAGTTGGTTTAGGAGAGCTGTATCAACCAGGTATTATTTACAACAGAATCCAATGGAGTGAAAGATTAAGAACTCAGCAACTCCATAACAGTCTTCACCTTACCAGAGGAACATCACTTCGTTCAGGCATTGACTGAACCAACAGCTTACCATTGGTCGGCAAACTGCGGCTCACGAGCCACATGCGGCTCTTTGGCCCCTTGAGTGTGGCTCTTCCTCAAAATACCATGTGCGGGAGCGCATGTACAGTGCGATTGAAACTTCGTGGCCCATGCGCAGAAGTCGGTATTTCATGGAAGAGCCACACTCAAGGGGCCAAAGAGCTGCATGTGGCTCGCGAGCCGCAGTTTGCCGACCACTGGTAGACTGTTCATTTGCTGTCTGTATCCCTGTTTGCCTTTCATTTATGCTTCCTTCAATGGAATCCCAGTTGCTTCTTCCTAGTATCCTGACATGTCTTGCAATTAGAAAATGTTAGCCAGCTGTGCAGGTGCAAGCTCTTGTGAATTTTGTGCATTCTTTTCTGCATTAACATAAGATCATTAAACTGTAATTTTTGTGTAGTTTAAGAATATTATTTACACCATAGTCTACATATTATAGTTACTATAATGTTCCTTATCTGCATAGGTCTCAGTTTAACATCTGTGCCCAGAAGCAGACAAGGCTGTAGCTTCTGAGCAAGGTGGGTTCTTGTATCTTTTCCCATCTTGTATCTGTAACACCTGTCTTAGAGTCTAACATGTGTAGGCATTCAACAAAAATTCTTGAAAGAAGGAATAAAGCAAAATTCACGAGTTTCACAATTTTGTGTCTTATTTCAGTGCTGACCTAATAAATAGCTTGTCAGAAAGAAATATGAAACATTTCTCTTGCTGTGACTCTTCTGTGTCTTCCCAGTTGAAGACATCATAGGGTCAGCATTCTGTGTTTGAATCATGAACTCAACCAATGAATTATCTCAGACACATTATTTACTCCATCTTAAATTATGATAATAAAACATATTAAGGCTATTGTGAGCATTAAATAAATTCATACATGTAAATCATTTAGCACAACACTAAGAAAGTGGTAAATATGAGCTCTTACTAGTGTTACTATTATATTAGTATCAGGATTAATGTTTTGGTTAATATTATTTTCAAGGAATACATTTTTCTTCTTATTCAGTCTTTTTCAACGTGAGGCTTAAGAACTCCATATTATTAGGAGTCTGCCAAAATCCTTTAATAAATACCCACGTATTAGTCAAGGTTAAGACTTTAGTAAAAGATGCAGAATTTTTTACAATGAGTTATTCTCAATAACTTTATTCCACTTTCCTTGCTTAGACAAAACTGCCCGCTATAGCAAGATGAAAAATAGTTTCACTTAGCAGGCCCATGTTTAAATTGTTGTGGAAGAAACTTACTTTTTATTATGGAAATTGCAAGTAATATCTGAGCACATGTATTGGCAAAGCCTTTTATTCCTCTGTTCTTTTATTTTTTACAACCAGTTCACTCTTCTATTCAAGTATAAACAGTATCACTAAAAGTCCATTTAAGAAGGGGTACAAGGGGTACTTTATAACTTTCAAAATATACTTTGACAGTCATTTCCCCAGCTGTGAAAATAAGAATAGGCTTATTTCCTCGGTGATAGAAATAATTTAGAAGAGAGGAGTAAGTGGATCGGAGGCTGTGAGAGCCCGGACCAGCATTATCTCGGGCAGAGATGACCGCTGCATGGCACCCTTGCCACGGGTATCACAGCCCATGCCCGTGACTTCATCCACAGTGAGTCTGGGACCCTGCTCCTGAACCCAGATACATTTATTCTCAGAATCTTTCTCCTACTAATGCAGTGGATATCTACAAGCCTTCAATTAAGTGGGTGGAAACCTACTTTTTAACCCATTTTCTAAATAAAACCTATTTTTTTCCATATATCCCTGAGTACTTATGTCTACAAAGCATCATATTAAAAACCCAAGACTATTAGCCACATTCCTTGTCACAAAGTTATTGATAGTCGTTATTATTTATAAATAATTTATTTTATGGTCTATAGGGGTTTTGAATCTGAATTCAATATTTTTTCTATTCCTATACCTGAAAAAAAAAGATCATGAGGGAACGAAAATAGTAGGCTAGCTATAGCCAAAAAAATGTCCTTGATCTACTCTAATTCTTTCAAATTCATTTCACAGGAAACACAATATACTTACAAAAGGCAGATGGGTATATTGGGGTGGGAAGGTACTCCGCAGTAGGAGGGGATGGAGTGACCACAAGCGTGCGAGGAAGCCGTTGGTAGATGTGGGCAGGGACGGTGCACAGTTAATGATTCCAGTGGAGCACTGACAGTTCTTGTTATGTCTGAGATCTATTTGAAAAGCTGCCCCTGGTATCTGGATTTACTACCGATCCCACATGGAAGGAAGGTTGTAAAAAGCTTCACAAATGTTTGGAAAGCTTTCATCAAACTTGGCCCAAACTTAGTTAAATGGTTTCATCAGTGCAAGTTTATTTTCATAATCTTAATATGAAACTAGTAGTTTTCAGTTGTTGTTTTATGACTTGAAGTGTGCATAAAACAAGTCCAGTTCAACTAAGTTTTGCCTTTAGAGAGTGTGTTAGAAAGGTTAAATCAAAATCCAAATATTTGCAAATGTCTGCAACATTTACTTACTTTTTTTGGAATTATATTTCCTCTGCATGCCAAGTAAACATCTTGCACAAAACAATTCTTTTTCCACGCACACACAAATCTGCAGACGTGCCTACAGATTTCCCTACCCAGAGGACTGATACGTCATCAGAAATGCTTTGCCTCTTCCCCTTGTCAGTCCCAACTTCCTGAATTTAATTCTTCTTCCTGGAGGGGGACTTATGGTATCAGTTCGGTATCAGTTCACATGTGGAGATCAGTCGGCCTGTGGATAGCAAACAAACCAAGTGCTGAAATGCCGAAGAAATTTTAAGGAAAAAGGAAACCAGATTGCTGGTAGCTAGTGATGTGTATGGTGAAATGCCAGAAATTACACTTGGGACCACAAAATAAGTGGGGGCTGGGTGGTTAAATGTATTTTAATATTGGAAAAATCTAAGTATTCCGGACCTTTGCCAAATTCCAGCAAATAATCTATAGGGCTCAGGACATTTTCTAACTTCAAAGGTAAATTCAGGCATCTCTTTTAGTGAAGCCAGACATAAAACATAACTACAGAATGATGTAATAGTCAAAATTGTACGGGTTGCCATTTGTAGATAAGGTTGGGAGGATGTGTGTTTAAAATGACTGGATAGTGGTTATAGTCAATGCAAATTCTATCTTTCATTGGATTTCAAGACCTATTATAAGGTTTGCCTGCTTGGATTTCTGGACTTTTTCTGTTGTCATACCACTTGGAGCCCTTTCCCAAGGCCAGCGCTTCAATGCGCATCTGAAGGCCGTTACCTGGAGATATACTAGGTATCTTCTCCAGCAAGACATTTGTCAATTTGTATCTTGGGAACAACAACCAATAAAAATTCATGCATTGTTCACTGCATATCAGCACTATTGCAGGCTTTTCTAAGCCTCCTTTTGAAAGAGTCCAGAAACATTGCAAAGCAGGCTGTCAGCAGAACAAAATTCCCCACAATTTACTTATGGAAAATACACACTAAACTTACTATGTGTTGTTTCCTCCATTGCTTATGACACTCTTCCTTGTAAGTCAGCATCGTATCTGGAGATATGTACATATGTGCACAGTTGGGGAGGACAAGCTACAGGGTAGTGTGGTGGTGCTGGACAGTGATACAATGCAGAGTCTGATTTTATCTGCAAGTAGTTGTGGAGGGCCCAGCTACTGATGTGCTTACCCATGGCTGCATCCTCCCCTCTGTGCATGTGTGCTACAGTGGAGGCTGATGACAGGCATCAGGCCAGTGGCTTGTAGTTGCACAACTGGAAGGGGAGTCAGCCCTAAGCATGGACGAGATGGTAGAGGTCAGCCCTGGGGTGGCCCAGGCTGATGTCTTGTGCTTGCATGGCTGCAGTTGCCTGAGCTGGTGGCTGCAAGTGAGGCTCCGCACTGGTCATGGGGTGGGGAGGGCCTCAGGCAGCTGGGGTCAGTGATGGCACATGCTGGTGAGATTTATTGGAGTCCATGGTGCCAAGTGCTAGCTGTTGGCTTCATCAGTGGCAAAGTCCTAGGAGGTTGTCTGAAGAGCAGGTGTCTATGAAGTGCAATCACTCATGCTGTATGTCTTCTAGTAATAGCCTTTCTTTTCTCCCTTGTGCAAGCTGGTTCAGTGTATGAGCTTTGCCCATTTGTTTCGGGTGAAATCAAAGTGGGACCTTTGTGCAGAGTCCCACTAAGGGTGCAGAAGCTGGTTGCTCATCCTGCTCTTCTTTTCCTAGAGAGAGAAACTCTCTCTAGCTGGGAAGTTTCTTCTTGGTGCTGAACAGTGTTGGCTTGGAGAATGGGATGATGGATAAAAATGAAGTTGTCTCTTTCTCTTCTTGTCTAATTATTCTGTTCTTTTTTGTTTTATTTTATTTATTTATTGTTTGTTCCATGGTGTTGCTAAACCTTCCTAAGTAGACTCTAGAGGTCTCCTAGAGCTGTGCCAGGGAAGCAATGGGGGGAAGCGGTCACTAGGCAACTAGGAGTCTGTAATATATGAAGGGAAAGGTGACATCCAAAGAGAGTGGGAGGGGACACAACAAGTATTTATTGCCTGCTTCACTATTTTGTTCGGAGAGAATATATAGTCAGTTATCAATATGTGTTCATGCATTCTATAGTTTTTTCCTCGGGTGATTTAAGTCTATAGTGGCAAAAGATGTCAGCCTGTATTTCTGTTTGTAGTTGTGAGCCCAGTATCTTCAACAACTTTTTATATGGTGATAATGACTAAAATAACATACTTTTAAATCAAGACACTTCTCTTTTGGTGCCTAAGGCAGATTTAGTGATAAAATTCAGCAATTATTTATTCCACTTGAACAAAATAGATTCTAAAGTTCCTTATTAGAACTTACTGTCAAGAGTTTTCAATGTTTGAAAACTCATTTAATTCACTGGAATGCAGCACACCCATACCCACAAGCACACACACTCTTTTTGTTTTTTCATTAAAAATTATATTCTTACTAAAGCCAGGAATCAGGCTTAAGGAACATTTAAAAATATATTTTAATTTTTTTAAAATTATGAATAAGTTGTAAGAATAAGTATTTTCCTTTCACATCAATAACTTGGGGAAACTGAACCCTAAGACACAGGCTCCTTGCTCTGAGATGCCTGTTCAAGTTTTCCTCATCATTTGCATGATGATTAGAGAGATAGAAATGACATGCGCACATTGAACATGCAAGACTGGAGGAAGGAGGAAAGGTGTCCAGTACTAAGACGAGCAGTCGGGCAAATGAGAGCCAGGGAGCCCCCACTGGTATCATCAAACCATATAAATGGTGTCAGTTATCATGTATGTTGTCTTTTCTAGGATCCCTCCGAGGCCCTGATTAGGGTCAAGGTGAACTCTTATGAGCCTCAGTTGTTAAAAATATAATGTTTCCAGTGAGCCACCAGTTTCCAAACATGAGGTTTTCTTATAAACATGACAAACCATAATAATAGTCCTTTCTACCACTTTCCTGGTTTAAACAATTAAGCAGAACACCAGCAGCATTTGTGTGCACATGAGGGCACCTCCACATGGAGTTGCTTAGGCCAAATCCTCCAGGAGGCGGGCACTGTGATATTTCAGAAATTACCCTGTATACCAGCCTTCAGCATCATGCCTCATCCTGGCAGCTGTTTTTATGTGCATATTAATGATCGCCAAAGGCATTTTTTGCTTTGCTTTAAGGCAGGGCAAGCTTATTAATATGAAGTTTTGTATTATTATCTCAGTTATTAGCAAGTTGAATCATTTGGACATTTTCTCCACAATCTGAGGTCTTTTCACACATTTTACATATATAATCATTCATTTTCTGTCGCTATACCACCTTCTGTCGCTGCTGTGGGTGTTGATTCCTTTTCACATTCTCATCCAACAGTTAAAGGGATCTGCTGCCAATCAACAGAACAGATTCTTATTGTTTCTGCTTTTTTTTTTTTTTTTTTTGCCTCTTCCACCTCCATTATATTTTTTAGAAGGTTAAATGTTACATTCTAGAAACATCTTGAGCAGATAGAAATATCCATAATGTATAGTCATTCAGATCTGGTACTGGAACATTAGCGTTCAGGAGTTAAGCATGCAAGAGTCGGGAAATTTCAAAGTTAAAGTTTCCACAGTCACATCAACTCATCTATATTGGAAAGATGTGGAATTAAAAGTCCATCATAGGTACTTTTACAGAGAACTGTGTAAACAGTGTACGCACATTTGTAGAATTAAAGACATATTGTGTGGTACTCAACACTTTCCACACTTGACAACTGCACAGTGAGTATGCTTTATAAAATAAAGAGTGGAAATACTGAGATATATTGCACTCATGGTCATACATCTACCTGGTTCTCACATATCATGTTCCTGATTTAAAATGCTTTGTCACTGGCACTACAATATTGAGCTCTTATAAATGTCTAATCAGGGCATCGCATTCACCCACACACCGCATTTCACTTCAAATTTGGCTAGCTTTATCAAGCCATCTGCTCATTATTACCCCAATAGTATGGCTCATAGAGGACTTCCCCATAGCTATGTTTCCCTCAAAAAGTATTGAGGCCTTCAAAAATGGTCTAATGATTACTTAAAATGAGAATACTCTTTCAAAAAGCTTTTCATTATTCTAATATTTAATTTGTTTTTGAAAATTTGTGCAGTAACATTTACTGTTACATTCTTCTTCCGTAGTGGTTTCTCAATATAACATATAGTATAACATATAATTATATATTTTCATATAGACATATACATGTACATATACATATACATATACATATATATAATTCCAAGGCTTTGGTCAAGCTAAGATATTCTTTTTGCTTTAAGGAAGTTGAAAAATATACATTGGACGTTCTTCAATCAGTTGTTTTACTTGGCTTCTGTTTCTTAAACAAGGTAAGATATATTATAATCTCTTTGTTCTGTCATTTGAGTTTTTAACTTTTAAAAAATTTCATCTCCTCTTTACACATATTTATAGTTTAATATGTGTATTTTTTCTTATACTACTATCAGGGTTTTCGTATAGGATGTATTAATTTTGATTCTTTTCATAATTTACTTGTTATTTGCTATATTTTCAAAATTTACTCATGACTTGCTAAAAATTATCAAAACTAGTGCCTGTTCATAAACTCACAACTTTTTTTCATTGACCTTTATTTCCCTATTGACATGACATGATTTGATTTTAAATATATAAAATAGATCATAATATGAGGTAGGCTGCGTTTGCTTCATCACTTCTAACTTCCTTTCTCCAATCTAGTAGTTCTATTTGCCTTCAGAATAAAACTTAATATTCTTGCCTGCATATATCTCCTTATGGATTTTAGAAATATTTTATATAATTTATTTAAATTCTGTTGGAATTTTAAGTTGAAATATGTTAAATTTATAAATTAACATGGCAAGATCAGATATTTCCATAACAATTAGTATTTCTAGCTAAGAACATAGTATGTCTATCTATTAATTAATCTTTTAAACATGACAAACCATAATAATAGTCCTTTCTACTACTTTCCTGATTTAAACAATTGAAACTAGAGGTCTGGTGCATGAAATTTGTGCAAGGTGCTTGGGGGCCCAGCAGCCCTGCCTCCCGCCCACTGATCATTCCGGAAGGTCATTCCAGAAGCACATTCCACCATCCAGTCTAATTAGCATATTGGCTATTTATATAGGGTTTTCTATGAGCATTTGTAACTTTCTTCATTTCTCCTAATCCAGTCCTCATGAAGTATATACCTAAATAGAATAATATTGCTTGCTGTTGCTAATAAAATTTCATACTTTTCAGTATTTTTTGCTGTGACAAATGCTAGTTAATAAGATATATTTAATTTTATTTATAAGTCACATAATCATGTATTCTTTTAGCCTATTTTAATTCATTTAGTTTTTGCTTGAGTTTATTTTGTCAATCTTCTTGTTATAGATGATACTTCTGAAGGAGTTATTATCAGAATACCATGGTATTAATATTCTGGGTTTAAAGTGAGGCTGAAGAACTGAGGGAATCACACCTTGTGGTTGCTAATACTTTATACTTAGAGTAAGTCAAAATGAGAAAATAGCAGAGTGCTCTCAGTATTAAGGTATTGTTATTAATATGCTTTCCATTATTAATATGTATGGAATGTTATTTTATGATATCAGATAGAAATGAAACCTAATAGATTTCATGGGTTTTTACATTCCTATAAACATGTACTCTTTTGTAGACATCATAGTAAATTATCCTTAGGGCTTTGGGTGTTTTGGGAATCTATCTAATCTAATACTTCTTTCATTATACATCAATCTCTAGACTTTTACTTCCCTAGCATCTCCCATATTTGTAAGATGCATTTCCTGTAACAAATTTCTATTTATTATTAATCATATTTTCTCTACCAATTAAGCCTTAACTAATATATTCAGTGACATCATTTTAAAAATATATATATAGTTATTTTAGCTTCATTTATAGAAATCAGCCTGGCGATCTTAAAATTTTATCTTATTACTTCTTTTAATTATTTAAAAATTTATCATTTAAAAATTATGCTGTTTATTCTGTATCTGAAAATCCTATTATCTAAAGTCATCAGTAAGCATACACTTGCCTTCTAATAGGTCACATTAAAGCATAGCATTGACCCTGGGTGGATGGCTCAGTTGATTGAGCATTGTTTGTGATAAATTATCGGTTGAGACTCTGACTATTATTTCATAAAATCTTTACAAGTACATATCTGTCCATTTATATTGGATACTTTAGTAGTGATACCTAGAGAAGAGTTAGGATTGGCCTAGATACTTCATGGAGTTCAGAATCACAGAATTGGCATGAGACTGATATTAATTTAGTAAAATTACTTGTATGATAATTAGACACTCTCTTGAGCTTTTCTTCTTTTTTTTCAATAATAAAATTGAAAATGTCTTTCATAATATAAGGAAGATATAACTGAAGACCCAGATTTGCTAGAATGGGATACATTTTAATTATTACTAATGCTCACATCAGTATGAAAGGGGGGCCGCTTGTTCCAGAGGAAAATATTTTACAAGTATAGCAGTGTCTAAAGATAGAAGTGAGTTTAAAATTTTTGAATTAATTATCTTGAAATTGCCTTTAGCTCTGGCATAATATAACTTTCTAAAAGCCATTGCTAGGGTAAATTTGAAGCAGTGCAAGAGATTCAAATAAGTACTTTTGTACGTTTGCACAGCCCAAGCTTCCACTTCAATGGGAGAGACTTTCTCAAATGAGCTTTTTAACAACGACTTTTCATCTATTATAGCAACTCAGTGGTTTGGGTTTTTAGAATTCAAATTCTAGTAATTTGATAAATTTGGAATCCATGAGTTTCTGCCAACACTAAAACTTTTTGAGAACACTCTCCTCACAAAGTAAAATATAGCTGTCCATAACACTTGTATGGTACATATTATTAGTATTGCAAATGCTGCCTGAATTTTGTCTAAATGCATAGTCATGCAGCTTTTATAACTGAGAAGACATCCCCTAATCATCTTTAAATGAAACTGCAAAAAAAGAGAATACATTGGCTTCAACTTTAATTAGAGTCAAGCCTTTCTTTTTCCCATGGGACAAACACCTCATTAAAACACATTTCCAAACCACTTATATGATTGTGTGACACTGGGGATCTCCCAGGTGCTTTCCCGATTGCTGGGGAATTTGCTGAATGGTGATGGCTTTGAAGACAGTTCAGACCTGGGTTGATTTCAAGACCTGAAAAACTTCCCAAATGAATAGAATTCATACAGGGTTTGGGGGAGTTCTGAAATCCTCTAAGGAACTGCAGAGTGGGCAGGAGAAATGAATTCCAGTGCAGATGTACAGCTAATCATTCCTGGGATCTCAGAAAATTCTTCCAGACCTCATTGGTTTTATTTACTCCCTGGAAAACTAAGTCTAATGGGAATGGGGATGTGGAAGAAATGCCAAGATGATCTCTTAAATAACTCTTAAGAAACCCTTAATACATAACATTGTTATTGTGTGTTTATGAATAGATTGGTTCCCAGGATTCCATCAAATAAAATCCCTGAATTACCATGGGTCTTCATGCTTGTCCTACGTTTAGACATTCTCTTTTGAAATATCTAGTCCTACTCCAACCCATTCCCTCCACACATATATTCCTAAGAAAAGCAATACCTAGAAAAGATTTCTTAATTCTGTCCTACCAAGAATGTAGTAGATACAACCTCAGGTATATAGGAGCATGATCTGAAAGTGAAAAACAATGGTGCAAACCCATATCTAGCAAATGCTGTATCCTGTTTATTCTGCTCCCTTCTCTATTTTCAATTTATTTTGTTTCTTTGATTCAGCATTGTTATTAATATTTACTCAACAACCTTTAGAATTGCTGGCACAGCCTGGATTTATATCTTTTATATTGGGCTATACTTGATTTCTTGCTTGAAAAAAACTTTCACTCATTCAGTTCCAAGTTTATACATATTTTCAGAGAAGTATTTTATAAATTCTCTTTTAGTCGTCTTTTTGCTTCAGGATTGCTCCCACCTTTCTATAATACCTATAGTAAATAAGCAAGAATATAGAAAATATTTGTAAAATATTTCACTCTATGAAAGGGAAATATGCACTATGTATATCAGAGAGAGATATGTACTTTTAAAATATAAACTATAAAAGAAAAATAAATGTAACTAATTAATTGCAGTAGTAATATACAGGGTGGGACAAAAGTAGGTTCACAGTTGTTCATATGGAAAATAATGTAATAATCAGTAAATAATAATACAAGAATAAACTCTGTGTTTCACGTACTCACAACTGTAAACCTACTTTTACCCCACCCTGTATGGATATTCTATGTTATTGTAGCAATGTTGCATTATTTTAACAAAATAATCAAAATATAATAAATAATTCAAACTTTATATGTCAACTAATTGGTCTTCAAAACTAATTGATCTTAAATTCAAGCCATCTGTGCACCCATATATTTCCAAAGAGACCCTCAGGTCTGATCATTGTAAATTGAGATTCTCTTTTAGGTTTCTTGCTTCTCCCTTTCCTCCATTCCTGAAAATGGACCCCAAAAAAAGGTATTTTTGATTTTTTATTATGCCAGATTAGTCAAGCAATAGACTCCTTAGGACTTTGAGCTATACTTGAACTCAGGGAAAATCACTGCTAAGTCCCAATTAATCCAATTGAGATCAAATGCAACATAGGCTTTATCAAGTGTTCTGCTTCAAAGCACATTGTTAATTGTCATTTTCTTCCTTCGAATTTCTTGGCTCAAGTGAATATCATTATGAATAGGTATTCTTCTCTTAATTAACCTTTTCACTAAAGGTTAATAGATATTTTGTGAATTTAAAAAAGTATCTGAAAATTACAGGTACAAAAGAAGGAATACTGTTACTATACTAGCATATAGTAACACTCTAAGTAAAATATAATGAGTATTTTATTTATAAATACACTTCTTTAAGCTTTTCTTCTGCCAAGAGAATTTTAATTTCTAATAGAAAGCTAACTGGCTTTGCCTCCCCTCCGTACCCCCCCTGCCCCCAGGATAAAAACACTTAAAGTTTTTATGCAAAAAGGCTTGAAGAACATATACCTTCTTTGGATGCAAGGTGAATGTTGAATTTTAAAGAATTTTGTATGTTTGCATGTAAATTGTCAAGTAACAAAAATATAAATAAAACCTGAATTTTGGTAGATACCACATTTGGGGTGTCATTTTGAGGTTATGCTATGGCAATAAACTAAATTTAATTTTGTAGTTGCTTTATAGGGTGACAATTTTGTTTTCATTTAAAATAAGAAACAATGAAGACCTTTTAAACTGTGATTACAAAACCCCAGTGAAGAATTTAATAAAGCCTGCATCAGCAAAGCTCTGACACTTCCTGGCAGAGGGACTTGAATGGAGAACCCAACAGTTCTGTCCCTTAATCCATAAACTAACATAGTGATATTAAGTTATTTCTAACTTAGCTTCAATGTTAACAAAGCAAGTACTAAAAACGTCTATGAAGAAAATAAAATCAGTAACCTGTTTGCTTTATTGTGACACAGCCAGTCTAGTGGCATCATTTCACACAATCTCCGTGTGAAATAAAGACATTTAGTACACAGTGCACACTCCCTGTTATTATTATTATTTTTAAATTTACTTGCAGGTTTGTTAGTTCTGCACTTCTTTTCTGCCACACTCCCAAATGGGTTCAAGGAAATTTCCTCAGGAGAAACGCCAACACTAACCAATGTATTGCAAAAAGCACATTATTAAAAATGCGAGTAAAGCCCTGACCAGTTTGGCTCAGTGGATAGAGCATCGGCCTGCGGACTCAAGGGTCTCGGGTTCAATTTCGGTCAAGGGCATGTACCTGGGTTGCGGGCACATTCCCAGTGGGAGGTGTGCAGAAGGCAGCTGATCGATGTTTCTTTCATCGATGTCTCTGACTCTCTATCCCTCTCCCTTCCTCTCTGTAAAAAATCAATAAAATATATATTTTTTAAAAATGCGAGTAAATATGAAGAAAAACATTTAGGCTTTTTAAAAGGCAGTGATGACGGTGATTGTCAATAGACTTTCTGTGAATAAGCTTTTAGATAACTGGCAAGGCAAAGTGGGCACTGCGATGTCTGATGTCATCATGTAGGGGGAATAAGCTCACTTCTCAGGAAGAAAAAATCCACATTCATGTCTTTTGGACAGTAAGGTTGAAAGGATAAAGCCGGATCATGGGATCCTGACTATCTCAATGAGTTTTGACTCAGTCCAGAGGGAAAATAGGAAATATCATGACTTTCAGATTTGGGTTAACAGCATACTTCATCTAGGTTAGAAAACCGAAAATCTGTAGTTCAGAGATCCACTGAGGAGGCCCTCCCAGGTGGGCGGGGCTGGAAAAGGAAACAGTGAGATAAGCAAAGGAAATGAATTATGAATCCACTGCTGGAAAGCAAGGCATAAAGTTGGGGGCATAGTGGTCAAAGTGGTTCTCCTTTTCGAGTTTATATCTATGATGATAGAGTTAGCAGGCATTCAACAAGAGGATCCATTTAGAGATGCTAAGTGGATGTTAATAGTTGAAAGTACAAATACCTCAAATCAGGAGGGAGTAAATATTTGGGCCATCATTGAGATAAGTAGTGATGTGATAAAAGCCTCTTCTACAATCACATTTAGAATTATAGCAATGAAACAATGATTGGATTAGGTTTGGAGTGATAAAATATAATCAGTTATCTTTATGTAATTCTGTTATATCTCACATACTGTAAGTTGTAGAATTCTGAAACTAGGCTAAATTAAGAGTTAGCCTGGTAAATGTTGCATTTGGTTTGCTTTTCTTTTGTATCTCTGTCTACTTCAGTTATACTTTCCAGGCAAGAACGTTAGCATTATAATCACCACGTTAAGCTTTAACTTGAAAACCTTTTATTGGTTGACTGAGCTTCTCCATTAGGAGTGGGCACATCTGGTCAGATGGGGAGCTCAGTGTTTGCATTCCCCAGTCCACACTGCTGAGTTCAGATACTTTGCTGGCAAGTTGAAAAAAGCTTTACTTTTTATAGCTACTTAGTGTACAGACTTCTATGGCATATACCTCCCTGAAGCACTTTCTTTCTCATACCATCTGGTAACGAGAGGATCATTTGCACTACATAAAACCATGACATCTGGAAAGGAGAACTAATGTGATAAAATCACTCAACTACCAGGCATGGCCATATTTCTATTTAATTTGGGGGAAATTATTTAATACTAAAATGAGATTTAAGAGAACCAATATTAAGTAAAAACATGAATAAGTAGCACCAGCATATTTTTAATGGGTTCAGTCATATAAACTTTTCTAGGGAAAAAAAAATCAAATAATTAAAAACGGTATTTTAGTGAGATATAAAGCCAACATTTGGAGGGTAAAGGAACCATGTTTTAAATTAATGCCAACATTCTCCTTTAAAATAAATTTGTGATAAGACCTCCTTCCCCACTCTGTAGCTCTCTGTCAGATGAAGATGAAAGCCAGTAGCACTCTGGACATTAAAGACAAGTAGGGGTCAGTGGTGAGGGGATTTGGTGACTGTGTATTCCAGCGAGGAATAAGATGCATTTATTCACATAGGGCCTTAGCTCTGTGCTTACCATGTGCCAGGCCTTGTTCTGGGCACTGAGGGCACAGTTGTGAGCTGCATAGAAATGGCCATTCATCTACAGAATGATGTAGATGCTGCAACAGAAATAAAACAGAATGATTGAGGTAGAAAATGACTGTTGGGTGGTAGAGAAAGTGACGCGGATGAGGTGAGAGAGCTACTAAGTACTTATTGGTCCAGAACAGGGCTTCATTAGGAGGTGAATGTAAAGTGACACCTGATTGGGTGTTAGGAGATAGCCATGTAGAAAGTCTGGTATTTAGGAGAGAATACATTGAGCCCTGATTAAAGAAAAGTCTAGAAATCCCCAAGGAAAAGAAACCAAGTGAAGGAAGGCTGCTAAGAAATAAAACTTGTGGGCAAAGGGAAAGGTTGTCGTACTAGGACAGAGTGACAATCCATGGAGAAAAGTGTCTGTCATTCTAACAAATCCTATTTCTGTGATATATAATTTTTGTATTTTTCATATATAGATATATTTATAGATATTATATATAGAAATGTACATATACTAGAGGCCCCTAGCTCTTGGGCCGGAGGGACGGAGAGGTGGTCAATGCACCTCATAGCGACTGGTCAAGCAGTTGTTCTGGTTGTTCCGCTTATGGTCCCTGGCCTTTTATTATAAAGGATAATTAGTATATAAATATTTAATTTTTTCCAGTCAGTCTCCTGTTAGTTCAACAGGTCATTCCAAGTGAGGTGTTCCCTTTTTAATAGCTGCTTGATGTCCCTTGCCCCATAGAGTAGTGGGAAGCACACCCAGGGATGGGGGCTATAGAAAATACTGGTAAGATTTTGACAACCATGACTGAGCTATTTAGTGGGCAAAGGCCGGGATTCATTGCATAGAACAGTCCTGCATAAGAATGAATTTTCTCACAAACTACACAACTTATAAATATTCTATGGCCAAAACCTATCTCAAGTATAAGGGTCCATACATTTGGACATGACAATACTGAAAGCAAAAATTACATAAAAAATATAGTATATTTGTATTGATTTCAGAAATGGAGAAGGAGAGAAAGATAGAAACTTTGATGGTGAGAGAGAATCATTGATTGGCTGCCTCCTGTACACCCCATACTGGGGATTGAGCCGACAACCCCAGGCATGTGCCCTGACCAGGAATAGAACTGTGACCTCCTAGTTCATAGGTTGATGTTCAACCACTGAGCAACACTGGCTGGGCAAAAACTAATAAAATGTAACATAACCATCTTATTAAATGCTTACTGCATATAGATAACTTTCAACCTTGTGGTATAGTTCATAATTTATCTAATTTACATTTAATGAACCTGATGACATACTTGAGATCACATTGCTATAATACTAATATTAGGATTTGAAATTGCCTAATCTGATTCGAAAATTCATAAGCTTAACCATTACTGCATCTTGTTTCCAGAAAACTGAATCAAGTTTCCATTCTATCAATCCTTGTTGGGGGTTTTGACTTATTAAGTTAACATCTTTATGTGCCAGTTTCTTGTTTCATGAGGGTTAAATGTTAATTGCAATGACATTTAACAATGTGATCATGTTTCACATATAGTGGTCAGCAAGTGTTAGCTATTGTTATTTCTATTCATCAAGAAATATATTTTTATAGTTCTGTTGAATATTTTCAACTTGAATGTATTCCTAAATAAGCATGGTCCCAAATACAGTCCACCCAATTTCTATGCATTCACTTAAATTAAGGAATTGCTAAAATATTCACAATAGTGATTGTGGACAATTCTAATGTGGTTCTAACAAGGATACAGTTAGAACCACATCAGAAGCAGTTAATAATCATGTTTCTCAGAGAGCTTAAGCTGCTCATTAGTGCACGTGTGCATAACAAACAGAAGGTTACGTTGAAAATGCTATGGAGTATTGGAATGAATTAATTTAGGTTGACTAGTCTACTCTCGCCATGTAGAGTATTCTCACAACAGGACTCTATCTTCAATCCTTAAGCTATGCAAAGTATTTAATGAACTTGTCTGGAACACTTTGTGAAATGCATTAGGAATTGCAATAAATTGACATCGATTAAAGAGATGGACATCGAGTTCAACCTTATTTTAATATGCCATTTCATAAAATAACTTGAAATGTCAGATAGAGCCCCATGGTTTCTTGGCCTTTTCTGGTTCACTAAGACTCATGTGTGGAATTACTCTGCTAGTGGAAACCTCATTCCCATTAGAGATTTAGAAATATCTGAACAGTGAAAATGATGTATAATGGATGAGAGGCTTTAACTCTTTGACTTCCAGATCTTGTTTGGGAATGTAAGTCAAAACCCATGTTATGTTAAGGCAATATCATAGTAGATCTCCAAAAGTTCTTAAATTCTAAGTTTTTCCTGAAACTGTAAAAAAAAAACAATTAAAGAAGATAATTTAGGTGACACAAACAAATTTTAACAGTTCATGAAGTGGACAGTCTCCATTAGGAGAACTACAACATGGAAAGAAGGCAGGAAGCTTTTATAGGGTAAAGAATAAAGAACAAGGCTGAGATTGGCTGGGGTCACATAGTCAACAGTGTTTGGGGTGAGAAGACCCAGAGTTGGTTTGGCCAACCCTGATAGACTGTGTTTCTGGTCAAGTAGCACATTCACAGAGACACGAAAATTATCTGAGTTTAGGTTTGCTGATGTGGCAACCCGGGCAGCAGCAGCTGCATGTTGGGGCTAAGAAGTAATTTTAACAGCAGGTATTGATTTCATTATTAGTGCAATAATTTAAGTATGGATTCTTTCCTCCCTTACACTCACATGTTCATTGAGCATTTAGTATATTAAAGGCGGTGACATGCTTCATGGGATTTAATGTCTCACTGATTACAACACATACACCTATTTTCTAATATAATTTAGTAAAATGTAGGGACATCTCAACATATTAGATCACTGGTTTCTTTGGTGTAATTACATCTAAGAGAAGTGGATTTATATGTGGTGTAAATGTGACTGGAATTTTTATGCCTGATTTATTGTTGCTATTGAGACTGCAGCTGTGAAAAAACCCTCTAATATTTTCCCATATATTCCTTTGTCCATTTTTTATTTTGAAACCTGATCATTTTTTCCCCAAGTTACTGAGGCTTATAATGACTTCCTTTTTGACATTTTATACAGAAATATTTGGATTGAGAAAAATTGAAGATGAATCTCTAGGAGAACAAAGTGAATGAAGATACACCTACAGATACGAAATTTCCATTTTATAAAGTTTAGTGTTATTTAATATTTTATTATAGATATAAGATATATAGTAGTCTCGCTTATACTTTTACATGTTTAGGTAAATTGTAGTTGAATAATTATTATTTGTGGAATAATCCTATTATAAGCTTTCTTAACTTCCACACTTCTTTATAATGCAGTATTTATAATAAGTAATTATTTCTTAAATGTATCTCTCAGATGATATTACTAATACTACTATTACTGAGTTAATATTCTCAGCTCAGGATTGATTTAAAATACTTTAGATGTTTCATCATTTAATATTCTCAGCTACCAAAATGATTGTAGATACCGTTATGTTTCACATATTATGGATAAGGTTAAATAATACTAAATAATACAAAGATTAGTTCACACGTGGTGGAGCGTGGAGCCAGGTTTTTATCTTCCAAGACAATAGGAACATAGTCCAATATCCATAGTATCCTGTCCAATTTCTGGCGCTTATAATCCTCAATTAATATTTGGTAAATGAGCCAATGAATAAGTTTAAGAAAATACAATTTAAAAATGTGCTCAACATGTTTCTTTGCTTAGCCTGATTTAAATAATGATGTGAGAGCTAAAAAGATAATTTGACAAGTTCTCTGATTAGTCTTACTTTTAACCAAGTCTTAGTAGGTCTTGTGCATATGGACATAGTAAATGCACTAGACCCGTGGTCGGCAAACTGCGGCTCGCGAGCCACATGCGGCTCTTTGGCCCCTTGAGTGTGGCTCTTCCTAAGCCTTAGGAGTACCCTAATTAAGTTAATAACAGTGTACCTACCTATATAGTTTAAGTTTAAAAAATTTGGCTCTCAAAAGAAATTTCAATCGTTGTACTGTTGATATTTGGCTCTGTTGATGAATGAGTTTGCCGACCACTGCACTAGACCATACCGTCTTCCCTTTACATTCTCTTAGATGCATGCTGTCGCATAAGTGATTGACCTCAAAGATTAGGGTAAAATTAGATTCACTGGCTATCAATATTTTTTAGGACTTACTTGTGAGGATCCAATACCCAATTAATTGACAAACTCATTGGGTAGGCTGAAATAAATTCAATTCACTTACACTGAAGAAAGAGTGAACTTCAGGTTTTGTATAACAGTCAAATAAGTAAAATGGATAGTAGATCATTTAGAAACAGTTGTACCTGAGAGAAACCAAAGAAGAAGAAAGAGAGAAAATCAGTGAGACATTTACATATTTTTTTACTAATAAAGTAGAGAGAAAGTAATGAAAATAATTTTTAAAGGGGGTTAGAAAAGGTGATATAGGAGTCTTGCAATATGCTTTAAGCATTTAAAAAATTAGCCCCCTAATTTTCAAACTTCTATGGAAAACTTACAAAACAAATTGAAATCCACTAATTCTGTATCTCTCATTTTTCTTCCATTAAGACAAAACAATATCCTATTATGGGAACATATACTTTGATCTATTAGGTAAACATTTGATACTGAATGAGATAAAAACTGTATATGGCTATCACCCCTTTGTATGTCTACCAGGAAAGTCTGAAGTTGATTTTCACATAAAAGGTAATAAAGGAGTGAAATAGGCAATTTATTTTTATTTTGAATCCTGTGGTGAAACAACTTATGTTAGTTCTAAAAAATTTAAGGAGAAAGAAAAACCTAGTTGATCATATACAGCTTAATATTTACATAGTTTTCTCATAACAAGAAGCGCTCAGTATTATTGGCCAAAAGAAAAGTGAGAGAAGATGAAAATGTGGACGATGTGCCAGAAGACTTCACTGTTTTAAATTAAAGATTCTAAAAATGCAAATCCTCCTTTACAATGGGAAGCAGCTTTATAGGGTAACCCCATTTTAATTTAAAATGTTGACTCTAGGGCATTGCATATAGCATGTATCATCACTGCTAAAATCTTATCTGAGTAAATGACCTATGTAAATAATCAGATGGGAAATAGGTCATGAAGCCTTTGACAGACTTTCTTCTTTAACACATATCAGAACAGGCTGAAGATCATATTCATCCTGTCCTCAAGAGCTCTTCCACATGAGCACTTTGAAAGGGGTCTCTCAAATTCAGTCTTCCAACTTATTCAAATTCCATCATCTCAAATTTGTGAAGATGAAAGACCCATCTCACAGAAAAGATCCCCGTAGGTGAATGAAGTGCATTTTGATGGTCTGCACAAATGCAAAGACATTAGGCTGTTCAGTGGCCACATGTGTATACACATGTTTAGTGTTAAGTCCATAAAGCAAACATTAGCAATCAAGAACATCAAATTGATTTTGGAGCGCATGTCTTCCAAGACCCCACAAAATCTGGACAACAGCTTGGGAAAGATTCAGATAAGTTCTTATACGGTATACCTCACTCTCAATTGCAAGAGATTGTGCTCGTATGTTAAACTCACTAAGAGGCTACCTAAAAAGTCATCCCTATCTTTGATAGAATCAAGAAGTGAAAATTACAAAATCTGTGTGTCATCACTGATCTCCATCATACTTCCCAGAAGATACAAGGAGTTAGCTCCATCAAACCCTACTAGCATTCTTGACACATTTAGAAACATTAGTGCATAATTTGCTATTATGTGTTATTTAATGTACAGACTCTCATTATCATGGTCGTATGGTATGAGGCATTCGCACATATGCGTACAGCATGTTCCCACCAGGCGAAGTCCATCATCTTTGGCAACTGAGGGACAACAGTGCTGCTTTGTTTTGTTGTTATGGTTTCAAACAAACCTTTCCAAACTCATCATTTATGCTTACAATGAGGTCTGCACAATTGTGATTATCCAAATAATTTATAACAAAATACCGTTATAGTTGTTGAAATAGAACAGTGGTTTTCAATTTTTCTTCCCTTTTAGTACTCAATGAAATATTTTATTCAAATAAATCTTGCACAGATGAAGCTGATAGAAAACAGGTCTGGAGGTTGAAGTGCATGGGATGGAGAGAGCGGGAAATTCACCTCTTTGATGGCTGTTTTGTTTTCACAACAGTTCCTGAGGCATCTTTTGATAACTTTAGGGCTGCATGCTCTATTTCAATAACTACTGATGCCCATGATGGAGGAAAAGAAACATTTATTTTTTCTTGTGTCAGACTAACTTTCAGACAGTAAACTAGGTCATTACTATACTGACATACACTTAATGAAGGTTACTTGTTGGCATTCAGGCACAGGAAATCTCTCTCCAAGAATTCACTGCCACTCTTTTTCTGCTTGATTTCCATGTTGAGGAGGCTATTGTTCCAAACTAAAGGGGTCCTTTTGCCTGGTGCATCAAAGCCCAATCAGACAGGAATAGGAGCTTGCAGCAGAGAGAGTAGGGGTTTATTTTTAGGAAGTGGCCCACACCAGGAACCACAGGTGAGCTAGTGCTCAAAGACCTAGCTCCCTGATGGCTTCCGGGGTATGGGTTATATAGGGAAAAAAATCATTAATCACAGTGACTAAGGGAGTTGAGGTCATGGTCAGGGTTTATACTGATTCAATAGTCCTAGGGTAGAGGGTAGTTGACCAGTACAGCTGTTCCTGATGTCAGGTTTTGCTGCTTTTCTGGGCCTGGAATAGAGACACAACTGCAATTTAGCTGTTAGCTTTAATTTGACCCAAACTCTGTCACTGGAGTAAATGCACCCAAGGCTTTGTTCCTAAGGTTATTTTATGTCAACCAGAACCTCATTGTCCTGAGGACTTAATAATTCAGGGAGTGATTTTGTGAGGGAAATAAGGCAGGTGATATTAAAGAAATGACATTTCTACTTGCTTACACTATCACATATGCTAATAAATAGACACCAAGCTAGCCTTTACAAGTCATGACTGGGAGGATATACTTAACCCTTTGTAGTGGAATGGGCTGAATTTTAGCCTGGGGACAACTGGCTCATGAACCAAAATCAGAAAGTGATATCACCAAGGAAGTGACACCATACAATGTTTACTAACAGAAAGTGGGGTTTGGTTTTAAGCCTTTACTCGCTAAAAAGGGCCACTGAGGCTAGCTGTGGACATTGAGAATTTGAATTCTAGCTCTAGTCCTTGGATTATCATATGAACATGCCATCCCTAAAAGCAAAGACATGCCTGATCCTGGAATTTTGAGAGAGCAATCCTATTTGGCACAGAGCCATCTTATCTGGTGTCTGAGTTACCTTCCTCTTTTCTAGTCACATGGACCAAAATTCACAAAGTAAAGCAATCCTTTCAACCATATTCTGCAAGTGAAAGTGAGTTTATTAAATGCATTTCTAATGAAACAATACACTTGCCATATGTATGACCTCAAGTGAGGCTGTTTTTCTCATACGTTTTAAATAGCTGTTGTTTTCTTATTCTGCTCTGAGCTTCATTACAATCAAGGGCAATCTGAGCTGTTACATATTTTCCTGGATGATGCTGATCTAATTTAGGGATATACTTGAGTGATGAGTACTGGAATCTCTTGCTGGAGAATCACATTGCAATTCAGTTCAGTTAGTACAGTGGTTCTCAACCTTCCTATTGCCACGACCCTTTAATATAGTTCCTCATGTTGTGGTGACCCCCAAGCATAAAATTATTTTCATTGCTACTTCATAACTGTAATTTTGCTACTGTTATGAATTGTAATGTAAATATCTGATATGCAGGATGTATTTTCATTGTTACAAATTGAACATAATTAAAGTATAGTGATTAATCACAAAAACAATATGTAATTTTTTTAAATATATTTTATTGGTTTTTTTAACAGAGGAAGGGAGAGGGATAGAGAGTTAGAAACATCGATCAGCTGCCTCCTGCACACCCCCAACTGGGGATGTGCCCACAACCAAGGTACATGCCCTTGACCAGAATTGAACCTGGGACCCTTCAGTCCGCAGACCAACGCTCTATCCCATGAGCCAAACCAGTTAGGGCAACAATATGTAATTATATATGTGTTTTCCAATGGTCTTAGGTGACCCCTGTGAAAGGGTCATTTGACCCCCAAAGGGTCTCAACTCACAGGTTGAGAACCGCTGAGTTAGTACAATGACATAAAAGGTGTGTACTGGGAAGTCTAGCTCCTGTAAACCTAAACTGTGATAGTCAATGATTATTGAAGATGCTTTCATTGCTTCCAAGAATGCTGGATTAGAAACTTGTCAGTTGTCAGGCTAAAGTAAACACAATGACAGTGATAAACTATGGTTGGCTCTTGGATGTTGGTTAGGACCAGATCTGGGGAAGAGATAAAACAAAAAATTGACAGGCTTGAGCATGAGGTACTCATCTAATTGATCCAGTGGTTCATATTAAAGAAACTATACCAGGAATGCAAGGTGGGGACCGGGATGAATAGTATAGCTCCTTAATATATTCTGAAGAACTGGAATCCTACCCTCCTTATTTATGGAGAGAGATGTTGGTAGGATGGACTTAGTCAATCTTCTAGCTAAAGTCTGTCTCCTTACCCAGAGGTTCTGGGAGAGTAAAAGGCTAACTTTTATGAGGAAGGTTAGAAGAGAAGATATGTTTACCTTTTTTTTCTAATTTAAATAGCCCATATTTGTTATTTAAAATGTTCAATTCACTTTGATTTCAGTGTGCATATTTTTCTTCCCCACTATGGGATGGCTCCCTGGGGATAGGCTTCTCAACAAAGTACCTATAAATCAGCATCCCTGGATGCTCAGGACAGAGCACACGTAGTGCTCTGAATGTGGTGTGTGGTCAGAAATGTTTTGCAACTGCTGACATATGTAACCCAGACCTAAGGATCCCAAGAAGCTATTGTTAGGGTGACTATGAGGATGACCTTGTTCTTTAACTGAGAAGAACAAAATGAGTAATTAATGTTTCTATTCATGTTTTAAACATTCAGCTGTATGTTGTTTCTGTTGGTCATCAAATGGGCGCCCATTTCCTTGTGTGTGATATGCCACTTTATGCCACTTTATGTTCTTGGAATTGGGCTTCTTCAAAACTAATAGTGACTGTGGCTTTCTTGAGAAAAGTTTTTACTGTGGTCCCAAGAGTACAACAACCTGAGACCATTTCAAAATAAATTATCAGCTTGAAATATCTAGGGTAGTATAAAATTTAGCCATAAACACATAAGAATACCATCTTGGGACAAATTCTCCAGAGAGATTTTATTTCTCTCTCTCTTCCATCTGGCTCTGTGGCAAAGCCTGAGACCAGCAATTTCTCTTACAATCTTTTTGGTGAGTGTCAGGTTTATTTCTAGTTTAGCCCACACACTAAGGAGGTTAATGTGGGGCGTTTCCTCTTGCATTCCCAACTTTAGGCAAGTTCTGAATGTTGCTTTCTTTCTGCTCCGGTGCTCTGCAGAGACAGCTCACCAGGGTCCAGCAAATTTCCCAGAGGAAAAGCCACCTTCTATGCTCTTTCCATCTCTCAATCACATTTGGTTTTTTGCCTTTTGTTATTCCTCACCAGATTGTTAATTTATTTAAAAGACTTTGTACATTTTCTGCTATATTTTAATTATTTTTAGCAGTGGTGTATCTACTAAGCCAAAATGAAATACATGACTACCACTGTTGTTAATAATACTAAGCTCCTGAGATACTGCTGCATTTGTGATATTTAGTCCTTCTGCATAAAAAATGTCCGTTGGTATTTCATTATTAGCTCATATTTTAAGAAAGGAGTACTTCTTGACAGATAAAGAGGTTGAACACATTGGCTATCTTTACAATAAGAATATTGGCAGGAGGAAGTGAGCTAAAGAAAGAACATATAAGGGGGGTTGCGAATATCACTGAGAACCCTAAGTTCAAAGAAAGGTGCAAATCCCCCCAAGTGAAATGAACGTTAAACGACAAATATCATCACCCCACTCTGACCACAGCAGTCCATTTCTCTTGTTCTGATTCTATTTCCTATATAATTTCATCAATCACACATCTCTTTTTTTTCCTTCTACCAGTTGTTCACTTTCTTGTCTATCTACACCAGTGATGGTGAACCTATGACACTTCTGACACGCGAATTCAGTTTTTTGGTTGATTTTTCTTTGTTAAATGGCATTTAAATATATAAAATAAATATCAAAAATATGTCTTTGTTTTACTATGGTTGCAAATGTCAAAAAATTTCTATATGTGACATGGCGCCAGAGTTAAGTAGGGTTTTTCAAAATGCTGACACGCCGAGCTCAAAAGGTTCGCCATCACTGGTCTAGACTATGCCACATATTCATTTACTTTTTTCCTGCAATACCTTCAAATTCCTTCCTCCTTACAAGACTCCCTCATCACCAGTTCTTCTATAGTTATTGCTGAAATACCAACCCAGAATCCAATTCTCATGTGGAGAGAATCCCATGGCCTCTTATTTGTTGGATCTTTAAAAAAACATAACATACTTTTTTTTGTCTCTCTCAAATCCTACTCTCCTTTTTCACATTTATTTCACTCTTTATTGATTTCCTTAATTCCTTTTTCCTAGAATATAACCCTTCATTTCTGTAAACCATCCCCATCTAACTATACATGGAAAATGAATACTTGGATGTGAACCAAATTTCTACCCCAATTAATTTGCATTTGCTTCCACCCTTAATGTTTTATTGCAGTGAAATGGTTCTTTTCCCACACTACAGGTGTAAACCCTTCCTTCCCCTGTATCTCTGTTTTACCTTTTCCTACCTCCCCATATTTTCTTGTACCCTTCTCATCTGGTATTCCATGTCATTTGTGGATGCGCTGCTTACTATCATATCCTAACCTTTTTGTCCTACAGAGTAAGTGTTAGCATTCTAAACTCTAACTTTATTATAATGTTACTAGAGGCCCAGTGAGTGCACCGGTGGGGTCCCTCGGCCTGGCCTGTGAGAATTGGGCTGAAACTGGCTCTGCGACATCCCTGGAGGGGTCCTGGATTATGAGAGGGTGGTTCTCAGGTGACACACCTCAGAACCGGGCTCCCTGCTTTCTGGTTCCAGGTGCATCACCTGAAAACCACAGCTGCCAAGTCACCGCAGCTTGGCAGCTCCTGCGTTGAGCGTCTGACCTCTGGTGGACTGTGTGCATCATAGCTACTGGCAGGTGGGCCAGTCACTTAGGCTTTTATATATATAGATAATAAACATTATAAAACATTTGATTGGATGACAGGATTATGTAGAACCACTTGGAACATATTGATACACACAGACCATGTTGCTAAACAATGTGATTAAATTACACACAACTCTCTTTGCAATTCCCCCGTTACAACATCATCACCAAAGATAAATATCATGGCACCTTTTGTCCTAATTTTCCCACCTGCATCTTATTTCAGAAAAGTACAAAAGCCTTGAAAACTTCCTCCGTTTATAAGTTTCATGTAGTTGTATGATATAATTTTACCCAGTGAAGTGATTGGATGCTGGGACTAAAGCTTTTATGCCTAACTAGTTTAGGAAAATGGGATGCCCCGGAGTACTCATGGATGATGGGAAATGAGTCATGTTTTTACTTTTATACCACCATCTGTGTTTTCTTTGGAGCAGATTCTGTTCAAACATTGGGTCAATAATTGTGGTTAGTTTAAGAAAGGAGCTTGATAATTTAGTGGGAGCATAACAGCATATATGAAGTTGCTGAGAAGAAACAAAAGTCCTCAAGCATTGGATAAAATTCCATCCATGAGGTGGTCATTTGCAGTTATTTCAATCTTTTTAAAAAATGTTTTTATTTTTCCCCAAGTGTTATTATTTATTTATTTGTTTCCTTGAACTTATTGGGTGACATTGATTAATAAAATTACATATGCTTCAGGTGTACAATTATATTAACACATCATCTGCATATTGTATTCTGTGTTCACCACCCCAAGTCAAGTCTTCCATCACCCTTTATTCCCCCTTTACACTCTGCTGCCTCCCCCAAGCCCCCTTTCCCTCTGGGAATCATCATGATGTTGAGGCTCTTTTTCACCCAGCCCTGCCACACCCCCTTCTCTCTGACAGCAGTCAGTCTGTCCTCTGTATCTATGAGCCTGTTTCTATTTTGTTTGTTAGTTTATTTTGTTCATTAGGTTCCACATGTAAGTAAAATCATATGGTACTTGTCTTTCTGTGACTGGCTTATTTCATTTAGCATAATGCTTTGCAGGTCCATCCGTGTTGTCTCAAAGGATAAGATTTTATTGGGGTTACACTGGTTAATAAAATTATATAAATTTCAAGTGTACAATTCTATAATTCATCATTTGTATATTGTGTTCATCTTTCAAAGTCTAGTCTCCTTCCATTATCATTTATCCTTGCTTTACCTTCTTTTATCTCCCCTGACCCAATTTTTCTCTGCTAATCACCATACTGATGTCTGTGTCTATGATGCTTTTTTGTTTGTTTTTTATTAAACCCTTCACCTAGCCCCCCAAACCCCTCCTGCCTGACAGCTGTCAGTTTGTTCTCTGTATCTATGAGTCTGTTTCTGTTTTGTGGGCAGGGAGAATGCAGTACCTCTTCCTATAAAGGCATGGCCCCTTGACTACCATTTCTCTTCTTTACCTCATTGCACTCTTGGGCCCATTGGCAGCTGATAGGCTGATTAAAAAAAAAAGACTTGAATATTTCCTTTTGTTTTTTAGAAAGGACTAGTCTTGCCTTTAGACTCTCAACACTTTGCCCGTCTCTTCTGTATTTCAGCTCATTAGATTGTCATTTTCCATTTTTCTGTCTTTCTCACAAGGTTCTCATTCAGGATTCCCAAGTTCTCCAGCCTGCTGAACTTCACAATGACTTCAGTGGGCTAGAGAGCTTGGGAATCCTCTGATTCAAAATCTGCATTTAACATGTTCCCTAGTTGTTTTTGTGCCTGTTAAAGTTAGAGATATGTTGAAATAATGAAGACACAGATTGATTCTTTCTCTCCTTTGACAAGTAGTTTCTTTGCCTATTTTAGGCATATTTCTTTTCTCCTCCCAATTCCTTAGGGCAGTGGTCGGCAAACTCGTTAGTCAACAGAGCCAAATATCAACAGTACAACGATTGAAATTTCTTTTGAGAGCCAAATTTTTTAAACTAAAACTATATAGGTAGGTACATTGTTATTAACTTAATTAGGGTACTCCTAAGGCTTAGGAAGAGCCACATTCAAGGGGCCAAAGAGCTGCATGTGGCTCACGAGCCGCAGTTTGCCGACCACTGCCTTAGCAATTTACCTTGAGATTGTATTCTCTTCCCATTGTATTCAGTTTCTCTCTTAACTACAGTTCCCTGCACTGACTTTTTCAGTCTCAAATTTCTCCTTTAAACACTCTTATTTATCCAAATAAAATAAAAGAAACACACCAGTTACTGCCCTAGTTCCTCTTGTCTTCAAAGCCAAACTTCTCCAATGAGATGTTCATAATTAACGTGTTCATTTCTTTTTCTAACACTTTCATTTCAGCCCACTGCACATTGGTCTCTGGGCCATCACATCACAAATACTGTTCTCAGTGAAGTCACATCTCTTCCTCTCCTTACTTTCTCAGCAACTTTTGACACTGTGGAAAGCACTGAGGAATGAATGAAGGACCATATTGACATCTCGGGACCTTTCCTTTCCACTTTCTTCTTTCAAGTATAACCTTCCTGTTCATCTCACCTTATACCTCTGATTTCTAAGGAAAATAAGCAGATATTAAGGCACAGGCAAAAATGGTGTCAGTTTTATGACTGTTCTATAACTACTACTTAGAATAATACTAGGCACTCAAATTTTACTCAAAGAAGGAATATGTGGTTTAGATGATATGTTTCCCCAAAAATCTTCCACTAAAACTTTGTTTTCTTTTTTATTTGAGTTCATATAGGAATTACCCATTACAGAAATGAAACATCCAGCCTTGTTCTTTCTCCCATCCCCCTGCCCTGGGGAGAGATTTGTGCTTATATCAAAGGATGTTCTTATATGGTGAATAAACAGCATAGAGATAATGAGCTTTTCTATCCTTTTATCCTTGGGATTTATAATTTATTTAACTCTGAAGTCTCTTTAGACTTATGAGCAAGAAATTGGGCCTTTACTACTTCCATTATTTAAATATCTGTTAGAAGTGGCCTAGGTGAATTAATGGAAAGGAAGAGAGAATTTCCTAAGCCTCTCCTTTAATATAGAATTCAGAAGTTTGGAAGCTTAACCCAATTTTATTCTCAAAGACTGCTAGGAATCTTCTAGATAAATTTACATCTTTCAGACAACTATGCCTGCACAATTCCCTTTCTGCCAGTGGGCGTTGAGAGATCTATTCAATTTCTGGTAGTTCTGCTGGTAATTCCAGAAAGACAACCGGGGAAAAGTAATATATGCTCATTATGATTATATCTTCTCAGGGTACAGTCAATACCCTACAGGGGGGAAAAAGATACTATGATTATAGTCATTTGGCAAATGTTTATACTAGTATATTATCATGTTAGTATGCTCCCATTTAGGAAATTCACAATGTACATTTTTATATGATATTTATGTTAAAGGATCACTATATTTTTGTCTTATAAATCTAATGTTTTGAGAAATAAGTTTGAGGGAGCACTGCTAAAAAGGAGACCCATGCAACCATTAAAAGTAGCTGTAAGGTGCCCTGGCCCATGTTGCACAGTTTAGAGCATCAGGTCCATGAACCAAAGGTTTGGGGTTTGATTCCTGGTCAAGGGTATGTACCTGGGTTGAAGGTTTAATCCCTGACTCTAGTGGGGGACATTCGGGAGGCAAGCAACCAATAGATGTGTCTCTCTCTTTCACTCCCTCTTCTTCCCTTCTACTCTCTCTAAAAATCAATGAAAAAAGTATCCTCTGGTGAGGATTAATAACAAGAAAAAGCTAAAAGGTTAAGGCTTCAGTTGCCTTAATAATAATAGTTACCAGTGAGACCTCCTACTATCTCGGCCATATATATGTGTATATGTAATTGTTAGTAGTATGTGTACATCTTTTATAGATGAGTTCATACAGATTATATAGTATCCTGCCTAAGATTGCTTACTTAGTGGTACTGAGCTATACACCAGGACAATCTAAAGTTTGCCTTCCTTCCACTTTATCTTTATTGCTTCCCTTTCAATTGTCAAATTACTCATCAGAGTAGAAACACCATCTGCCTTATGGGAAGCTCTACACTGTTTCATCCAGTATGGAGCTTTGGATAGGAACTTCTTAAATTGATGTAATCGCTGTATAATTATTTACTTGGCATTTCTAATGAAATAGCAATGACATGATGGCTTGATGGAGTGTCCTGACAGATGTACCTTCCAAAAGTGTAAGATAAACCCTGTAATTTTCTCAAGATTCAAAGTTATTTTCCACTGCCCTTGGTCAAAATCCATCCCTGTAAAGAGAGAAATTTTTCATATAAGGCAGTAGCCAGCATCAAGGCAGACCTCTCCAGCTTCTATTGTTTCCTTCCCTTCTGCAATCTCTACCAATGGAAAAACAATCCCATGCTTAACTCCTACAGCCTCTCTGATGTGAACTGACTCAGGAGTTGCTTAACATAAATAAACCACCTCCTTTTCAAAAAACTATGAAAGATGCCTCCTTATAGTTTTAGCTGTCTGATGAAGGATTTGTATCATGTTCATTTGCACACCATTAATGGAAATTAAATTCTACTAGTAGTCTTTTTATTGAATAAAAATTAATAATGTAAAAAAGCTTTTCAGAAGTGCTCTGAAATTTCTATATATTTTTTAAAATATATTTTTATTGATTTCAGAAAGGAAAGAAAAGGGAAAGAAATAGAAATATCAATGATGAGAGAGAATCATTGATTGGCTGCCTCTGTATTCCCTCTACTGGGGATCAAGCTTACAACCCCAGCATGTGCCCTTGATTGGAAATTAACTTTCAGGCTGACACTCCATCCACTGAGACAAACCAGTTAGGGCTGGATGTATTTTTAAATGTCCCTCCTAGAACACAGTTTTAGAGCCCTTCACTTCCTGGTTCCATCACTTAGAAGGTTGGTCTTGGAGGAGTTACTTATTCTTCCAGGATTTCACTTCTTTATTTGAAAAAAAAAGCCATTTTAATAGTTTTTATGGTTTAGAATTGTTTTAGGTATAAATGAAATAATGTTTATAATTTCCATAGCACAAAGCCTGGCATAAAGTATGCATATAATGAACATTAGGAATTTGGTATATCATCTTTTCTCCCCAACATAAAGACTAGAAGTATATAAATAACTTATTTTCAGCATTAAAAATGCTAATTTTAACTTACCACATTTTTGTCTTATCCTTCACAATAGAGAGCAGTCTTATATTTTGTTATTGTTGTTCTTTTAATCTCTTCTGGGAGGGGAGACTCTACCATCACTCCTCCCATATTATTTGAAGGAGCTTTCTCCTATCCAAAGAGTAAGAAAAACTTTCCTCTAATTAAAACTAGCCTCTGCACATGGACTCCATGAAGCAGCCTTGAAGTTTCCAGCAGGAGAGGGAGCCTTCCTCACAAGTCTTTTTAGGTCCTATATCTGTCCTGCTTTATGATATATTACACTCTTTTTTAAGACTTAAATAAAAATCCCCATGCTTACAGATTATAGCCCTTGTTTACACTTGAATAGGAATCCAGAAATCAGTGACCTGACCCTTCATAATGCCAGCTGATGAATAGGATACATGTATTGAAAGTTGAAATCCTACTTTGAACCTGAGCATCTTGTCAGTAGTGTTTATGGTGTTTCTCCTTTTGGCGTAGACTGTAAGCTGCTAGCACCTTGGGGTTCTCTTTGGAAAGTTGATTTGCTGCAAAAATCGTAAAATTTGGCTACATAAACATGTTAACAGACATGTAAGATGGAGCAAGAACTTTAGTTTTAAAATGAGAAAGTCAGCTTTCCTTTGTTTATTTTATTCCTCTATTATCCTTGACTATCCCCAGGACTTATAAATAACAAAAGTCATCTTAAGAATAGCACGATGGGGGAACTGGAAAGCTCTGCCAAATGTGCTAAATTCCACCTTCGCTCAAACAAATCCTGAAATCCAGTGTCTGTCTACCAGATGGTCCTGCCTTCCTAATAGCACTTGTTTCTCAGTGACATAGCTGAGTAATAAATTCCATATTTAATTTAAATATACTTTTAATAGATATATAGATTTTTATCTACAGGGGTGAGCTTACAGTTGTAAGTACACAAAACACAGAGTTTATTCTTGTATTAATTATTGTATTATTTTTCATTTGAACAACTGTAAACCTACTTTTGCCTGCCCTTGTAGACAAAATCAACAGTACACATGCTTAGCTATTTTATGTCAGGTAGCCCAGTAGATAGCATACCTTTAGCTAGCTTTTGGCTGCTTCTGCTGAATTCTCCCAACTAGTACAATCAAGGAGAATTACCATACCATTTGCTTGTGTTTATGCCACATGAGAAAGCCTTAGACTTAAGCTGTGCAGTTCATTCTGATTGCTACCAAGTAATTTTTTACAGATTTGTAAATCAAACCGTGGCTGATTTTCAGCAGCATGCTTGCCATGTTTTAGAAATTTGGCTAATTAAAACTTTCTGAGTAGACAATTAAATGGAAAGACCTTATTTATATTTGAAAATTAAGACAGTGGCTAGACAAGAATACAAAATTTTATCATAGTGCACATAACATATTGAAATCTGAATTTTTTGTGTGGGAGAGGGGATGAAGTTATTAATATATTCAAATAATTTCTATTTGAGTTTTTAATCTTCTCAAAGTCTCATCTGTCCTTGCGTTCTATAAACAAATCTGTGATTTTTTTTCCCAATCATGCTGATACATTTTATGAGGTCGATTCTCTAAATTTAACTAAAATAAACATGAAAATAGTGGTCAGAAAATTTTCAATAGGATGAGTACAGCTCTAAGTTCTTATGAAGAGTCAAAAGGAAGTTTTTGAAACGTGTTCCCTACCAAAAAAGAGAAAGAAAACAAATATTTTAAAAGAAGGGAAGGGAAGGGTCAGAAACCTAGGGAGAGATTTTTGGTTCTCTTACGTTTTGTGTTTGGCTGGTATCACTGAGACAACTGAAAACATTTGCTTGGTGGTTACCTAATGATAAGACTAGTATTATTGCTTGCATATTTGTTTGAGAACGCTGGTTTGCATTTGGCTTAGATTCTCATTTACAAGGCTGTCCAAATATCACAGAGAAGAATCATGAAACAAGTAAAGCCACGGAGCAGTATGTGTAGAGTGTGTCACATCGTGTTTGCTCACTGCTCCCCTAGTTGTTGTTTTTGGAAATGCAGAGTGCGACAGTCCCAGGCGGTAGGGAGCCTCTGAAAGAAGGTTCGACACAACATGTCTTAGCTTAGCTACTTGAGGAAGCCTGTCTGTGTATGCTGTCTCCCGGGGATGTTAACATTTAATGTCAGCCATGTAGACATTAGAGTAAAAGCATTTTAGGGTAGATTTTGAAGTAAAGAAAACAAGGAGGGTGTATTAAGCCTGTCTATTTATTCTGGGCCTTAGGACCCTGGAGAGCCTGCCCCTCCCAGGGCTAGTCACTTCCTGGAGGTAGTGAAGGTTCTGACTCTGTGTGCACCATTTATATCCAAAACTAACCAATTTAGAGCCCACACCTCCTCCATCTCTTCTATGGGACTCTTTAATTCTAGTTCAGTATTCCCTGCCCTAAGCACATCAGGGTCAGAGGTACCAGGCAACTAAGAACTGCTTTTATGCCCCAATTTGCTGAGATCATTCAAACCAATCAACCCAAGCCCTGCTCACCTTGCCTCATTGGTTTCTTCCCTTAAAAACCACCAGTTTCCTCTTGCTCCCTCTGTCTCCCCAGAAGAGGGGACTCTCCTACTTCTCCTGGGAAGCAGACAACTATCATTCAAATGATATTCTTACATTTGTCTTTTAAATCTTTCTTTTTTCATGTCATCAATTTTTAATGGGTTTTTCCTTTACAAATACACCAGAGAATCATGCAATGCTGCCAGCATTGGATGCAATCCTGGGCCACAAGTCTGCACACTCTTTTGCAACTGGTCCTGTGATGGCAGAACCTTTCATTTCCCCTTTATTGTTTACTATGACCCCCGCATTATCCTCAAAATAAATCTTTTAAATCTTGACCTCTCATCTGGCCTTGTATTTTGTGAGCAAATCTGGTAGCTCTGTTTATAGCATGGCATTTCCCTGTCCCCATTCCCCATCCCACTCCTCACCCCTTTAGGATCTGTAATAACCTATCTTTTCCGAATTTCTTCTCTGGGAAATCTAGTTTTTGCTCTCAAACCCTTCAGCTGATTGAAGCTCTTCCTCATTATAAAGGGTAAGCTCTTCTATTTAAAGTCAATTGATAGTAAATATTAGCCATGTCTACAAAACACCTTCACAGCAATATCTACATCAGTGGTTGATGGAATAACTGGATGCTATAGCCTAGTGCAGTGGTCAGCAAACTGCGGCCCCTTGAGTGTGGCTCTTCCACAAAATACCACATGTGGGCGTGCACGTACAGTGAGATTGAAACTTCGTGGCCACACTGAAGGGGCCAAAGAGCCACATGTGGCTCGCGAGCCGTGGTTTGCCGACCACAGGCCTAGTCAAGTGGACACATCAGACAAATCATCTCAATACCCAGAGTATTTCTTCTTGCTGTGCATTTTCATCCACATTACATATTTTTAGAATTTTCAGGAAAATTAAAACCATATCAGAAGCAGACTTGAAAGAACCAAAAAATTCTCACTAATTTAGGAAAAGCCCAGAAGTTTAAAACTTATTTTCCCTGTAAATAAGCTTTTTAGTTTGGTGTAGACCCATTTGTTTATTTTCTCCTTAGTTTTCCTTCTCTTCCCTGCAGCTGTGAGAGATGTCTGAGATTTTGCTGCCTATGGTTTCTTCTAAGATTTGTATGGTTTCATGACTTACCTTTAAGTCTTTTATCTATTTTGAGTTTATTCTTGTGTATGGTGCAAGTTAGTGGTCTAGTTTCTTTTCTCTTTTTTTTGCTTGTACCTGTCCAGTTATCCTAACGCCATTTATTGAGAGACTGACTTTACTCCTTTGTAAGATCTGGAAACAGCCCAAGTGCTCATCAGTAGGTGAGTGGATAAAAAAGCTGTGGTACATTTACACCATGGAATACTATTCAATTGTAAAAATGAATGATCTCTTACCCTTTAAGACAGCAAGGAGGGGCCTGGAGAGTATTATGCTAAGCAAAATAAGCCAGTCAGAGAAAAAATGAGTATCACATGATCTTACTCATATGTGGAATCTGATGAACAAAATAAACTGATGAAAAAAATAGATCCAGAGACATAGAAGCGTGGAACAGACTGATGAATCTCAGAGGGATGGTGGGGGTGGGGGAAGTAGGAAGAGATTAAGGGGGGGATTTATATGTATAGCCCATGGACACAGACAATAGTGTGGTGAAAACCGGGAGGGGTGGATGCATGGTGGAGAGGGTCAATGGGGAAAAAAAGGGGGGACATCTGTAATACTTTCAACAATAAAGATAAATTGAAAAAATAATGCCGAAACCGGTTTGGCTCAGTGGATAGAGCGTCGGCCTGCGGACTGAAAGGTCCCAGGTTCGATTCCGGTCAAGGGCATGTACCTGGGTTGCGGGCACTTCCCCAGTAGGAGATGTGCAGGAGGCAGCTGATCGGTGTTTCTCTCTCATCTATGTTTCTAACTCTCTATCTCTCTCCCTTCCTCTCTGTAAAAAAATCAATAAAATATATTAACAAAATAAATAAATAAATAAAAATGAAAAAGTAAATCTTATTTTTCCTTCTGTAGCATAGGTTGATTAGACACATAATCTCAAAATTGTGCTTAGGGCATGGAAAATTTTCTTGACCATTGTGTGGGCACTATGCAAAGACTTTTCTTTCATGTCAGAATGACAAGGGAGGGAGCCTTATGCTGTCTTGTTTTCTTTCCCATGGTTCTTCCCATATCAGATTCAGTTGCATTTTTTCTTGATTTAAATAGAATCCTGCCTGTATTCAAAGAAGCACAGTGGAATGGTCATTCACTAGCAGAGTGGCAGTGAGAGACCTTCAGGTATAAATTTCCTCTAGTTTGTCCTCTCAGAGTTCCTCCTGCCAATTTCTCTTGAATGGGCTGGGAATGGGTGGGTGGTCATTAAACAGTAGGTGGAAGGTGAGTGGGTGAAGAAAGCCATCCATTCTGATCACCATAACTGGCCATTACCTCACCCCGTGCTGTGCCAGCACCTCAGGAGGGATACGATGGGCAGTTATAAAAAAGGAACGGCCAGAGAAGACCTATAAAATGTTTATAGAACACCTATAAAATGACCCCTGAGGCTCAGTGAAAAGGCTGCTTTACAGTTAAAGCTTAGATTCCAGACTATTGGTTGACCCCCTGCTCTGCAAGAGGCCACCTTCACACTCACTAAACCAATTCAACCCAACCACTTGATTCCACCTTTTTTTTTGTCCTCTTGTTTAGGAAGACTATAAATTGGGGGCGGGGTGAGGAAGGAATGTACTTCACATTGACCTTGAATTCTTTGACTGACTTAAGTTGTTGGGCCAGGTCTGCTAATAGACACACTGACATTCATATGGCTAGTCCAGTTGGGATTCCAGGATCTATGGACTGAATTACTTGCTATAGATCATTATGAGACTATAATGGGTGGGCTGGTTTTGGGATCTTGACAGCTTGGTGTTGGTGGTTTATGTCCTTAACAATCAGACAGGCCCACCCCACCAATTTACAAACATTACAAAAGGTTGTCCTTTGAGAAGGATTAACTCAATTAAGAAATTACTGAAAACCTGAGTGAAAAATTTGGGACTTTTCAAGCTCTAGGCCAGGGAAATGTCTCAATACATTTCTATGACTCAATACATTTTATTGAGATTTTAGGTGTAACAAAAGAATACTTTTAAGTGATATTTCAACTATTTTGTGATGAGGTCAGATAAGTCACTTCTTCTTCACAGTAGATTTACTTCTTCAGTAAGTAGAAAATGTATGTCTATTTGGTTCCTTAATATTGAATAATAATGGAAATGTTCTCACTTTTGTGACTTGGAATTATCATTTTTATTCTTCCAATAAGCATGTAATAAACTTATATAGATTTTGCCTTTTCAATTATATTCCATTTTGGCTCTCTTTTAACATTGTGTCTTGCTGAATAAATTGGTAGGACTATAAGACATAAAAATACCAACCTCAGCAGGTATACTAGCTCTTAATGTCCCAATATAGCCTTCATGTAGTTTGCATATTTTTTCTAAAAGATGGAGTAAATTATAGGTAGCAATAGGCTTTCTTTAAAATTGATTACTAAACACAAAGCCCAGATGGTGTCCTCTCAGGTAATATTATTTTGCTTCCTGAAATATTATCTCATTAACTTCTATAACATAAGCAGTTGTTTTGTCAGTATTCAATGTTTAGTACTAGTTCTACATGATTACCTGTCATCCTTTAAATCTCCTTTGGGAGATTTTTTTCATCAAAATGTAGAATTCTTTATTAACATCATTGTAATCACAATAATAAGCGATGAAAGTTGATATTAGGTTATTGTTTCCTGTAGCTCCTTCTAAAGAACTACTATTTTCTAAGCTTTACTATTAAATGGAGTCTTACATCAAGAGTAGATAGTTAAAAACAATTTTATGTTATGAAATGCAATTTCTATATAATTCTCTTATTAAAATCATCAAGTAATCTCCTCTCTAACAGGGTTTATAGAGTTTATTTAAATATAATGTTTTTATCATAAAAAAGCATACATGTGCATTATAGATAATGCAAACACATAAAAGTTATATAGAAGAAAGTTTGATGACCAATATTTTAGATATCACTTTATTGTATATATTTTAGTTTTCTAGACATGCTGCTTTATAAATCTTACTTTTTTCAACTTATCTTTATATTTTTGATTATTTCCATAAACAAATATAGGTATCCATTATAATTATAATGCCTGCATTATGTTCTTGCCTATGGATCTATTACAATTTATTGAACCAATTAACAATTAGTATTTATAACTTTTCATTATTATAAATAGCACCATGAAGAACAACTATGCACATGCCTTCTTTCCAAATATATGCCATTATCTATCATGGCACACATTTCTAGCATAGAAATGCTGAGGCAAAATGTGTTCACATTTTAAACTTAGCAAAAATATATCACTAAAGGGGATTTCAATCAGGCTGCATCTGTCTGTACTACTATCAGTGATTCAAAGACAACTCCTGTTACCTCCCAACCTGGCTAGCACTGAAACTGGCAAACATTTCATAGTTTTTAATTTTATAGGCAAAAGAAACATATGACTATTTCCTTATACTTTTTTTTTTTAGTTTTAAAGAAGTTATTTTATGTACAGTTTATTTTTTTTATGTGAAATGTCTATATTCTTTGCCAATCCTATATAATACAAGGGTATTATGCAAATCGACCAAACGGCAGAACAACCAGTTGCTATGACGCACACTGACCACCAGGGGGCAGACACTCAATGCAGGAGCTGCCCCCTCATGGTCAGTGCACTCCCATAGTGGGAGCACCACTCAGCCAGAAGCTGGATCATGGCTGGCAAGCGCAGAGGTGGTGGCGAGAGCCTTTCCCGACTCCCAGGCTGCTAGAGGGTGCAGGCTGGGCTGAGGGACCCCCCCTGAGTGCATGAATCTCGTGTACCAGGCCTCTAGTTTTCTAATAAAAATATTTGCCATTTTTTCTACATACATAGACTTTTTTTTAATTTTACCAATTCATTACTTTAGGCTTTCTTAGATTTTTTAAAACATTTAAAGTAACATTTTAAATGATAAAATTTATTAATCTTTATCTCCATATTTTCTGGGATTCATCTATAATCTAGGGCTTCTTAGAGTTATTTTTCTAGTAGAAGCAAGTTGTTTCTAGATGCTTTACATGTTAAAAAGACAGGAATTGGCTCAGACATTGAAGTGTTGATTTCTCTCTGATTTCATAGTTTAGAAAAGGTATGTCAATAATGTACTTTCTTTTAATTTCCTACATGATAATATATTTCTGTTCTTTTTAGTGAAAAAAAAAAAAAAGTCGAATGGTTCCCAAATCTTTGTTTTATATCATTTCTTATCATCAAAACTCTATACATATTGGTTCATTTTCCCTGGCATCTCATGTTGTAGAGAGTTGTGAATATTCTTATCTTCTGTTCTTAATAGATGATCCAATTTATCTGCCAACATACAGCATTCTTTCTTTAAACTTATTAATGAATAACTACATGGTGAATAAAAGGCAATAACTCTCTTAAGTTATTACTTTTTCTTGACCCAATATAAGATATATTAGTCCAAAAACACATATATACCTTCAACTTACTGGTAGAAAATAATTATATTTATTTAATCTCTGAATATATATTTTTTCAGATATGCCAATCAATATTCTGGCTCTTTATTGCCTATCTTTTGTACCTATTGTATTAGTCAAGGTTCTCAAGTAAAACAGAATCAGTAGGATGTTTATCTCCATTTTTCTGTTTATCTATCTATTTATCTATCTATCATCTACCTACCTACCTACCTACCTACCTACCTATCTTCCTACCTATCTACCTATCAAGGATGGTGATTTATTGAAAGGAATTGGCTTACAGATATGGGGGTCAGCAAGTCACAAATCCACAGTGTAGATTGGCATGTTGAAAAGTGTCTGTCTTAAGGCAGGACGTTTCTCCAGGGAATCTTCAGTTTGTTCTGAAGGCCTTCAACTGATTGGAAGAGGCCCACCACATTATGAAGGATGATAATCTCCTTTACTTAAAGCCAAATGATTTTAGATGATAAGCTCATCAACAAAAGTCCTTCACAGAAACACCTAGAAGAATGTTTAACCAAATAACTGGGTATTATAGCCTAACCAAGTTGACACATAAAACTAACCATCACACCTATTACTCCTGGACTTTTCACCTTTCTTTTTTCTCTATTCCTATATAATTTGTGTTATTTATTAAGTCTGAATTCTATTACTGATCACATATCCTTATTATACATTGATTATATGATTTCAATTTTTTCTCTTTAGTTAATTTACTTTTCTCTGACCACTTCATTTAATCTTATTTTTTGTCTCATTAACTTATTTGACCCCCAAAATAAGTAGTCAATTACATTTTAATGTATTTTCTGAAATAAATATTATTTTTTACTAATTCTAAAATATATCATTTACTAATTATGTTTCTTTCTAATTTTCTTGCTGGATGATTTTTTTCTTGGCTCTTGTTAGTTTCTCCTCTTGTTATTTATGTTTAAATTGGGACAATTCTATTTAAACCTGTTACCAACCCAAAATAACAGGTCTGGAATCTCCTTAATTCTTAAAACATTAATATAAGACTTGATTAAATAGTATTCTTTAATTTGAATTTGAAATAAGTGTATCCTATAATTTTTCAGTCCATCTGCTTCCTGAAGGATTTGTGTTTTAAAAAAAAAGTGTGTTTGTGTGAGTTTAAGTACCAATGTAATCAGTTATGGATATGAGAAGATTAGCTTTTTGTTGAGAGAATTATATTCTTTTCACTATTTATTTTAAAAATAGGAACATACATTACCTTTTTAGTAAAATAAAATACTAAAGGGAATGAGAATATAAAGTTGACAATATTCAATGAGTTATGGCCTATCATATATTATAAATATTATCTACAATAGAGAAATTTATGAAAATATTCTTTAACTATATTATTTTTAAATTAATTCATACCATACAAATGTTTTGCATAGGTTAATTTTAATTCATTAAGTACTAATGCTAAAAATCCACTTAGGTATTTTTGAGGCCTCTGAAACCATATGGAAAAGTAATATTTTTTGGATGTATTTGCCTTCATCAGACCTAGCTTCCTCCAGGATCTGTTGGATGATTTCTAGCCACAGTACTTAAAATAAACATCTATAATTTTTATTGACAGCAGCTATCTTCAAAATGTCAAATCTATAATATGTGTGCAAAATATTCTAACAGGTGCAATAATGACAGCTTAAGGTCAGAATGAAACACACACAAAAATTAATGAGACCATATGCTTTGAGAATATTTATGAAATTCTTGTTATTTTTCCAGTTCAAATGAAGGTCAGGAAAAAATACTTGTGTAGGGGGTGTGGGAGATAGGAAAAAAATGACTTGCTTTTTCTATAAGTATTACAAAAAGATAAATAGTTACACAAATTACCTACTGAATAGTGTCTAAGAGGAACGATGTGTTTCACTTTTTACAGTAGAAGTTTCACAGCACAGGCAAATTAGAGGGTCAGGACAAAAGAATGCTGCAAAAGTTCCATTCAGTTAGTATTCACTTGGGTGCATCACACCTAGCCTCAGTGGTGACTGCTCCCAGATGGATGGGTACAAAGGGGTAATGTTGCCTGCTCACTCAGAGTGGACTAACTTTACTGGAGCAGATTTACATTAACAAAGGGATTTGTCAAGATTCATTCAGATGCAAGTAACAGAAAACTCATATGCTTAGGATGTCCAGTCTGGGACAATCTCAATTCTTCATCTGGGGCCTTGGCTAAATAAGCAAATGACAGCAACTACAAATTCGCCTGGGTATGAAACTTTCTTTTATTCACTGGAGTGTTTACTAGAGTAAAATCTGCACACCGCAGACAGAGTAAAACTGGCAGGCACAACTTAATGGTGATATAGTTGTTTGCATTTAAGTAACATTGAGATGTGAATGAATGACAGACTTTAGCTATATATTGATAATAGTTTGGTGAGTCACATTTTGCCTGGAGATTCCAAAATCTTTTCAGCCTGGCACCGTTGAATATGGAACCTAAATTCTTAGTCTTTGAGACCAGATTTTCATACCCTCAAATGTACTTTCCACCTGAAAAGAGCTAGAGAGGTAATAGCCTCTTTCTCACGTAGCAAGAGACACATCCTGATTCTGGCAATTACTGAGGCACCTACTTGGACCTGCAGGAAAAATAGCTGTTTCTCCCCTGTCAGTAAAGGGTGGGGGTTGATATAGAGATATTTGGGACTCACAGGCTGTTGCATTCACACCTTCTTCTCCATTGCTATCAAGATTCAAATAGAACGTGAACTCCCTCCTTTGGCTAGTGTTCAACCACTTTCTTCTCCACTCAGTTCTGGAAAGTCATGAGTCAGTCATAAAGCTGGCTTGTGTATGTATCACAGACTCTGTGATGATCAAAGACCAACCTATATTTTAAGGTAACAAATTGTTCTATTCTAACCTTATAATGAGACTAATAAACTTATTAAAACTGACAGTCTATCAAGTATAGCAAAAATGTACATACCTATATACATATATACATAATCTCATATATGCTCTTATAACTGAGAGATAAAATGATACACATGAACTTACATAATGCCATAAAAATGACAAATTAATATCCTTCTTAAATACAGAAACACAAATCCTTAATAATATTTTTAGAATTTTTATTATAACAAATTTGGATTCATTTCATGAATGCAGGGCTAGTTTTTCATTTAAAAAAATCAATGTAAATGTTTAAATGTGAAAAAAAAAATCTCACTAGATGCAGACAAAGGCATTTGACAGCATTCAACACACACTCTAGATAAACACTCTCAGCAGATTAATAGTAGAGGTGATGTCCTCAATGTGACAAAGGACAGTTAGGAAACATCCACAGATACATTATGGTAATGGGATAATGGTGAGATTATGAGTGCTTCCTCTGAGATTATGAGTGCTTCCATTCATGACATCCTATTAAATGAACACAGTGTTATATACAGGTCAATAAAGGAGTAAAATAAGGACATAAAGACTGAGGGGAAAAAATAGCACTTCCTTTAAACATAGAACACATCTTTGTTACTTAAGAAAATCTTAAGGAATCTGTCACCTCCTCCCTGTGCTCCCAAAATACTACGAGAAATAAGTTAATTTGCAAACTTACAGGTAAATGGTAAATAAATAAAAATCAATTTTATTTATATACTAGAGGCCTGGTGCATGAAAATTCATGCACTGGAGGGGAATCCCTCAGCCTGGCCTGCCCCCCTCATGGTCCAGGAGCCCTCGGGGGTGGAAGGCTACCAGCAATAAAGGGAAGGCGATGCCCCCATAACACCTCTGCTGCTGCCACTGGCAATAGCGCAAGCCTCGGCCGACCCTGGTTACCTGAGCCTGGGTAGCTGGGCAGTTGCCATCCGAGGCTTGCCTGTGCCTCGGGCCAGCCCTAGGCGGCTGAGGGGTGGGGCTGGGGAACTCTGGAGGTAGGCGCCCTGGTGGGGCTGAGGGGACTAATCACCGCCATCTTGTGGTGTGGGCACCGCCAGTTTTGAGGGCATGACAGTCAGTTAGCATATTCCCTTCTTATTGGCTGTGGGCGCCACCATCTTTGAGGGTGGAGCAACAATTAGCATATTCTCTCATTATTGGCTGTGGGCGCCACCATCTTTGAGGGCGGGGCAGTCAATTATCATGTTCCCTCCTTATTGGCTGTGGGTGCTGCCATCTTGTGATGAAGTGATGGTCAATTAGCATATTCCCTCTTTAATTGATAGAATTATAGAAAAGAACGAATAAAAATATAATTTTTAAAATACTATTTTAAAATAAATCAGAACATATTTATGTAAAATTTAGGAAATATGTATAAAATCTCTATACTGTGAATAAAAATTGGTAAAAGAAATTAAAGATGACTTAAGTTAATGCCAAGTATATGGACTTGAAAAGTCCATATTGTAATTAACTTAATTCTCTCCACATTGATGTAGAGATTCAAAGTCATCACAATAAAATTTCCAATAGAAATTTTCAAGCTTATTTAAAAGTAAAGTGCCAATGCATAGTCCTTATAATAATTAAAGTTATCATAAAATAGAAATATAATTTTGGAGAAATTTTATACCTGATTTCAAAAGTTACTATAAAGCTACAGTAATAAAGAGACTGTACTTTTGGCACAAGTAGACAAATAGATTAATAAAATAGAGTTCATGAGTGTGCACTTGATGTGATCAGTTTTCAGCCTAAGGACCAACTCAGTTCAGTGGAGAAAGAAAAGTTATTGGATTTTTAAAAAATATATGGTTCTTGAAAAACTGGAAAAATAAATGGGGAAAAATAACACTCTACTCTTCATATAATACACAAACACTAATTTGAGAAGTATAATTATATTAAGTTCTTGAACTTAGAACTTATAGTTAGGAATATACAGTGGTAGAAATCAGAATTGTGTTTGCCAATCCGTGATGGAGATTGATAGTGGGGGAAAGAAATGTAATATCTGTTATATCTTAAACAGTGGATTGATTACTGGGGGGTAGGTAGATAGATCAAAATTCGTCAAAATGCATATTTAATACCTATCTCTGCTTTTCACTATAGGTAAATTTTATCTCAATAAAAAATCCTCAACTGGTAAAGGAAGTTCTAACTCTGTAGATTTTACATATAGGACACTCACAAGGAACTCTTGACACACCCAAAATAAATGAAAAACATCCTTTGAAATTAAAATCTGCTTTGTTTTAGTGGAAATATAAACCTCCCTTGAATTTAGCCAAAGAGAAAAAAAAAATGTATTTTAAAAAAGACCACTTAAAACTTGGTAAAAACAAATTCAAGTATTTAAAATAAAAAATATTATCATATCTCTGGAATACAGCTATGTTTATATGATACTAAACATCTAAGTGAAAACAGAAAAACTCAAACATGCAGATGTTTTTATTCAAACCAACAAATAATCTCATGTTTACAACTCTAAAGATTGATGTCCAACAATAAAATTGATTTTTGTTGGAGTGACTCTACATAAGAGAAAGATGAAAGAGTAGGAGAAGGTGCTATAAAGTCACAATTAAATATTAATAAAAGTTGACTTTGGGAAAAGTAGAAAAAAAGATTTTTGAGGCTTCAAATTAAATGAATTAGTTCATGGTTGTAGCTGTGCTATTTATTTTTCCCAACTTGTGTTTAGTATTTTATACATTTTCTTAAAGCTCATGAGATTATATTTTCAAAAAGTATTTTGCTTAAGCATAACTACTGCTAAAATATTTAAAATAAAATATATTACAGAGCAGCTATTGGACCGCAATCTTCACATTTATTTTCTTACATTTGTAAGAAGGCTGATCTCCCTTCTCCCAGCTTAATTGGACTACGAGGCTCAACTGACAGTATTTTTGTGAATGAGGTTTAAAACTATGACACCAGGCTCACTATATGTGTCATTCTAAGTAGTATCACTAACATAGTTTTGAGGTGTAGTGTCACATAAATCAGTTTTAAGGCAATGTTTATATTTTTACCTATAATTTTTTTTCTTATTTCACTTCTATTATTTATTTTTGCTTCACCCATAGTGTTTTTGTGCAAGCCCCCTAAATTCAGATATTGCTCCTAGCCTTTGGTTATCTTAATCTTTTATATTTATTTTCAGACATAAGCAGAACATTTCACTTCTTAAAAACAAAATTTTATGTGCATTCAGAATTCTTTTGATGTTCAGGATAAATATAGATGGATCCAACAGCTTCCTTGCAGACCACAGTTAGTGTTATCTCTTGTTGGGTTTTAAAAGGAAGAGTGGAGAGACACTAAGCAGAGAGGCAGATCTTCGCTGTGTTTACGACGACAGGCTCAGAGGCCAGTCAGCTTGGGTTCCAATTCTTACTCTGCTCCTTGACTCGGGATGTGACTTTTGGAAAGAACCCAAGTTCTCTTTAAATCAGTTTTCTCATCTTTAAATTGTATATATTTTTAAGAAACCTTTATTGTTGAAAGTATTACATATGTCCCATTCCCCCGCCCCCCCCGCATCGACCCCTTCTAGCCCACCCCTACACCCCACCCCAGGCCTTCACCATCCGATTGTCTGTGCCCATGGGTTATGCATATATGTATACAAGTTCTTTGTCTGATCTCTTCCCTCCCACCCACCCACCCTCACCTTCTATGTTCCATGCTTCTGTTTCTCTGGATCTATTTTGTTCATCAGTTTATTTTTGATCATTAGATCATGTGATACTTGTCTTTCTCTGATTGGCTTTATATTTCATAGTTTTGCAAATTAAATGTGTTAGTACATTCAAAATGCTTGAAAGAAGGGTAAAAAATGCAGCAAGTGTCAGTCACTTTTACTAAAAATGAACATTGTCATCAGGCAACTTAAAAGTATCTAAGTAAAACCCACTGCAGGTTGGGAGATAGATCCATACAAGGAAGCTGATTTTTGAGGAAACTTTATATTGTTGTAGTTGACTAGGCTCTAGGAGTGTCAGTGTACCACTTAATAAAAAACCAGCTGAGTGTGACAGCACATGTCTAGTACAGTTTCCTGGGGAATTGTTGGAAGCAGTCTGGCATTAATTGGTGAGCCGAGGGTTCTCTTTTCAGTGGTTTGGCCTCACTTCTAGAGGGATTAAATAAACCTGTAAACTGCTGAGAATATTTAAAAAATACTAAAGTAGGAATCAGAGTATTAATTTTTTGTTTTGGAATTTCATAGGTATGAATCAATCTATCTCTTCTTTCTTAAATGTGATTTAAGAATAGCCTTTTGGAAGGAAACAAGGACATGTAAACTCCTCACCTTCATGTGCTTACCTCAAAAACTTAAAAGAAGAGTGGAACATGCCTCATTACTTTGTTCTCTTGACAGATGACAGATTTTGGTTATGGGGTGCATGTATGTGTGTGTGTGTGTGTGTGTGTGTGTGTGTGTGTGAGAGAGAGAGAGATCTGAGTTGAATAATAAACAAGAAAATGGTGTAATTCACTGGAACATATTGAGAAATTATTTTGGCAAGCAGAATATAATCTTACATGATGACACTGTTGCTTCTACTGGCATTATTTCTTTTTCATCCTGAAGTGTGTGTTTGAGATGTGATGGACATATTCTTGGATACAATGGACACAATCAATTACCTTTTAACTTTTAAGATCATGGGACTTTATTTTATAATGGTCCTCTTTTCCATGTTATTCCAAACCAGTTTTCCAGAATAAATCTCCTTACTGATATGTTCCTATACTGATAGGTATATACACACAGAATTGATCTTTGAGCAGGGCAATTAAATAAATTTGAGTAAACCTAAATTTTAGGAAAGCATCCCTTGTTATTGCTTTAACAATGGAGCAATTGTGTTCCCCCTGTGTGGTCCAGAGTGCATAGGTACAGCTTTGTAAGAGCAGCTGTGAAAACAGTCTGCCTTCCTTGTGTTTAGATACCTATCTGGGATCATGGAATGATGGAGGAAATAAAAACTTCAAAATGTAATAATGGTAGAAAACATACTTTAGTTGTATTTATCCTTAATCCTAATAAGAAAACCCAGACTATATACTTTCTTTTTTTCCAAAAATATATTCAATATATCACCTTTTCTAAAACCCATATACTTACTCTATGTATCATGTTTCAATACTCAAAGGTACTCTTTCTGTGGCTTAATACACTAGTGATACAATGCTGTAACTTCAGAAAGTGGGGAGATAATTCCACTGTATAAGAACACTCAATTATGGAACACATTTTGAGATTTGGACTGTAATAGAAAGCACTGGGAAGGTGGTCTTGCATTTCACTTTAATCAAATATCCCCTCTTTATTGGATCCCCTGGCTCTTTATGCTAAATGAATACATTTAATTTATATTAGAAATATGATGAAAATGAGTCCAGTTCACTTAACAATATGTTAAGGGGATAAGAAAGAAATTCAAATTAACATATATACATGTAATAAAAATTTCATTTCTTTTCATTTGAATTAAAGTATTGATAAAATGACAATTTCTGCTTCATCAGTTAGTATTTAGGGTAAGAAATAGTTGGCAGAGATGTTTACTTTTTGGATAAAAACTCTGTATTTGCGAAACAAAAATTAATATTTTCAGATACATTTTGCAAGGATCATATTGTAAGAAACATTTGTTTAGATTATCGCCTAGATATTTTATTTGCTGAAACATTTAAATTTAAATATGAATTTACTAAAGAAATACAAGGTAAAATGACTTTAAAGCAAATATTTGTTGTGTGAGTCTAAATCTAAATTAATTCAGACTTTTTTTTCTTAGTAGAAAAATATCAAGCATGTGGCTTATGGCTTTGAGCTTCCTTGAACTAATGAGCAGTGTCTTCATAAATCACATGTCTTTGTAATTGACATGTTTCAACCTGGAAATAAGATATATTTTTTGGAAATTTTTAGAATACTATCATATATTGAAAAAATAGAGCCAATCTCTTGAAAATAAATACACAGAAATACTGGAAACATGTTTAGGCAGATTCTTGAGTGCTGGCATAAATGGCTCACTGCTTATTGGAATTCAAACTTGACCAGCTGGCTGGTATGGCTGTTAGTTGTGTGTCATCCTGGTCACCTAAATGTTGCTGGTTCAAATTCCTAGTCAAGGCACATTCCCTTATTGCAGTTCTTGATCCCCAGTAGGGAGTGTGCAAGAGGCAGCCAATCAATGTTTCACTCGCACATTCTCTCTCTCTCTCTCTCTCTCTCTCTCCTAAAAATCAATTTCTAAAATCGTACAATACACACACATACACACACACACACACACACACACACACAACGCATGGCCAGCTGGTGCAGAAAGAACAAGGGCATCGAATGTATAATTGGTAGAATGTAGTTTTGTTAAGAAGATGCACAAACAATAAAAACCCTTTTGACGTTTGGGAAGATGGAGTTTAGAAGAAAAACTAAGTGTCCATGGTTAATAGAAGTGTAAAAAGATCAAGAATAGGTAAATCAATAGATTAGACACATGACCGCAACACCATGAGGATTAGGATAAAATGAACTCTTTCTCGTTTAAAAAGCTTCTGCCTCATTTACATTTCTTTTGCACTCTACAGCTAGCAAACAATGTAGTGGTAGCTGAAAATAATTGGGTTTGTTGCCTACTTCCACCATGGGAATATAAACTTAGGCCAATCATATGATAAACTCTGATGAATACACCGAAGTTACTTGATTGTAATAGACATTGCATATATATTCATTTCCCTTTTACCTACATACTCCTTAACCAGATTTAGTGTTTACAAAGAGACCCTGAACACCTTCATTAAGCTACTTAGGGTCAAGTTATTATAGGAACCTTAAATATTTAGAAATTACAAGTAGAATAACTCTATCCTTTGTCAATTTGAGCAGGTAAGACTATTTATACATTTTTATTTTTTTCTGGGAAACATTTTACTCTTTTTATAAAATAATATTACTCTTCATGTAGCTCAGCGGAGGCAACCGCTTGTTCCTATATTTCTAAAGCAGGGGTAAAAGCTCCTGGATGGACCAGGTGGGCCAATGAAAACATGGGCTTCACTCAGCCAACTGTTGCTAAGTGCAAATGACAGTTTGGTGTTCCCACGTGCTCTGAGTCTTAAAAGAAGCTGGAACTTCAGCTTTTTAAATAATATAGTCTAACTTTTTTATATTACATGAATACTAGAGACCCGGTGCACAGATTTGTGCATGGGTGGGGTCCCTCAGCCTGGCCTGAGGCCTCTTGCAATCCGGAACCCCCAGGGATGTAGTAGTGCCCGAAGCAGCAGGCGGCCAGGGGTAACTCGAGCCCAGGCCAGGTGCTGCGCTGCTCCCGCTCATCCTGGCCCCACTGCACCTGCTGCAGAGGCGGGAGAGGATTGTGCTGCCACAGCTGCACTTGCCAAGCGTGAGCCCGGTGTCTGGCACCCGTCAGTCAGCTGAGCAGCGCTCCTGCTGTGAGAGCGCACTGACCACCACGGGGCAGCTTCTGCATTGAGCATCTACCCCCTGGTGGTCAGTGCGCATCATAGTGACCGGTCGTTTGGTTGTTTGGTCATTTGGTCACTTAGGCTTTTATATATATACTAGAGGCCCGGTGCACAAAAATTTGTGCACTCGGGGGGGGGGAGAGGGGGTCCCTCAGCCCATCCTGTGCCCTCTCGCAGTCTGGGACCCCTCAGGAGATAATGACCTGCTGGCTTAGGCCTGCTCCTGGGTGGCAGAGGGCAGGCCCAATCCCGAGGTGCAGCCCCTGGTTGGGCTCAGAGCAGGGCCGACTGGGGAGTTGGGGCACCGCCCCCTGTCATGCACAGAGCAGGGCGGATGGGGAGGTTGTGATGCCACCCCTAGTCATGCTCAGGGTAGGGCCGATTGGGAGGTTGGGGCACCGCCCTCTGTCACACTCAAGGCAGGGTCGATAGGGAAGTTGCAGCGCCACCCCCTGCCACGCACAGAGCAGGGCCGATCAGGGGGTTGGGGCGCTGCCCCCTGTCACACACAGAGCAGGGCCCATCAGGGGTTTGGGGAGCTCCCCCTTGTCATGCACAGAGCAGGGCTGATCAGGGGGTTGGGGAGCTGCCCCCTGTCACACACAGAGCAGGGCCAATCAGGGGGTTGAGGAGCTCCCCCCTGTCATGCACAGAGTAGGGCCAATAAGGGAGGTGGGGCACCGCCCCCTGTCACATACAGAGCAGGGCCTGTGGGGGGGGGGGGGGGAGTTGAGGCGCCACACCCTGTCACACTCAGGGCAGGGCCGATGGGGAGGTATGGCTCTACCCCGTCTCACATAGAGCAGGGCCCGTGGGGGGTTGGAGCGCCGCCACTGTCACACACAGAGCCGCAGGGCTGATCAGGGGGTTGGGGCGCTGCCCCCTGTCACACACAGAGCCGCAGGGCAATCAGGGCGTTTGGGGTGCTGCCCCTTGTCACGCTGATCCCGGTGCCGGGAGGCCTCGAGGCTCCGCTGATCCCGCCTGGCAGGGTCACAGATCCGGGTCCCAGACCGCAGACAGCCTTGCCTGCTGCCGCCCGCCTTCAGTATGCAAATTAGCCGCCATCTTGTTGCTTCAGGGTGGGGGTCCCCACTGGGGTGCCTGGCCAGTCTGGGTGAGGGGCTGAGGGCTGTTTTCAGGCTGGCGGGCAACTGAAGCTCCAAACCTCTCCTTTTTTTCTTTTTTTTTATTCTGGCATTTATTTACCTTCTATGGCTGTCACTGGAGCTGGGAGCTGGCTTTCTCTCTGAGGCTCGGCTGAAAGCAGGTTTCTGGCCTTTGTTTTCTGTATTCGAAACAATGTTGCGACTCCAGCTCTGAGATCCCGGCTGACTGACAGGAGCTTTCTGGAGTTTTGTTTATCTTCTATAAATGTTACTATGTTTCCAACTGAAGCTCAGAGGCCGGCGGGGAACGTTGGAGTCCACAGCAAGCCAGCCTCCTGTTAGCTTCCAGCTGCCTGGCTGCCGGCCGCCATCTTGGCTGACAGTTAATTTGCATAAGGATACGCTGATTAGCCAATGGGAAGGGTAGCGGTCGTACGCCAATTACCATGTTTCTCTTTTATTAGTGTAGATAGATAAATATTTATAACACTGTGTGAGCTAAACAAAACTTGAGTGGCATCAGCCAGTTTGGTAAAAATCATCACCAACAGTCAAACCATGCGAGAGTAGCTGGAGTTTTAAATTATCTGAGGTAAATCTGAAAAATTATTTCTATTGAAATAAAATGACTTTTGAACAGGAAACTTTAATTCCTTCAAGGAGCTTCCCCAGGCCCAGGCTGCTGCCCAGCATGATTTAAAGTCTCTTCTCAATTACCCTTGTTCATATTTTCATTTGAGATATGTAATAATACTATTCTAAAATAAAAATAGGATATGAGATTTAGAAGATACGAATATAATGATGTGTAATTAATAGAGAGTATATGTATATGTACTATCTTAGAAAATCTTGGAGTTACGGCTTTCATGATAGAATATGTATCACAATTTTATCATATTAGAAAAATGAGTTAAACACACATATTGTAACATGCTAGGAGAAAAAAGGATTATGGTTTTCCCTCTGTATTTCTATCATTTTGGCCAGACTTTTAATGTTTAATATGTATATAATGAATTAAGTTCTGACTAATGGTTTATTCTGATTTTACATGTCTTACCTGCTCAAGAGTGGGGGTTCTTGGCACTCATATATTAAGAAAACAATCAGTGCTCATTTATTCTTTGGTTCCTTAAAAATTTGTAAAGGTGGTATTATTAAAGCAGGGTTGACACATATAGAACAAACAGAGAAGTAATGAGAAATAACAAGGGAAAGGGCATCACATTCAGATTTAGGAATGATTGCCTACAGAGCGAAAATCTGTGAAGGATTACTTTTATTTTATGTTTCCTCATCTGTGGAGATTCTATTCCAACCCAAACCTGAACCACAGAGACCTCTGGAACCAAACCTTATTGAATAAGGTCTTCCAATGAGTTTTTTCAAGGATTTCTGTTACCAAATACCCTCAAACTTACCGTCACTATTAAAAGAGCTGTTCTTCTGTTTCAGCCATGAATTCTGAATCATTTCCTTGGAATAATTTTGTTAGGACTATGATTTTTAAAACTTGATCTAACTATATTTATTACAAACACACATGCACACAGATATATATTCAGTTAATACAGCGATTTTCAACCTTTTAGATCTCATGGCACACATAAACTAATTACTAAAATTCTATAGCACACCAAAAATATACTTTCTGCTGATCTGACAAAAAAATAGGTATGATTTTGATTCATTCACATTGGATGGCTATTGTTGTGTTGGCTGTTGTTACTTTTTTATTATTTGACAATTTAAGGGAAAGGAGTTAGGTATTGCATGTTTTAAAAATTCTTGGGGCACACTGGTTAAAAATCAGAGTTAATGTTTTGAACAGAAAAATTTTTGAAAGTATCATGATTGAATTTGTTAAACATTTAAAAATATAGAAAATATCAAGATATACAAACATAGTTAATGTATTTACCAAATCCTGCAACCTTCCTATAGATATTAAACTGGAATATATCACAAATATTATAACAAATAATTGTATATATATACTTGCTATATCATGAAACCAAATCATTGTCTATTCTTGTAATTTTCTTCTGGCCTTAAAAAAGTCACCAACATATTTCTTGACATGATAGTGGAACACACCCCACACACACCTAACCACACACACACACATATGTCAGTGTACACATATGAGAGTCAAAAGTTAGCATTTAAAATTCAAACCTGCTTAGACAGTTCTTTCCTATGCATAATTTCACATAAATCTTTGTGAAGTCATGACAGTGATAAACTGTGAACACCTGGCATGCTATCATTGATAATGACAGAAGGCTATAGAAATCTGATATATATTTCTTCTTAATAGGAAAAGTAATTAGTCTTTATGGAAGCCATAATCCAAAGGGTGTACATTTGGCCTTTTTACAGGCCTTGGGATGGTTTTACTACTTAAAAAAAGGTTTTACTCAGATTCAACTAATAGAGGAACGTATATATATATTTTTAATATTGTGATGCTTCTACAATATTTTACTTCTTTCAATCAGGTTCTGAAAAAAAAATCCCATTTTAGAGATATGAAAATACCTAAAAAATAAAGACAAACTTCAGATGAGTAAGAATCCCATGAACCATTCACATTACTTTTTAATTAAATTAATAATTTCTGAATCCATAGAATAAGATTTGAACCTCTAATAATGGCATTTTAATAAAACATAGTTATCTATCTCTGTAAATTAAATGTAAAATTACCTCAACATTAATTTATGATAGTCCAAAAACTTTGTCAGTTATTTGAGTTAGTATTTCTTCAAATTCAGAACTTCTTAGTTTCAAAAATTGAATTTTTCTAGCTGCCTGGAAAAAAATGTTGTTTTATAGTAAGTGTTTTGCCACTGCTATTTTTTAGGGACACTTTTAATAGCTTCTTCCTCATTAATATTGCTCTGGGAACCTGTTTGATGTATAACATACAAAAAATAAAACAAAAAACCATGAACATGCTCACAGGCTCATAACACATTAGGGTTGGAATGTATTTTTATATCCCAACATGTCTAGACATAAATTATGCAGAATGGAAGGTGAGGACAGGCAGAAAGAGATAAACATCAGCAGGGTTTATTGCTTCCTTTATTTTTCAAGTGGCCTTCTTCCTTACAGAAGCTTTAATTGTGCTTCAGTTAGGTGGTCACCCAAACAACTAATGACAGTCACACTCTTGACAAATTTACTGTGGTAGAATTAGTTCTAAGGTGATTAAAATGCATATCTAAACTAATCAATTTATTATCATGCTAGCTGAAGTTTATTATTAAATCTAGATAAAACTCATAACACACAGTTTTCTGTTTAATTTATATAATGTATAAGCTGTGTAAATAAATGAAATAAAATCAGTAAACTATAATTTAAAATGGCTAATGGTGTGAGGCCAAATTTTTATTTTTCTATCTCTGTAAAGAAAAAAATTTAGGAAAAATAACTTTTTTTTCAGAAGACAGGATTGATATTATGTATTTATTAACATGTCAGGGTATAACTGTGTCTCAAAGTCAAAACTGCAGAACTTGTTAGCAGTAACCAGCTTTTACCAAATTTAGCTCAAGTCAGTACAATAATGTTGGTATCTGCAAAGCCACACAGAGTATTATGACTTACAGGGGCATATCCACCAACCAGTGTTCAAAACTATGTTAAAACAGAGCAGTTGAGTGAACAAAAACAAGAACAAAAATAAACAGAGAGAGAGAGAGAGAGAAAATGAGACCCTGCTGGGAGCACAGGATTAAAGCAAGCCCACTTAAAGTACCCTGTTGTTTCTTTTTCTTATTCTTTTTTCTGTCAGTTTCTTTTTTTAAATTTTTTTTAATTGATTAAGTTATTAATCAATAAAAGAGAGAGAGAGAACCCAAGAACCCATGGACTGAGGCAGCAGTGTGATGATTACCAGTGGGGAGGGAGTGGTGGGTGGAAGTAGAAGAGGGTATAAGAGGAATAAATGGTGATGGGGAAAACATTTTTAAAAAATAAAGGAAAATTAAAATAAAATGTAAAAAACAACAAACAGAGCAGTTGAGAAAGCTAAAAACAACTAAAACTTCTCAAATGTTGCTATTCTCATGTTTGTGCACTGGTAACATAAAAACAGCTGAACTCCAACTGTCTTCATTCATGGTAATGATCTTGATTGAGACCAAGCATGGAAATTTTCAGCCTGAAAGGATTGTCTTTGTCAAAGTTATGAAAAGTTTGAATACATAGTTTTAAATAGACATGCATTCCCTTCCTTTGTAAAGCTGGGGTTAATAATATTTGCTATAACTGTAATAAATTACTTTTAAAAATTAAGCATGGAAAATTAGCTTTGTCTTAAGAATTAATTCTAGTAATCAAAAGCAATGCCAAAAAGGAAAGTGACTTTTTTACCCTCCTCAAACCCAAGCACATTTAGCTTAAGCTAAATACAAGCATAGGCTTTCACTCATAGGTACTAAAAATCATTTATTTATATATGAAGCATATTAGTGATAGATAGACAGGTAGATAGATCAATGGATATGTAGCTAGGCAGAGAAAAACAGAAAGAAAAGAAGAAGGGGAGGGAGAGAAGGAAGAAGGAAGGAAACAAAATTGAGGAAAAAAGAAAATAAAAGCAAATAGAAATTTATGAAATGTTATGCAAAATATACACAAATTATTCTTTATAGTAATATAAAAATAGTTCTGTTGAAATTTCACTTTAAATATATAAGATAAAAGAAATTTTTTAAGATAATGGCCTTTTAGCCATATTTCTAACAAGCAACCATTGAAAAATAGTGAAAGAAAGCAATATATATGGAAATATATATATTTGTCACTATAAAAGATTATTTTTGCTTTAGTATTTATAGTGAGGCAGTAATTTCTGGGTATGAAGAGTAGACTAGTAAACTAGTATGTGAATATGATGAATGTTGCATAAAACATCAATCTCCACCACTTTCTTGTTTGTCTTCTATTCTTTCTTCCAGCTAAGCATCTGTCTGTTCTTCAGAGGTATCTTTTCCTCTACATACCTGTTAGAATAAGTATGTTCAAAAGAATTTATAGGTTAACATGTTTGGTATGTTCCTATGTATACTTCTACAATATTTTGATTTTAAAACAATATCTAGAAAAAAACAACTGATAAAATCATTAACAATAATATTAAGTATAACATCAGAATCAATCGGCCTAACTTTTATGTCTACATATGATCTTGTGTATGTATTTTAACATTTTCAATCTCCTGTATCTTCATTTGTAAATATTGGAATAATAATATTTGCTATAGCTACCTCTCAGGATTGTTATTAAAAATTATTCAATGGGTTAATATATAAGAAATAAAGTGATATGTAGAATTCAAAGCAGCATATACATTTCAGGTATTGTACTTCATGATGTTGACAAACACCCGGGGAGACAAAAGGCAATCTTAAATTGGTATTTCTGGAGGCAGATGGCTACAGTGAGCATCCCCAGCTCTCCAGGCCAGTGTCACCATGATAATGGCAGAAAGTGAGACCCTGCTGGGAGCACAGGATTAAAGCAAGCCCACTTAAAGCACCCTGTTGTTTCTTTTTCTTTTATTCTGTCAGTTATTTTTTTATTTTTTTATTGATTAAGTTATTACATATGTGTCCTTATCCCCACATTACTCCTAACCCCCCACTCATGCGCTCACCCCCCTGTTGTCTGTGTCCATTGGTTAGGCCTATATGCTTGCATATAAGTCTTTGGTTGATCTCTCCCCTTACCCCCACCCTCCCCTACCTTCCCTCTGAGGTTTGACAGTCTGATGCTTCTCTGTTGTTTCTCCCTAAGGGTTTGAAGTAGTCCTCTGAGCAATAGGGATGTCTGGTAGATAGTGGCAGCAAAGGCATCATTCACTATTTAATGGGTGCCTGTCTTTCTTTAAAAAAAATTATTGATTTCAGAGAGGAAGAGAGAGTGAGAGAGTGATAGAAACATCAATGATGAAAGAGAATAATTGATTGACTGCCTCCTGCACACCCCACACTGGGGATCAAGCCTACAACCCGGGCATAATATTTTCAAATCAAAATCAATATAATAAGATAGTATTAATAAACTATACTATTAATAATATAATGTATAATTCAGTAAAATATTGTTATATCTATTGGAAAATGTCCACTAGATTGTGATGACCTAAAGTAATAACAATGTTAAACCTGTAGAAAAATTAATTTTAAAATGTGCAACATTTTCCATCACAGAATGATTGAAACCATTTCAGAGCACTTCTCTGTTGGAAGGTGAAAGTTCAGAAGGAATTTAATATGAAACTGATTGTGGTTAGAAAACCAAGGGCTGACCTTATTTTTCTTGAAAAAGCAAAAGCAAAAGGAACCTCAAATTATATCCCTCATCCAAACCCAACACCTAAAGCAACATTGCAACCTCTTCTAAAGTTGCCTGGGGACATAGACTCAGAACTTACTTGCAAAATGGTTTTGTAATTGAAATTTTAACATCACTTTCTAAGCAGACCGTCTCTCCTTGGGTGTCCAAAGAGTGCCACAGACACTTTCGGGCTGTAAGTTCCCTGCTTATGGGGTCCCAGAACAAAGTGGGAGGGCTTCAGACCACAGAAAGTAAACTCAATTTTTCCTCATTTTGCAGAAGGAGAATTACACATCACAGTGGTGAATAGATGGTTCAGAATCCCCTGATACTGTGAAGGACCTGATCCCCACTCTCCCTCATGACCTAAGTTAGGTCCCATGGGAAACTATTAACTCTTCTATTGCATCTATATCTACCTAGTAAGATACATACGAAAAGCAATACGGAGAGGTAAAAAGTCCCCCATAGCTGAATCCAGTCCCAGTTTCCAGAGTTTTGGCAACCACACATTCTGATGTGTTCATGAGTCTGCTAGTGGGGCAAATAGTATTTTTCAATTTAAAAATTCAATAATCACAGAACCATTTTGAGTACACAAACTCGCTTAACCTTTGAAAACCTCTCTCACTCTTTGAGAGGAAGCAACCTCCTCCTCCTCCTCCTCCTCCTCCTCCTCCTTCTTCTTCTTCTTTTTAATGCAAGCTTTTCAGTAGAGTAACCGAACCAAAAAAATCCCCCAAAACAAAAACACTATATTTCTTCATCACAGTCCATTTCCTGGAATTGGCTACATCCAAAAAAGACAGAGTTGAGCCACCACAAGAAAGGCTTTTGTACTGGAATTCCAATCCAGGCGCAAACCAAAGCCTACTGGAAACCTCGTGGGAAAGCAATCTGTAAGGTTTCTCCTCTCCAGAACCTCAGGCTATCATTTGAGTCTGAAGGTGATTCAAGATCATCCGTCAGTGATTATAGTTTTATTATTATTATTTTTAAAAGAGGCCTATTTCTATATCCTTGAAAATATCATTATGAGAAATTTGTTCCTAAAAGAAATTGTTCCAGATCTAACCATTTCTGAAAACAAAATGCTCTTTCATTTTCTTAAGTGTTCTTCAACCACAAAGTCTCTGAAAACACCATAACCTATCTTTACTACAAAGTCAGGCAAAGCCTTTTTAAAAATGGGGGAAATTTTATAATTCACACTTTGGTTTTATATACTTTTCTTGGTATATGGGAGCAGGAAATTATAGACATTGTAGAAACTCAGGATAAACATAGAAAGACCACCAGGTTGTGTGGCGAAGGGGCAGACTGTGGATACGCACTCATGATGTGGGGTTCCTGCCTTTGGCAGAGTCACTTCCCAGCCCACCCTTTTCTTCTTCTTTTTTTCTCTCTTCAAAGCCCTTTACTTGACCTGCATTCTTTTCCATGGCCACATCCATCCTCCCCACTCTACTGTTCTTCCCTTTAAGACGTCTACAGAGCCAGGCTGTAGTTCCCAATGATCATTTATACCCTACGTCTACACACAAAGGGAAAGATGTCTAAATTTCCTACTAAACAGGGCTAAGTGAAATACTGATGAACTTTGAAGCAGTTCCTTTATATGAGATCTAGTAAGACTGTGGGCTACTATTGTTCATACTTCTGTCGTGCACATCATGCCATTCCTACTATCTCTCTCCCCTTCTTGACCGAACATGGAGATTCAGTCTGAGGTTTAGCCTGGCCCAAATAAATGCCAGACCAACTTCCTCCAACGAAGATATACCATGTAATGCCATTTTTGGTCTGGATTTTTATCTGCATATTCTCTATTGGGTCATGTCCTCAGCATGTAAAGTGACTCTGGCTCTTTAAAAATCCTTTCTAATCATGTTACCAGTTATCATTCATCAGGTTCCCTGCTTAAGCGACTTGCCTTGGCTACCTCACTCCCCACTCCCTTTAGCTCTGAGGCCTCCAGTCTACTGAAAGTGCTCTTGTTAAAAGACTGGTGACTTCAGGTTGTTTAATCCAATGTAGAAATTTTAATTCTGTGTACTCATTTTACCCTTTCAGAAGTATTTAAAAAGTTCTCTTTGTCACTCTCTCTGTGAAAACTCTCTCTTTGATAGACTCTATGGCATGATATTGTATTTTTTTCTATATTTTTAGTCATTTTTATTTTCATTTTTCTCTTCCATTTTTTTTTTTGCTCCTTTCCCAGATTTAAACATTTTTTTGGACTTTTTCAGGGTGTTACTCCTTACAAACTCTCACTCAAAGAAAGCATACCAATTCCTGTGTCTTACCTTCAGATAAAGTAACAAAGGTAGGTAGCATTAATATGGTTTATTTTCTTGATTTCTTTATTAATTTTCTTACGCACTGATTTATAAGCTTCATCAGGGCAGAGACCATGCCCATGGTTTTTAATGGTACATACTCAACATAACATCTTTCGGTGTCAGATTTTTTGTACAGTTTTTTTTTTTTTTTTGATCTGTGATATCATTTAGCCCTGTCCCAGCCTTTCTACTAAAAAACTTAAGCACTTTATGCACATATCCTCTCTCTATCTCTGGTATTTTCATCCTACTTTCCTGGAAATATCATGCTCAGTCTGGATAATGCTTCTGGTGTTGGTAACTCCAAAATTTCTATTGCACATGCAGTGGCTGCATCTGTATGGCTAATTCCCACCAGATCCATTTGTTGTCCACAGTCATGCCCCAAATGAACAGCAGAGTTCCAGGCAGCATTTCCAGTCACTGATACCCACCCGGAGAGCCCTAAGGGAAGGGAACACAAGAACCAGAGAGTGGCATATGCTGGAAACTGCCTCCTGGCACTGAGGGCAGATGCCAGAATCTCGTCAGAGGACAAATGACCACATAGTCATGGATACACTTTCTTCTTTACCAGGATGCCCTTTCAAAGAATAAGAATAAGAATAAGAATAAGAATAAGAATAAGAATAAGAATAAGAATAAGAATAAGAATAAGAATAAGAATAAGAAAGAATAAGAATAAGAATAGAATAAGAATGAAGAAAGAAGGAAGAAGGAAGCCAAACAAACAAACACACAAAACCTGAAACTCTAAGATATTAAGTAGAAGAGAGATGATTCAAACCTAGGAATCAAATGCCAAATTGTTAGTACTACAGATGGAGGGGTGGGAGATAAACAGGTGGGTCTGTTTCTGGTCTAGAATCCAGTCCCTGCTGTAGGACCCAGGTCACTTCCGTTGTGCTGGAGTGTCTAGCGCATCTTAGTAACGTATCTTATATGTGTTTTGCTTGTGTACTTGTTCTAAGTACAGTTTTAGTTATCAGCTTTTATCATAGAACAGTTTGCCTTTCTAGTACATCCTGCACATTGCAACTACCTGATAGCATTTTTTAACAAACAACAAAAACAATCTGCAAGGTGCTCTGATATTATCTAACTAGAACCACTGTTCTGCATTTTTTTCGAGTTATCCAAGGGGCCCTTTATCGTGACACCATGGTGGGTAATAGCTGGAATGTTTCTAGCTGTTGTACTGAGAGCAGATTACTTCCAATAGTGATAAGAAATGGATTCTTATCAAGCAGAATGTGAACTATCTTATTTCTATGACACAAAATTTACAAAACAACACACAAATGGAAGCCAAGTACTTGGGAAAATTCAGTCACTTGATTCACAATACATATTAGATTACCTAAATACAGGGGTGGGAAAATGTAGTTTTACAGTTATTTTTATGGAAAATAATATAATAATTAATAAATAATACAAGAATAAACTCTGTGTTTCACATACTCACACTTTTAAATCTACTTTTGCCTCCTCATTTTATAATAATTTGCTCTGTGCATCTTTTGAAGTAATTATAAAAAGCAATAAAAAAACCTAAACTAATAACTAGCACTAGCATTAATATTTCTATCAATTACTCAAGCTCCAATTTAACTGTACTTGGCAGGGAGGTGGAAAGTGCTATTACTCCTTTGTATTAAATAGTTGCTCATAACACTACCTTTTTAAAAGCAAATATGGTACTATATATATATGCATTTATCCACCATAAATATATATGAGCCCCTTCCTCATGTTCTTCAGGACCTCCTTCTATTTAATTATTGAGAATTTCCTTGTAAATTTTATTTAAAATATGACACTCACACCCAATCTGGTATTTCCATGCCCATTGCAATGTTTCAAATTGCTTCATATTATATAACACCATTAGATATAGCTACATATTTTCATTGTCTGAATTTCCCTACTATTCAAAGTGAGGGTGAGGCATTAATTTTTTTCTTTACTATATCCTCTGACATAAAATAGTGTCTGAGCTGTGAAATGACATTTTGCTAAAGAAGATAAATGAATAGCCAATAGCACATGAATAGATGCTCAACAACATGAGTCATTAGGAAATGCATTTCAAAATCACAAGGTACTACTTCACAGTAAATAGGATGGGAATCAGGATGACCTACAAAAACAAGTGTTGGTGAGCATTTCTGGTGGGAATGTAAAGTGGTACAATGATTTAGGAAAAAATAGTTGACCATTTCCTTAAAAGGTTAAACATAAATTTGCTATATGACCCAGCAATTCCACTCCTAGGTATATTCACAAGTGAAATAAAAACATGTCCACATAAAGACCTGGACATTAATGTTCATAGCTGTATTATTCATAAGTGCCCTACTAAAACCAGCCCAAATGTCAATCAACTGGTAAATATAAAAACAAAATGTGTTATATCCATGCCATAGAATACTATTCAGTAATACAAAAGAGTATACTGCTAATAAACACTTCCAAATGGAGGAATCTCAGAAAACTATGCTAAGTTAAAGAAGTCAGGTGTAAAAGATCCCATATGTACATTTAAATTTATATAAAAATTGTTTTTACAAAAAGAGTCAGAAAGCTGAAGAGAGTGAAATGACTGCCAGTGGACAGAAGCTATCTTTGGGGGGATGGAAATGTTGGAAAACTGAATTGTGATGCTTTTTGTATAACTGTGGTGTCACTAAAAATAAATTTTACACTTAAAACTGCGGAATTTTAAGAAATGTAAAGCAGATTTCAAGAAAGCTGTTTAAAAGGATTCGTAAAAGTAGGACTTCAATATTTGTTGAATCAAAGAATAATTAACTATGGTACATACTCAATAATGATCACAACCTCAGAAGAAGGAAAACATGCACTTATGTGACCTACAAAATGTCCTTATACAAACAACATTTTTACAAACAAAACTGTACTTTATATACATAATTGTGTGTGTATATAAGTATGTATGTGTATGAGTGCGCCTATGGGTTGTGTGTTATCTCTTTCCACAATCTCGGAAAATTTCTTACAATGTAAGAGGCATTAGAACCTAAAATATAGAAGTGAATTCTGATGTGGTTGTAAATTAGGAATAAATAAATCAGGATTCCATTCCATCATAGTGGATTCTAGAGAGAAGAGTTTTGCCCATGCGCTGTCCCCGAGGACTGGCACTGTGGTTTGAAGGATGCAGGTTTAATGAAGAGGGGCTTCTGGAGTCTGAGTGAAGGAGGTGAATGACCAGCAGGCTGTTTAGACTTGATGGTCTGCTGAAGACAGGAGGACCTGAGGATTCTGCAAAGTCTCACTATTGTACGTCACAGCATTGATGCATTCCTCATCTTAGAGGTAGCCAGGAACCATCAAAGTAATTATTTCTGATGATAATGGAAAACAACATCTGCATATAGCATTCTGAAGCTATCTGTGCAGCAGAAAGGCAAAACACAGCAGACTGTGGAGTTATGATAGATGCTTTCTCTAAAGTGGACATTGATGAAAGACGTTCTGTGTGACTTTTCAAATAGAAGCTGGGTTTTAAAAGTTGTTTTCAGTGACGGAAGCTTGCTCTGCAAATGCAGCTTTGGCATTGAATCCCTTCATGGGAAAGGTTAAGTCTTGGCTTTTCCATTTTAGAAACTGTTCCAGGTCTCATTACTTCCTCTATGAGAGGAAACAATTGGATGAGGTTAGCTGTTCCAGTTTAGGAATATTAGACATTACTTTCTCCCCAAGTCCCTCAGACGCAGCTCATAGTCACTGCTTCAAACAGATTCATAGGACCAAGAAGCTGTTTGGTGAAGAGAGAAAGTGCTCTGAGAACAGCGTCAGGCTCCTGTCCTCAGCTGCCTCTCTGGTGTGAGATCATAGCAATTAAGACAGGTTTTTCATCTCTTACTGTAATATGCAATTAACAGTAAAAACAGTACTCAGAGAGAGAAAAGCAAGTGAACAGAAGTTCATTTAATTTATTTTTAGGAGGAAGCAGTGGTTGAAAGAAAGAACACACTTTCATGTTATCTGAATGTTTAGGCTTTGGTCACTGACTGATTTCCCTGGTTGTACTCCCCTCGAATAAAACCCGCAGTGTTTGACATGTGTGGGCAGAACTATGTTGCTCGTTATGAACTGGTCAAGGATATTAAAATAGTCTTCTCTTCTCATGTGGATCCAAAAGTCTATCTGCCAAAATTTATTAATTGGATATTTGCTCTCTGATTTATTTACATATCTGCCAAAAGTGCTTTTGAAATTTTTGGCTAGAGTTACTCTGGATAGAAAGAAATATGAGCTGTAAAATAATAAAATAAACTTGAAAATAGCAGCCTAGTGTATTTGATTTCTTTATGAACAGCCAATACCTCTATTATTCAGAGGAATTTGAATCCTTTAAAAACGATATGGATGTAGTACAGAGGATAAAACGACCACGAGAAACCTATCATAACAATATATTCCTTATGTTCAAAATTTTCTGCAAGAAGGTCCATTTGTTATTCAGAGGATAGAGTTTAGGTAAAGATGTATGCAATGGAGCTCATTGTTAGGTGATTTTATTTTTTAAGAAATGACATGGCATGAAAACAGAGGAAAGCATCAGAGAAATGTGTTAAGATACATGGATAAATGAGCTCTTCAGAGATGAGTATAAACAACATTTATTAAAGTACTTCTTAAAATTACAGAGTGCTTAGAGAAAATTCTTGCAGAAACATCTGTAAGGAAACTAGTTTTGGCTACTATTCAAAATGGCAACAGTTCTTGGTATGCATCTACCTGTACTTCCCCCACCTCATTTGTATTCATTCCTATATCATAAACGCTTTTAAAGTAAGGTAATTTCTTATTCCAAACTTATCTAAGTTATTTTTCACCCGCTGACTTGAAAACTGTGGAACAATTTGACTTAAGTTTTCAAACTGCTCAATGCAACATGAGTTCCTGTCTTCACTCCGCTCAATGAGGGGGGCCTATCTTGAGTTCAAGCTTTTGTAATCCCTGGAATGGTCCCAAGTGGTATCAGAGCCAATTTATGAAGTATCCATTTAGAGGGGCAACAGACAGGGCTGGGAGGTCAAATACCAAAGGATGTGATTTCCATTTCTAATTTGAGATCGAATTTCAAGTCAAGAAATGATTCCTAAATTTCAGTTTGAGGACTATGTTGATCTAGGATGATTCTTCTTAACCTCTATATAACAAATATGGAAGATAATAATACTTTAATGATAAATAATAATAAATATATTTAGAGAAAAATTTTTAAAAAATTTTGAGTGGGTGTTGTTTCTTCCTATATACACAGAGTATCCCAAAAAATGTATACACACTTTGAATAAGTATAAATAGGGGGTTTATTAAAATGCATTTCATTTTTAAAATGTTATGGAATCTACAGACATTGTGTATATATACACGTTGTATATACATGGTATGTAAATATATATATATATATATAGTATATATGTATATGTATATTTACACTCACAGATGTACATGCATAAACATACATATATATGTATACACATATACACACCTATCTCTAATGGGGCAATGGTAAAAATTCTTTTTAATGAAATAATGGCATGTTGTAAGTAGTTGCTTAATTCAGTTGATTAAATGATTGATTTTAAAATCCTGATCTGACCAAATTAAAAGTTAGCAAGCCTGAGATGAAAATTCCTTTAATTAATGATCCATGAAATCTCAAATTTTAAGAATCACATTGTTAGAGTGACCCCCAAGCAAAATTGGAAAACACAAGTGTGTACCTTCCCTGTGGCAGCCCACCTCTGCTAGCCTTCAGTACATGCTGTTCTCATGCTTTCTCCATAGACTTCTCCTCCCACCTTTGATTTCAAATCAGATGGATTTCTAAGGAGCACGCTTTAATAAATCATGCTGCAGTTTGAATTTAGGTCACTGTGCTTTCTCTCCCTGGTTTTCTTCAAGTCAAGAATTAAAAGTTAAGTTAAATACTCAGACATAAACTAATGTGTTGCTTTTAAGCAGTACATCAATGCTTATCAATGTCCAAAACTCCTGGGCATATCCCTCTATAGCAGTGATTCTCAACCTTCTGGCCCTTTAAATACAGTTCCTCATGTTGTGACCCAACCATAAAATTATTTTCATTGCTACTTCATAACTGTAATGTTGCTACTGTTATGAATCATAATGTAAATATCTAATATGCAGGATGGTCTTAGGTGACCCCTGTGAAAGGGTCGTTTGACCGCTAAAGGGGTCTCGACCCACAGGTTAAGAACCGCCGCTCTATAGGATGGAGGTTTCTTCCCAGAGGAAGGGAAAATGCATCACAGTATGTTCTTCCCTCTAGTATCCAATCTCTTGACTCATGAAGACTATTTTTCCCTCTAAAAATTTACTCTCTTTATACATCAAAATAATTTGCATTTGGCTCTGCAGCTGCATCAGACATTAATCCAGGGTTTTATGTAATTAATGGGAATAATCATATATGAAGATAATTTCTTTTTAATATGTTTCACATAAAACTCCCTATAGCTCTAGGTTCCTAGCCTTGTTGCTTTGCCCTCAGATCTTCCTCATTTGAAAATGAGTTTTTACCCCATTAATGTCCCCCACCTTTGGGAAACCTTGTCACATTTCACGGACCTTGGGCAGTTGAGGCTAGAATAACCGTCAACTGGGAGAGGCAATATTAGAAACAGGGCAATCTGTATGGAAGAGGAAGACAAACATTTTCTTAATTTCTGCAATTTCATTTATGACGATACATCAAGTGATTTGTGACTATTACAGAGCCATTCTATGTCAGAACTGCCATATTTTAACAATGAGAGAGCAGTGTTTGTCTTTACTTAGGACCAAGTGAAAATCTTAGATAAATGTTATCTGCTCACTACAGTATGATGGCAGAAGACAGGTCATGTGATGTATATGGTTCTTGACAGCAGGGAACCATCAGAATTGGGGGGAGAGATATCCTGTTTTCATTTATTTATTTAATATATTTTTATTGATTTCAGAGAGGAAGGGAGAGAGAGATAGAAACATCAATGATGAGAGAGAATCATTAATTGGCTGCCTCCTGCACACCCTCTACTGGGGACCAAGCTCACAACCCGGGCATGTGCCTTTGACTGGAATTGAACCTGGGACCCTTCATTCTGCAGGCCGACACTCTATCCACTGAGCCAAACCAGCTAGGGTGAGAAATACCCTGTTTTAGTAAAAATGGAAATGAAATTTTTAAAATGATACCCTGACATTTCAGAACTCTCCTTGTTGAGGAGTCTATTCTTTCCCAGACCTTCCAAAGGAATTAAAAAAATAATGTTTTGACTTCGAGCCTTTGATGTGCAGGGAGGCACAATATTTTTTATTAACTCCATTTCCTACCCAGTGATGAGCATTGTTGTTCCTAGAAAATGTTGTATTAAACTCTGAAATAGTTATAATAGAGTACTCGCTTTGCCAGTAGATAGGATTTCTTGATAAATAAGCCCCTTACATTTTTATCCATACAAGGTCTATATCTTCTATTAGATTCTTAAAAGCAACTCAAGACCCTCAAAGTGCTAACGTGCATTGATAATATGCAAACAATGTTTTGATGTAAAATTACTGGATAATTATGAGATGTGCATTTCTGTGTGGCATATTCATTCACTGGTAATGGTCTTAGTTTGAGAATCACAAAGGCAGAGTGTAAAAAGGGACTTGGGTGAATTGTTTGAAAGGTGTTCAGAGGAAGTAGGTGAGGGAATTGGGGAAGCGAGACAGGGAAGAATCCCGCCAGCCAACGGTCTGTTTTCAAGATCACATTTATAGGCAACACACCAGTGCTTGACTCTGCAGGAATTTCTGAAAAATGTACAAAATGTTTTTTTCTGTGTTGTCTATGCTAAGAATGGAAACTAGAGCATTTGTCTTCTGGCTTCCTTCATCCCTCATAAATTGAAAATTGTCCTCAGAGGCATTAACTTCACCTCTCACACTGCCTTTTTGGGTTGCAGCCACAGAGCATGCTTGAGATTGGGGGCCATGGGCACCTTCAGGACTGCCTACTGCAATGAAAACCATTTACTTTTGGTGAATGTATCTGTGATGAATGGGGGGGAACTGAATCCTATAGAAATATGTGGCATTTGTCCACATATCACACAGAGGCATAAGCATATTGGTCTCTAGGCCTTACTTCTGGCAGCTGAAATGTGGTATATACAGTGTAGGAAATGTGTTTTTCGGGGTCTGTGCCTACTCTAACAGGAAGACAGTCAGATTTTGTTTACCCACCTTGTCTGTATGTAACGCCAATGCAGCTGTAATTCTTGAATTTGTTTATTCTGAAGTTTGGGAGGAAAAATGTCTAGACAAAAGAATGGTTGGTAGCTTCTTGCCATTGTCAGTCAAAAAGCAGTACGTTCTTCGTGGCATGGGGCTGCTGTGAGGGCTGGACTCTTCAGACCGGAATGAGGCTGTTAAAGTCGTGGATACAGCTGGTGCACTCCATGGGCGAGGTAGACATTCTGTCCTGCACTCAGAGAGCACAGCACAAGAACAGTTATAACTTTAAACACTTGAGAATCAGGATCAAATTCTTTTTTCTCCTTCCTCTTGCTGGCACTGACACACATGTGTAGATAAGTCCAAGAAAAATACAAAACATCCAAATATTATGAATATGAGTTATGCTAGTCTCAAAATCCCTACAAGATCCATCACACGTAACAGTTGGCTCGCATGTCCTTGAAATGAAAAATAAAATGCTGAACAGCCTTGCATGGTGTATGAAAAAGATTGTTCAAAGATGGTGACTATTATTTAAAAAAATAATTTGGCCATTTTGTTATTTTAGTGTAGAATTGGGAGGCTTCCTGCAGCTTACTTCCCAGCTTTTCAATGGCTTAGTTTTTTTCTCCATAGATTTAGAATTATGGTGTTATAGTCCAATAGCGTTTTTAAGGCTAGCATTGTGAAAACAGAACTGCTTTATACATTCTGGGCAGTAATTTTCCTCAGAAATAACTTAGTTCATATAACATTTACCATAACAAATTGTTTTGTCATTTTATTTATTTGTAAATTTCTCCATATGATCATGAATACAGGCAATACAACTTTATTTTACTGCTTATGTTGTACCTGTGAACTGATTTAATTTTATTAAATTTATTGAGGTGACATTGGTTAATAGGATCATATAAGTTTCAAGTATACATTTCTATGATACATGATCTGTCTATTGCACTGTGTGCCCACCACCCAATGTCAAATATCAAGAAAATGTTTCTCTAAATCACGTAAAAGAAAACTTAGCTAATGCTGTTTAAGTGTACGGTAAGGAATTGAAGTTCAAGAATCACCTTGGCAAAAGCCTGTGACCAGGATGCCAGCATCAGCAGGAATTAATCTATAACAAGATGGTAAATGAGTAATTCCTCTCTATGTTCATGTAGCTAAAAATGTATGAGAAAGGGAGTGGGTGGTTAGAATATCTCCCCAAGGGAAGCTGTTCGTGCCAGAGCTGATGGGATGGCCTGCTATAAAATCTTTGGGCACCACTTCCAAAATACATGCTGAATTTTTCTACTTCCCTCCTTCTTGGCCTGCCTTCTCTATAGTTTGAGCCACTCTGATCATTCCTACAAACTACTGGAATTATCTCCTAGTTTCTACTCATGCCACTGTGCAGTCCAAATGATACCATTGTAATTAACTAAAGTTGGGATGGCATAGGAAGATACTTCCTTGACAGTCACAGCTGGGAACAGAGTTCATTGGCCAAAATGAGCATGGCCAATGCAAAGGCACTAAGGTTTGGGATACATAATTCCTAAATAAGAAGTTCACTCTCTAGCCAGACCAGTATTGCTCAGTGGTTGAACATCCACCTATGAACCGGAAGGTCATGGTTCCATTCCCAGTCAGGGGACATGCCCAGGTTGTGGGCTGGATCCCCAATGGGGGGCGTGCAGAAGGCAGCTGGTCACTGATTCTCTCTCATCATTGCTGTTTCTATCTCTCCCTCTTCTTTCCTCTCTGAAATAAAAAAGTACATATATTTTTAAAAACACACAGAGTGGACATTCATATATATTTTCTCATACTTGTTCAAGAATCCCTCTGGGATGTGAGTCTCAGGTATGACTTTAGGCCATAGCATGTACCTACACTGTCGCATTGTTCCTCAGATGGCTGGGCCAGTTTTAATTCCCACAGGCAGTTCATGAGATTCTTCTCTGTCTCACACGTTGCTGTCATATAGGAATACCTTGCATTTCCTGAACATTCCAGGCTCATTCCTGATTCCCATTTTCAACCTAGAACTTTCTTTCCTCAGATCTTCTCACTGATAGCTCTATTCAGTTACATTCTCAATAGTGATTTCTGGGACCAATGTGTCTAAGTCAGGATGTAGCTCCCTTCCTCCCTACATCATCACTCTTTTATATGTTTCATTGTCTGCAGAAAACTTATGTCACTGTCAGAAATTATTTGTTTGCTTTTTTGTTATATATATCTCCCCACAATAGCACTGCAGAGGGTGCTGTCTATCTTCTTTACCTTTCTAGGCATGTAGTAGGTATGCACTATTTACTGAACGAATGCATATATCAGTATGTTTTTCAAATGTAAAGCCATTGTAAATGCAAGTGGTTGTGCCTGAGTACTATATAGAAATATTTCATGGTGGTGGATGTGGTTGTTGTTTATATTCACCCTTCCCCCCAGAAAACCCTTTTCTTACAAGGTCATTTTTTAAATTAAGGTAATCCTAATATTTACTCAAATGACTCTTGAAAATAATATAGTTTTCAAGGAATAAAAACCACTACAGTTTTACTTTTCTTAGAAAAGTGGACTATACTATGGTGGGAACATTCAGGGGTCTAATTTCCTACTTAAAAAAAAAGTATATGAACCCTAGAATTAATATTCCCATTTAGATAAACCACGGAGACTTTAAATATCCTAATTTTTGTTTCTGTTGAATTCAATTGTACTATTTCAAACATAGGGTTAGTTTTATCTTTTTGCCTCCCAATAGGTAAAATAGCTCACCATAGATACTTACTGGCTTAAACCATGGTGTCTTAAAATTACAATTTCTTTCCCCTATAAGATCCTAAAGTCATGACAGTGCCTGCATATATATCTTAATAATACTAAGGATATTGATTTTCTTCCTTTTCAGTGTTTGTCACATACTCTTAGAACAAGTACTAGTTATGATCTTTCATGGTCATGTTTTGAGGACTGCTTAAGAAATGAAGAACTTTTCAATTGCATATCATTCTCATAGTACATTAAGTGATTATTTTGAAGATAGTGTTGTTGTTTATGTAAAATTGAATAGTGTATACTTTCTAAAATTAGGGTATTTCATATACATGTTTATAGACTTTATATATAGGGTGGGACAAAGGTAGATTTGCAGTTCATATGGAATACAATAATTAATAAATAGTAATACAAGAGTAAATTCTGTGTTTGACATACAACTGTAAACCTACTTTTGCCGCCCCCCCGTATTGAGAAACTATCTCTAAATAATTTGATTCATGTGATTACACCAATGTATGTATGTTTTTACATGCATCTAAAAATCAATGTGTGTATACTGTACACATGCAACACCTATTCAATATATTAACATGATGAAACCTTCTTTGCTTTACATAGTTGACACATTCTACCATTTGATATTTTCTCTTTCTATCCAAATGGCTTACATAAAATTCTGTGGACACAATTTATGCTTTTATTTTTCTCCAAATTTGGTACTTACTTCCTGTGTATGCTCATTATCTTTGCCTTATTCATGTTCCATGACTGCTGCTTAGAACTGATATATACATGAAGAGTTTCTTGGGTTTTTTGTTGTTGTTGTTTTTCTTTTTTAAGAGTTTCCTATTTTTCATGAGGGATGCAGCTTCTTTCTCTGGACTACCCTAGCCTTGCCTCTGTGCCTCCTTTCTTTTAATCTAACTTTTTACCTCAAGTTGCATGTTAGGGTAACTATATATGTGCATAAAAAATTAGTTGAGCCCGACCAGCATGGCTCAGTGGTTGAGCGTCTACTAGGAGGTCTAATTCCCATGAGGGCACATGCCCTGTTGCAGGCTCAATCCCCGTTGTGGTGCATGCAGGATGAAACCAAACAATGACTCTCTCATCATTGATGTTTCTATCTCTCTCTCCATCTCCCTTCTGTTTTGAAATCAATTAAAATGTATTTTAAAAAATAGGTAAGCATTAGCTTAAGATACTGATCTTTTTATGTATGCGTCTTGATCACCTATTAGATAGTAAATATTTGGTGTGCAGAATCATCATCTTATATAGATATTCGTGGAGTAAAGATGTCTCAATATGTGGAAATTTGAATCACTCTAGGTTCAAGGAAAAATGAATAAAAGACAAGAAAAAAATCCTAACCATAAATTTTCTACTCAACATTTTTTAAACATTAGCCAGATTCTTTTCAGTAATTGATTTTTAGATATGTTTGAAAATATATTTAAATGCTTAGGGTTTTTCAAGTTTAGGTAACAAGATTATGTTTGTAATTTTTTTTCCAAATCTCTCTCCCTCTTTCTCACTCTCTCTAAAGCATACATTCTTTTCTTAATTATATAGAGTTAAAAATCTCATTACATACATGTATATTTAGAAATAAAAATGTTAAATAGTATATTTTATGCCACACATTATTGATACCTAGAGTTTTCTAAATATAAATCTAGTGCCTACACATAACTACTCTGAAAAATGTTCTACAAAGTCAGACATTTGAAAGATGACTAATAACTTCTTATTCTGAAGATATATTAATGCAATGTCATGAAAATATGTGGGGAAATAGACATCCTTTTTTGAAATAGAGAGTTTAGAAATTACTTTTATTAGTTCCTCACTTTATTAAATTTAACCTCAAGATGTTTTCAACTTTAGTTCGGAAACTCAGCTTTCAAACCATTTATCAAAGGTCTTTCTATGGAGATGTAAATAAATTATTTCCAATTGGAGAGAGGCTCATCTCTTCTATGGTAGACACCTGTCTGTGGTAACAAGACTAAGCCGACCACTTCATTATTTAGATGCCACATGGCAGATGGCAAGTGGCAATAACCTTTAGTCATTTTGTCCAGTGAGAGATTAAAGTTAGCTCATAAATTGCCAATCTGCTGAGCCATCTGGTCTTTCACAGTGAACTTTTTATTAAAGTCATTCAAAAGGCTTAGGAACATAATTTATTGACCACCTATGTTCAATATATCATTGTCTTACAGTGATAACCTATAAACATTTGGGGATGTACAGAGGGAGGTTACTCTACAAATACTCCATGTGCAATATGTACAGTGTATCTTTTGCATATATACTTTTAGAATATTTAAATTTCTTTTACATTAGGTATTTTGACATCTCATATGTTTTCTGCTGTGGGAGTGGGATGGGGTAGAGTAAAAATATGCTTAATGTGAACTCAGTGAAGAACTTTTACTTAAAGTCGCCATAAATTTCCTTGACATGTTTTCCACACTGATAAGTAGGTAGTTTATGTTTTTCTAAACATACGTATTTTGTCATTATTGTTGTTGCTTTAAAGTGGAATTGGAAAAATTTAACATTATGAAAGGATTCTAAGTTTTTCATCTGACTTTGCTATCAATCAGGTAATTTCTAACTCCATATTCTGAGTATGAGGGGCTCTGGGAAGTAGTGGCTATTATGCATGGTTAGAACATTTTATGTTTGTGAACACCCCATATTGGTGTGCTTTTGTGGAATTCAGAGATTAGTTCAATTAGTCACTTTACAAAGAAAACTAACTTATATGTCAATTATTCTTAAAATAAATGTGATGTTTCATGACCTATAATATTTTTATCCTTGGTGAGTCCTCAAATTAATATATAAAGCAAATGTTTTCTGAAAGCATAAGTGAAAGTAATCATAACCAACCCTTTATATAAGCCAACTGCTTCCTTTGCAAGCAGGCCATAAGAATTATTTGTTTTTTTAAGGGCATCATTACTATTATTAATATTATTTTATATAATAGGATCATGGGAAGGAACAATATACTTTTTTCCCTTTATTTCCTCTCCTTTTTTTTCTTCCCTTTTTAAATCCCAATTCCATGACTGCTAAATTGGTGATGGTGTCTGACTGTCAAGAACTTGCCAAATGAGGGAAGTGTGGTATTTGATTTCTCTATTTCCTGGCATTCCTTCTGGGGATCGCTATTCACTGTGATGATAGCAGTCTGTCTGAGGGATTCTGTCCATCTGTCTCCTGGCCTCAGGGCAAATGCTGCATTTGCTGTTGCTAAAGAGGGAAGACAATGGGAAACATATAATAAGTACAAACTCTAGGAGAGAGGGCTGCGTAAAACTATAAAATGCTATTTGACAAAATTGTGAATGTTTAGCAATACTTTAAGACACATATGTAATACCAAAAGAAATTTTAAAAAAAGACTTTTCTATAGTCCTTTCCCTTCACCTGCCTGTGGGGCAGTAGGGTATCCTGACTTCAGCAAATGACTGCTCTGTCATCACAGCCTTCCCTGTCATTTATGGACTATTTTCCTTTAAGTTGACTTGTTTACACCTGAACTTTTAATACTTTATTACTAAACTAGAGGCCTGGTGCACAAAAATTTGTGCACTCGGTGGTGGTGGGGGGGGGGTCCCTCAGCCCGGCCTGTGCCCTCTCGCAGTCTGGGACCCCTCAGAGAATGTCCACTTGCCAGCAGGGAGCAGGCCTAAACTGCAGTCGGACATCCTTAGCACTGCTAAGGAGGCAGGAGAGGCTCCCACCACCACCGCTGTACTGGCAGCCATCAGCCTGGCTTGAGGCTGAGCAGAGCTCCCCCTGTGGGAGCGCACTGACCACCAGAGGGCAGCTCCTGCATTGAGCGTCTGCTCCCTGGTGGTTAGTGTGTGTCATAGTGACCAGTCATTCCCAGTCTTTCTGCTGTTAGGGTCAGTTTGCATATTACCCTTTTATTATATAGTATAGAGGCCTGGTACACAGGTGGGGGCCGGCTGGTTTGCTCTGAAGGGTGTCCTGGATCAGGGTGGGGGTCCCGCTTGGGTGCCTGGCCAGACTTGGTGAGGGACTGAGGGCCGTTTTCAGGCTGGTGGGCGACTGAAGCTCCCAACCTCTCCTTTTTTTCTTTATTTTTTTTATTCTGGGATTTATTTACCTTCTATGGCTGTCACTGGAGCTGAGAGCCAGCTCCAGCTCTGAGGCCTGGCTCCAGCTTGAGGCCTCGGCTGCTGAAAGCAGATATCTGGGGTTTGTTTGGCTTCTATAATTGAAACACTTGCAGCTCCAGCTCTGAGACATTGGCTGGCTGAAAGCAGGTATCTGGCGTTTGTTTAGCTTCTATAATTGAAGCATAGTTGCTTTCGGAGCTGTTGCTTTCAGGCTCAGAGCCGGGCCGCAGCAGGCAGGGAACCTTGGCTTCCTCCATCACTGGAGCGAGCAAGCCTCCTGTTCGCTTCAGCTGCGTGGCTGCTGGCTGCCATCTTGGTTGGCAGTTAATTTGCAGATCGCCCTGATTAGCCAATGGGAAGCGTATTGGAGGTACGGTTAATTACCCTATTTGTCTTTTATTAGATAGGATAGAAGATTAATGTCACTGCCCACTAATACTGCTAAAAATAAATATAATGAGAAAGAAAGAATTAGAAAGGTTTTTATGAATGTTGTTGCCAAAAGCTCTACCCTGACATATTCTTTTTCTTTACTGGAGAGGGAATTGTCTGACCCCCTTTTTTATTTTCCCCGAACATGGAAAACTTTACTTATTTTAGAAAGAAGCAGTGAGGACCGGGTGATGGTGTGTGTTAAAAGTTGTCCTGCAGCTGTGATGCACAGTTTCCACAACAATCAGTCATTATAATTATTAAAGGAAGAACATGAAATGAAACTATGAAACTGCTGATTGAGGCATGTTGTCTAGTGTATGCCCAGGAAGCCTCTTGGGATTCTTGATTATTAACAATACTAGAGGCCCAGTGCACAGGATATGTGCACTGGTTGGGGGGCATGGCCTGCGGGGATTGGCCCGCTGTGGGAGAGCTACTCATCCTGGTCAGCTGAGTGGTGCTACTGTGGGAGCGTACTGATCACCAGGGTGCAGCTCTTGCATTAAGCGTATGCCACCTGGTGGTCAGTGTGCGTCATCGCAACTGGTCGACCAGTCGTTCTGGTCGTTCCACCATTCGGTCATTGGGCTTTTATTATACAGGCTAACATCTATTATGTCACATGTGTGGCTCTTTGACACTTTCCCTCTACTTAGAATAGTTTTTCTTTTATTCTTGGATTACTTTCAGATCCAAATAAATTATTTTAGCAATGGACACATGTTTTAACAAAATGAAAAAAATGAATGAAATTGTAATAAAGTTCATTTTCCAAAGATGAGCTCAAGGATATCTGCCAGCCCACACCCCCTGCTAACAATGTGAGGAGGTTTCACTCAGAACTAGAGCTAGGCAGGCTTCCGTGACTGTTCCCACACTAGATACAGAGGGAGTGATTGAGGTACCTTCTGAGGGCAGGTCATAGAAGGCCAGTGTTCCTCTGTTGCCTTGTTCACCAGCACACTTGCACTGAGGCCTGAGTTGCCAGTGAGAAGTTGAGTGGCTCTGTGGGTTATAAGTTTAAAAAGTCCAGAGGAGCCTTAACAGAGAAACGACATTGGGAAGCCTTGAGAGGACAGGAAGAGAAGGGAAGGGAAAGCCAGCCAAGGCAGGCCCAGTTCCCCCACATCGCTCACCCCTGTCCCTGTGCCGCCCCCAACTGACAGTTACCCTTTGAGTGACCCTGAGACAGACATCCTGGCCACTCCTTTCCTATAGAAACCAGGGGTGAAAATAAAATCATTTTCATTTCAGAGTCATGTATTACATAACAATAAATAAGCAGGACAGCATCCAGCAAGAGACCATTTTTGAAACTTTCGTGCCATATACTACAAATGCTTTTCCTTTCCTTCCTCTTTCCCAAATGGCAGTGGTACTGATCTGTCTGAAAACCATTATTTTCCCAAATGTTACCTCTGGTAATTCCAGGACCTGTTTTATTGTTCTACTTATTTTTTCTGGCAGTTGTTTCTGTCTGAAGTGTGTTTATTTTATTTTTTCAATGATAAAATAATTGGAAAGTACCCGGCAATTTTAACTAGACAATTTACAATAATTCTAAATTATTGTCTGAGTGTGTTGTTTAAGTTGGGATAATTTTGGAGGGGATTAGAGGTTCACATTAAGAAAAAAAGTCAGAAAATGCTGACATTAAAAGAAGACTGTAAAGAAAGTGCATGCCATCTTGAAGAATTTCTAATTAGAGAATATTTGGGTTATTCTAAATTCCCCTTACTTTTTGCAGAAGCCCAAAGAAGGAACATAAAAAAAACTGGCCCCCTTAAATAAAAAAACATATTTTTAAGAAAAATATATTTTAGGGAAAATAACTATTGGAAAAATAATTTGGGGCATTTCTCAGTTATTTATTTATTTATTTAAAAAAACTGAGAAACTACTCCCATAATGTGACAGAATGATCAATATTAAAAGAAATTTTTTTAAATGGCTCAGGGAATATCATTTTTTGCCATCATCTTGGGGGGAAAAGTGGTTATTTATTTTTGGAAACATATCTGGAGCTTATAACCAAGTTCAGAATTTCTTGAGGTCTAGTGTCTCTCAAGCCGACCTCTATTTCTACATCACTCCAAAAGTTTTTCTCTTTCTCTTTTCAAATAAATAGAAACATTATCACGTGATCCTTTTTGCTCTGAAATCTTTTGCTAAAATATCAATTTAAGAAGCAATTTTGCTAGAAAGGAGTTTTATGTGTTTCTATTTTTAAAGACTGATAACAATACACAACAAGATTTGGCTTTATTATTTTAGTTTGTTTTGAAAGGTAGACTCTAAATTGCCTACAAAGATTCTGAAGGTTTCATTGTATGAGAGTAATAGCCAAATCAAATATGAATTCATTTTGGTACCTTCTGGTGGCACAGGGAGCAGTCCTTTCATTGTTTTTGTGGGTTTGTTATTTTAGTTCCTCAAGGATGTTTACAATTAGCCTTCACCCAGATTAAGTGTAGCATCAAGTTCTTCAGAGCTAGGGAGTTCCATTGTACTTCACCATTTTAGAAACATGGGCATCTCACTCCTTGCTCCACAGAACTTTGAAAGTTTTGCCCTTTAATAAACACCTTTAAAATGGGAACCTTCCTTATTTTGTTAAAAATACCCTTTTGCATTCAAGTTATTAACTCTTATGTTTCTATAGAACACACACACACACACACACACACACACACACACACACAAGAGGGAGAGAAAGGGAGTCAGGAATACAGAGAGGAGAGGGGTTGTGTTTCCTTTTTCTAACCAGTCATAAATATCTTTATCCATCAGGACATCAGGGTCAGAACATCAATGTTTTCCAAATATTTTTTTCCAGATAATGCCTGTAACATTTTATCTGAAGCCAAGCAAAGACAGATCTATCCACATAAAAGGAAATTTATAATAATATCATGTAACTATTATTTTTAAAAATTGTTCTTTCTCTAACAGGTTGAGGTCTTTTAAATCCCACCACTTTTCTGAGCTGTGGGATTGAGCAGGCCACACACAATCACACCCTTAATGGCCCTGGGTTTTGTCATTCTTGTATTATGTTTCACCATGATTTGCTTCTTTTTGACTCAGAAAAGAACACCCATTTCCAGTTCTAACAGGAAGATGATGAAAATACTGGCCATATTTTTCCTTTATCCCCCTTGAAATGTGATCACATGTATTGGGGGCTCAGCAAGATCTATAAAAATATCTTGCAAGAAAAGTTACTAGAATGAAACTACTATATACATATCTGGACAGACTTTGAGGGTCCACTTATAAAATTATATTTCCTCACCAAATTTACTATGGATACCCTCCATGGCTACTTTCATTGTTTTTACTTATTTCTCCTCTTATTCAACCCAAATTCCCAGAAAAGGCTAATGCTAAGAGCACTATATAATGGCGTTGCATTGAAACTTTTAGAAACTGAGTGTTTATAATTTCTTCAAATGAGTCCCTTTGGGATAAAAGTTTAGAAACATTCACATTGACTTTGCCTTGTGGTGTGAATATTTTGTCTAAAGTTCTAGAACTTTCACTGTGTAAGTGTCCAAAATGATATATTAAAGTAACGTTTTGTGGAAGACAAGTTTAAAATAACCATTACCCCTCTTTATTATGCCCACAAAAAGAGAGACTTTTAATTGCTTAGCAGAATATGCAATATGTGCTAATAAAATGTTCTGTGCAGGACACAAAGGTTTGTTTCACCAGAAAATATTTAGAAATCATTTGCCTTTTACATTATACCATGATGGAACAGGGCATTACCTATTCTCAGAATTCAAATAAAACACATAATTTCAAGTGAACCTAAATTTGAGCCATATAAACATTTAATTAAGAATGAATGAAATATTGTACTTGAACAGATTATAAATAAAAAGCATCTGTTGGGAAATTTTTGAAAGACAAGCTATATTACATTCTGTTGTAGGTATTTTAAAAAGAAATATATAGCATACTTTAAAATGGCAGACATTTTTTCTTAAAAATACTACCAACTAGATTTATACATAATGTTATTCTAGAATACTACCTATGTCTTGCCAAAATACATATCAAATAATCACCTTTCCTCTAAACTGACTCCACCCACCCTGAGAATTTGAGTTTTGTTAGGAAGTTTGCATACATAAGACCTGACATTACCTGTACAGGGTGAGCCTCAGACAGAATCAATTTCACTTTATGCAACAATCAGTTCTTACTCCAATTTTCTAGTTCATTTTTGGTCATGGACTCAAAAGATGTCTGTTTTCACTTTTAAATAGTATCCTTTAAAATGATGGAAATGTTGCTACACATAAATGGAGAATATTTAGAGAGGGGGAAGAATTGCTATTGCTGAAATTTATGGAGGAGGTCTTTAAAAGCCCTCACCATTTAATTGTGTGTTCTTCAAATATTTTTAACTGGGTAGTTCACAGTGGAATCCTTTCTTGTTCTTTTCTATGTAAAATTTGAAGACAATTCTTTAACGTTTATTTTTTTTTAAATCTCACCTTTACTGAGGTAAAATGTACATAAAATTTACCATTTAAGTGTATGGGTCATAGAGTTTTGACAAAAATATTCAGCTATGTAACCATCCCCACAGTCAAGGTATATTTTTATCACTCCAAGATAGTTCTAAGGTATTCTGCATAGTTAATCTACTCCCCTAAGTCCAGACCTTGGCCACCATTAACCTGATTTCTTTCTATAATCTAACCTTTCCCAGAATGTCATATAAATAGAATCGTACAGTAATCTTTGGTGTCTGGCTTCTATTTCTGATCATAATACGTTTGAAATTCATCAAAATTCCTTCATATATTCACAGTTTTCTACTTTTAATTTTTGAGTAGTATCTCACTGTATTGATCATACCATAATTTGTTTATTCACTTGCTGGTTGATACCTTTCAGGTTTTGGCTAATTAAATAATGTTGCTTTGAACAGTGGGATACAAATCTTAATGTAGACACATACACAGATGGGAAAAAGTAGGTTAATAGTTGTTCATATGGTAAATAATACAATAATTAATAATATAAGAATAAACTGTGTTGAGTACTCACCACTGTAAACCTACTTTTGCCAGTCCCTGTATGTATGGGACAGGGTTCTCCAGAGAAACTGAACCAGAAAGATATAGACATGGCTTGATAACTAGTGTCCCGTGGTTAAGTTATCTTTTTCTACTGAGGCCCAGTAGCCAATCAAAAGTTGTTTCTCAAAAGGAGAATAGTATTCAGCACAGGATGACAGGGCTTTGATCCAAAATCCTTTTCCTACTCTACTGACTCTGGATAAGGGAAATTTTAGAGAAAAAATACAAAATTTAAATCAAATTATATGATTTATTTTATTCAATCATTTTCATGGACTAATATCTCCATTAAGTTGCTCATTGCAATTCTATTAACCATATTTTCCTAGATTAAAGTTTATCATTTTCCAGTAGTTTTGATTATTATCCCCTACAGAACTAAACCCATGTTATTGAATCAGATAAATCTTTCCTCAATAGCAAGAAAGAACATTAAAATTTTCTAGACTTATTAGAAAAATATTTCTTTAAATTATTAATTATCTAAATATCATTAACAACTGAAAGCTGTGATACTTTGGGGAAGTAATTTTATAGATGCTCATTTTTCTGCGTCTCTGTTTTATATTCTGCACTTAAATTCAGCTAAGCATCATAAAAATTAGTTTGTCTAAATTATCTTAATCCAGTCATTCGCAAGTGAACCAGAACAAAAGTCTTCTTTTCACTTTTTTACATCAAGTGTTTTGTAATAAATACTTCACTGAAAAGAAATTAGTAGATAGCATAACTGCAAGGTATAATATAGAAGACATGACTTGCACATACTCACTATACCAGGAATCAGGAACAAATCCAACTATATATATAAATATATATATATATATATATATATATGTATATATATATATATACATATATATATATATATACATATATATACATATATATAATGTATTAATTTAAAGTTATATTCTGTGCATAATAAATTATGAAAGAAGTACTTTTCATTTTTTATGTAAAATACTTTCTAAGCTCAAATACTTATAAATACATTTCCCATGTAGGTAAGGGTCCGGCAGGGCATTTGCAAACCAGGTATGTTTCGAGATAACTCTTTATTGTGTATTGTTGTGCACACTGGAGCATGTCTGCCATCCCTAGCCTCTTTTTCCAAAACAATAAGGATGCCTCCATCACATCCACACATTTAAAAATGCCTCAGGGAAAATTACTTCCATGGGAACAACTTTCTTCATCACTTGATAACTGCTGAGTAATCTCTGTACTGTGCTGAGTGTTGCTGGTGTTACTGTATGTTAGATATCAGTGATCTCTAAAATAACCAGTAGTGATGCCTAGTCCATTTTCCAGGAGCCGCATGATAACTGCTGTTCATTGAGAGCTCTCTGATGTGGAGCTCCATATGATAAGCTGCCAAGAAACTCAAAATTGAATGTGAAGCTGAGCTATAGCAATTATTGGGGCTTTTCATGTACCCTTTTAAAAAATGAGGCCGATTTCATTTCAGGACCGGTCCTTTGTTTTTATCTGGAATTTTTACTGATTTCTAGTATGTTCCTTTAAAAATATTTTTACTGAATTTATTGGGGTTATATTGGTTAATAAAATTATATAGGATTCAAGGGTATACTTCTATAATTCATCATATGTATATTGTATTGTGTGTTCACCATTCCAAGTTTAGTCTCCTTCCATCACCATTTAGTTCCCTATATCCTCTTCTACCTTCCTTACCCCCTTTCCCCTCTGGTAATCACCATACTGATGTCTGTGCCTAGCAATTATCTTTACTTTGCTTAATTTCTTCACCTATTTCACCTAGCCCCTCAACCACACCTCCCTCCCCTGGGTGACAGCTGTCAATCTGTTCTCTATGAGTCTGGTTCTATTTTGTTTGTTAGTTTACCAGTGTGTCCATTTTTATTTGTGTGTGTTCTGTAAGCTGCTCCATTCCTCTGTAAAACAAGGTTATAAGGTTATAGAGAGTAAAACACTGAGAGAGAAAATATTGTATATGCAACATGTGCCAAATTCTTACTGCCATGGATTTTATCTAACATTCAAGTAATCCACAGAGATTTTGGAATTTAGTCCCTCAGTTAGACAACTAGGTGACCTTGATACCATCATTGGATAACTACGTTTCTAAATCATACATTGTTCTAGAGATTTGTATGACATTAAAATGTTGGGTTCAAAGTGTGGCATAAAATTATAGCATGATTAGTTTATTGTCTACTTGGCTTAGTTTTTTTTTTTTTTGACATAATAAAATGGAAGAGACTTTCTGTAACAGAAAGCAGCACTATCTGCCAGAGTAGTAATGTGATGGGGAATAGGCATGCACAATAATCATGTTCTTTTTGATGATTCTAATTGAATTAAAATCTCATATTACCACTTACACACTGTGTGAACAACATTGCTGATTCTATATATTGGAGGGTCTCCCTTACTCTCTCTTTTTTAATGGCAGATCATGGTTTCAAAATAATAACGTTTACTGTAATCCCAGGCATATTTTGGACTACGTCAAATTTTTCCCCCTAGAATAGAAAGCCAAATGACTATCTGTATTTTAGCATTTTAAGACATTACACATTTTTTTCAGAAAGTCCACTGATATTTGCAAAATAAGCAACTGGAGATAAATAGAAAGGAAGAGTATTGAAGTGTGATACCCACGTCTTAGATGAGAGACCTCCATCCATTGGTTCTAATTCTGTAGAAAGCAGGCAAGATACACTTCTAGAAAGTGATATCGTATATATTTATTTCTCAAATCCATGATGTTTTAAAATCTCCTAGTGCCTTTAATTCTAGCAAGGACTTCGTATTTTATTCTTAATGACATGTGAAGAGAAGTGATATGATCAGTTTAAAATTTCCGAACATATATCAACCTGTCATATTGAGAAAATACTGAAGACAGCAAAGGTGGAAGCAGGGGGACTAGTAAGAGACTATTATTAGAATCTGTTTAGGGGATGGTAATGACCTAGAGCATGAAGTTTTACAGCTATTCAAGAAGCATTTATAGAGAATGAATGAAAATACACAAGCAATAGATGTCAAGAAACAAGATGACAGAAATGTTAGTATTATTTTACAAAAATTTAAAAATAGCCATTATAAAAATGCTTCAACAGATAAAATTATGGATATCATGGACATTATGCATTTGTCTATCTGATAAAATATTATTTTTAATTTTGAGTAACTGGAAAAATAAGAAATGGTTCAATGAATATTGTATATATGGTTTATAGGCATTAGTTATATTTTAAAATAATATTCTTAAATGACAGTATAATATATACCACATTGTATTAAGTCTTCTTATATGAAAAAGTAAAAACATATTTGTCCCATTCATATGCTGGGACAACATACCTACAGAATATACCTACAGTATAATATACCTACAGAAAGCATATTATATAAACATATAATTATATAATGATATGGATTAAAAACTAGAAGGCATTTTGCAAGCATATTAATAGGGTTTATCCCTGGAAGTAGCATGATGTTTTCCCCAAAGGTAGTGCTAAGGAATTCCAGTCTAATTAAAGGAAAGCAGAAATGAAGTACTCCAGATCCCTTCAAGTGGGGTTTGAATTAAGTAACAGAATCTATTGATCAAAGTGGACCTCTTGAGATGCTATTGACCTGGACAGTTCCTTCAATAATCTGGTCCAGCAGGCTCAATTTCTCCACATTCTCTCTAGTCCATTTCTATTAGATCATTCTAAAGAGGTTAAATAACAGACATCCCGACCCAGATGCCAAAAAGCATTTGATGATGGGTTAGATCTGCCAAGCAATCACTGCTACTCATCGGTCAGATTAGATGTCCATATGAACGTGCATTAGAAAGGAAATTTGAGTGCGTATTGTAACTGTGTGTGGTAGTCTGTTGCCATGTAACGCTCACTTCCCTGATATTTACTGTCAGACTTCATTCACAGATATTTCACAGACAGATGGTTTTTTTCACTGGCTCAGGAGCCACTTCAAAGTGTTTTGATTCCTGACCAAGTCGTATATCATACTTCCTTTAGGAAGATTTTCTTCCCAGCTGCAGACTTTAAGATGAAATCAAGAATAACCAGAAGGCTACACAACCCTTTGAGCTTAACTACCTTCAAAGAGCAGACAGCAAAAGTGTTCTTCACCATAGCAACACATTAGAAGCTAAATCATATTCAACACTTCTTCAAAGGCAAAATGAACATCATGGCAGAGGCTCTTATTAAGACAATTGACGAAAACGTAACAAGAAAGTCCACAGAAACCTGTATTTGTCATTACATTACTTTCAAAGTAAAACTGACAGCATTACATATACTCTTTTTTTCTCTTAATTTGCATCCACTCAACTCATTCAATCCTAAATTCTTTCAGCATTAGAAACTTTGGTCCTGCTTGATCAGGATCTGAGAATTATAAGACACATTAACTTTCTTATAATATGAGTTTAAAATTCAGAAGAATTTTTCTAGAGAAAATTATTTTCTCTATTACAGTAGTTTTTAAGTTTAACTCTCACATCTGATTCCAGGGAGGCTGACTTTGGAAGTTCCTATAGTGTTCAAGTAGGAGGAAATTTAAATACATTTTCAAAACCAGATACCTCAGAGAAATAATTTTATCTTTCGTTAATGTAATAGAAACTCAAAATGTAAAGGCTATCAAATACTATATTACAATATCCATAAAAATAACAAAATAATTATGTTAACCATCAGAAGTCTATGATACTTTTTTTAAAAAGCAATGTTTATCTCTTCATATGACAATAATCTTATAATACAAACTATAAAAATAGAAAAGTAATTAAGAATTCCTTTAAAAAATTATTATTACTGGCATTTTAAAAAGTTCCATACTTCACAATTTTTATTGGTAATGTCATGTAAATTTTTATGCTCTATACCAAATTTGGGAAAATTTTTATATAGTTTCATTCAAATTAATTTGCTAAATTTCAATACATATGTGATACAACCTTCATCCTGTCTTTGATATTGAAAGGTGAAGTGGTACAGTGAAGGGGAAGTACATTGTTTGCTGTCATTACTGCCACATGATGGCCAGCCAGAATATAACTATACACTGAAATAACTGTGAACCTCAAAATATATTCCACTAAACCAGAACTAAATGTATTTATAACTCAGCTTTCTTTTATCAGATCTCCAAAAATGTCTGTGGCCACTGCAATGGTGCCTTAAAGGAAAGAGTATGCAACTCAGGGAAGTCTGAGTACAAGACATTGGTCTATACAATTGTGGTTAAAATATAATACTTTTGTACATTTTACAAAAACAGATGACCATGTAAACACATTTGTGGATTCCCCTTTCAGGGCTTTGAAATGGGCTCATGTAAGTGAGAAGTCCTTTAGTTTTAGCTTCATAGTAAGTATCCTTATAAATCTCACTATATTTTCAGATATCTCCACACTTTCCTCAGTGATTTCCCCGTCTTATACTCCAGTCCTTATTTTCCCTATTTACCTACTATGCTATGGGAAGGGAAGATGGACAACTTTATCATGTGGCCTTTGCACTAATTGAAATGTAAAGAGTCTAAAAAAGTTGATTCCACTGTTACTACATCATACATCTCAAATGTGTCAGTGATGGACCCAGAATGAAATTTTTCTGACTACAAAACTAAATACTCAACCCTTCTGAATATTACGTTCCTGTATATGAAATTCAAAAAAAATAGTTATGGAGTAACAGACACTCCATAATATCTTACTGAATAAGCAAGATATTCAGAAATGAATAAGAAGCCATCTGACCCATGAAAGAGCTGAAATCCATAGGCCTGTCCAGAAAAGTTTATAGATTCAACAAATATACCTTCACAGGCTACATACCAGAACAACATGATTATCGCTTGTTTTTTTGGGGGGGCGGAGAGATTTAGATATTAATAGTGAGAAACTCAAATGTTAGCAAGCATCTAACAAATTTGTTGAATGGAAATTGATCTATTTAACACAGAGAGCCCTTTACATACATCTTGAAGAGCTATTTAGGGACTTATAATACTTGCTTCTTAGTATTATCATTGCTTATTACAGAATGTGGTTTCTGGTTACATCCTTTTTAATGCCCATACTCTTCCCTTAACTGCCCCTCTTCTATTCTTTGTCCGTTTGTTGTTGTTGTTGTTTGTTTGTTTTCAATCTCTTCTAAATGACTGGAACTCAGTTCTTTGCTTCTTCTACCATGTCCTGAAATTATAATCCTTAGTCTTTCAACCTGCCACTTCCAATAACCATGGGGTGGGGAAAAAAAGTGGTATGCAAGCCAGTTGGCTCTATTTAGTATCGTAAGGAAAAAATACATCTGCTTTTTGGATTAAACCATGCTTATAAAACCATACCTCTTTAGTTGACAGGGGGAAAAAGTATAATTTACATGTTTTAGTTATTCTTGTTTTAGTAGACTTCAGAGCTTTAATTCACCCTAGGTTTACCCTTGAAAAAAATACTGAGAATTACAATTTATTGGGTTTTGGCCAGCTGTTTTCTTTTAGACTGGCAGTGTGATGTTTGCCAGAAGTTACAATCACTTATGCCAATCCCTATTAGAGACTAAATGCTGTTTGCCCCACACGCTTATTCTTCTGATATGAAATTAGTTTTAATAAACACTCATCAAAAGCATAAGTTAATTCAGAAAGTATTTTTTAATCACTTGTTCTATGCATTGTTCCATGCTGGTGTTGTGACAAAATAGGAAGAAAATTACCACATGGCCTATGGCCTTGAGAAGCTTCCAGCTTTGTGGTGGAAGGGAAAGGCAGTGGCAAAGACATAAAATTTTTGCACAATAGTTATGAAATCAGATCAGGGGATCACTGATTCTAAAGACATGCAGATTATTGTGAAATGAGTTAAGAGTGGGCTATACAGTTGTGGTTAAAATATCATATGTGTTCAACTTAGGCTTCACTAGGAGGAGTAAAATGGGTCGAAATAATGTAGGGGCAAAAAAATCTCTTCTTAATAAAGTGTTTTTTCTTAAAATAGAAAATAATTCCTATTATGAATACATTAACTATATGACAGTGAGAATATGATTTTATTACTTCTAATTTCTTGAAAATAAGGAATTACCTAGTATTTAACATGATTAATATTTGAAGTTGCATCTCGTAGATGTCGTTCAGATTGCTGCACATCTCATGGTTCAGAAACTATAAATCCCAATAATCTTTAAATATTTGCTTTCTTTAAATTGTGAGTTTGAGCCCAGCCATGGTTGCTCAGTGGTTGAGTGTCAACCTGTGAACCAGGAGGTCACAGTTCAATTCCAGGTCAGGGTACATGCGTGGGTTTTAGGCTCCATCCCCAGTGTGGGCATGCAGGAGGGAGCCCACCAATGATTCTCTCTCATCATTGATGTTTCTCTCTCTCTCTCCCTCTCATTTAGTCTCTGAAATCAATAAAACTATGTTTTAAAAAAATTGTAAGTTTGAGGATAAATTGGAGAAAAAAGAATAGGAGTATATATTAAAACTGACTCATCACTAAGCCAATGTTGCCTTACAAAGATCAAAGAAGATATTTCAAAAGTCCAACAAGCTTTCAGTGCTAAAATTCAGCACTTAGAGACAGTGTTTGGACATGCCTTCCAGTGACCTTTTTTGGTTGGTTTCATTTGATTTTTCACTTTATCAAAAAAGACAATAAATCCATGATGATAAAAATAAAAAAAACATTATAAATATCTTTTGACTATAGAACTCAATTATTTTGTTTTGAGCTTATATTCTTATGGTTACTAAGGGATTTAAAAATTATAAAATGAAATTCAAGTTCAAGACAAAGAACCCTTGAACCTTTGAGAAACTAATGTTAGATATGCAAGAATTTTTCAAGCTTTGGTTATAGAGAACTTAAATTTTTTGTTTTGTTCTTGTTGGTGTTTTTTGTTGTTGTTTGTTTTGTTTTTTGGTTGTTTTAAGATAGTGTTAAATATTAGATAGCTACTTATCATTATATAGGCATAGCCTCAGCATGGGAAAACAATTAAAATGTTTAATTTTCTTATTAAAATTAAACAATTAAGACATGACTCTGTATTTAGAACATTTTCTAGCTTTAAGACTATTGAAGATAATATTTTCATTTTTGTTCTATTAACACTTGATAGCAGCATCTTAAATGGGGTTGAATTTTATGAAATTGATTTGCTTAAAATAGAAACAAAATTGGAATGATAAATCTTGAAACAAGTGCCAACAAATAGCAAGCTAAAGGTTTCACCAACAGATGGCTCTTAAAAGTCTAAATTATTTTCCATCTGTAAATGCTATGATGCAATTTTTAAAAACCTCAGATTTCTAGGTTATTAAGAAAATTGTATTTTTTACAGACATTTCCAGAAGGGAAGGTCTCTGTATTAGTAATCTATGTTTTTGACATGGAAATTAAGACAAATATATTTGTTAAAAAAGTTAATTTGTTTAAGAAACTACTAACACTTTGAGCTAAGGAAACCTATTCTTGATTAAAAATATATTTTTAATGTAGCACTATATAGGATACATTGAAGTCTGTGTTTTTAATATATTTGGCATATTATTTGTAGTAATGCTCATTGCATTATAGCATTAACTCAATGATTGTTTAAAATGATTTTGTGTTTCATATTAAAAGAACAAAATGCTTATATTGAATATTCATTACAAAAATAACTTGTAGATACTTTTTATCTCTTGATTCCACATTTAAAATAAGTTATTGGAAAGAATTTTATGACTGGAAGTTTTACTACAAAATATATGAATTTAAAAGTGAAATGCCAGGTCTTGGGCTTTTAAGATTAAAATTCCCAATTCAGTCATTTGCTGATATGTTTATTCAATAAACACCGGAGACATCAAGATGAATGTGGTGTTCCCTGAACACAAAGACTCAAAGTCCCATAAGAGAGGTGGCTAAACAAACAGATAATTTAAAATATTGGAGATATGAAGAGGAATGAGCACTCTTTAAAAAAGAATAATTAAGCATGAGAATTAAATGATTAATTTTATAAAGAGGCCATAGAGAGGAAGTAATGCAAATGCTAGAAATTGTATAGAAACAAGACATCAAAATTCTAAATAAAGATAATAGTAAGTTTCCCAATTAAATGTAAAGTAGTGTTACATTTCTTGTGTGGTTCTGACTGCATGAATAACACCTGATTTAATTAAGAGCTTCACATTTATAAAGGACACTGATGATCCAAACCCTGTGTGAACAAGGGAGGTCAAACCGACCACAGCAGTAGGAACACTCAGGGTGACAGATGATTGAGAAAACTGAGTAAACAAACTTGGGATATGACACTCTTATTATATATCTGAATAAGGGTTATTGTAGGAGAAAGGTGTTTCCATAAAGAGACTATTTTTCTTAAAGATACAAATTTAAGGAAGGCAGCTTTTAGTTTAATAATGATGGGGGAGAGGGGGTAAGAGATCAACCGAAGGACTTGTATGCATGCATATAAGCATAACCAATGGACATAAGGCACTGGGGTGTAGGGGAGGCCAGGGGAATGTCAAGAGGGGAGGGGGAAGGAGACATATGTAATACTCTTTGTAATACTTTAAGCAATAAAACAAAATTTAAAAAAATAAAAATAAAAAAAGAAAGAAAATTACAAAACCTTTGGGCCTTCTAACAACACAGGTTTGGTTATAGATAGTATTGAAACCACCGTCCTTAGAAAGTAGGAGCACTGGTAGTCATAGTATTCGAATTGATAATAGTAGTAGCAATAGGTATTGCTACATATCTATTACACAGTTTGAGTGAGTTTTCTGCTCTAAGCAATCTATTCGCTGCATGACATACACAACATTTTATATATAGAAGAGTTGGGAATAGTCCAGGTACTTAGGCTATAAAGATATACTAAATTTGAATTTGTTTCATGTTGTTTTGTTTCACTCTTGACATAAATCACAGCACAGACAATATGCAACATGTAAGCTGAGAATATCAGGTTCTTGGGTCTTGATCATGGCCTACCATTTTGTATTCTGATGGAGACATTGACATGTCTGATTTAGAAGTTATAAAATGTTCTAAAGACCTACACTGGCAGGGACAGAAATGAAAAGGCCTATCAGTTCTCATGCTTCAAGGCATTATTTGCTTTCCAGATGGCTTAGATCAGTGGTTCTCAACCTCCCTAATGCCACGACCCTTTAATATAGTTTCTCATGTTGTGGTGACCCCCAATTTCATTGTTACAAATTGAACATAATTAAAGCATAGTGATTAATCATAAAACAATATGTAATTATATATGTGTTTTCCGATGGTCTTAGGAGACCCCTGTGAAAGGGTCGTTCAACTCCCAAAGGGGTTGAGACCCACAGGTTGAGAACCACTGGCTTAGATACTGATATTCCCCGTGGCTTAGTCTTAGGTCCATTAGCTAGGTTTATTCCTTTTTCATCAACAGTTGGCAGTGGCAACTTATTTTTTCTGAGAATTTAGGATTTCATAGGGGTGCGTATATTCTTTTGAAACAGTGTTTTGGATTTCTTTCAATATATTCCAGAAGTAGAACTGTGGATCATTAGGCAGTACCAGTTTTCATTTTCTGAGGTAACTCCATACTTTTTTCCATAGTGGCTGCACAAATCTGCATTCCCACAAACAGTGCACAAGGGTACACTTTTCTCCACATAACACCGTCACTTGTTGTTTGTTGTTGCGTGACTTTTAAAATAATGTCTCCAAATGGCTAGCATGTGCCTGGTACAGGACCAATACTCAATAAATATTTGATGCATGAATGAATGGACACATGCTTTGGGAAGTTCACTCTGGTGATAATACGAAGGACACATTGTTGTGAGATCCTGCTTTTATTTAACCTTGGACTTAACTGGTCTGCTTATCAAGTCTTCCAAACGTATCTACATTGCCTTTCTTTAAATCATCTTTTTTTCTACGGTATTTCCTTCTCTTCACCTATTTGAATCTCACCCTTGAAGAGGAATGGCATGAGCATCATAGACCTAGGACCAATTATGTTTCTTTGGCTTCCTCAGGACAATCATCTCACTCGCCTGAGTGTAAAATGTGCATAAAAATACTACTTCATATAATTTCTATAAGACTAAAATGAGATTATCTATGAAATTCCTAGGACAGTGCCCAATGTATTATAGAGGCTTACCAAATATCAGTTCCTTAACTTTCCATTCTTCAAGACTCAAGTATTTTAGCCCTGTACTTATTTAAACTCCTTTGTATGTCAGGCTTTATGCTAGGCCCTGGGGGACATGCTCATGGATTAGAAAACCAACAGTTGGGTATTTTATATTCCAAAAATTTTGACTAATCATGAACAAATCAACAAAGAAGACATTTTCAGTAGTGAGAATTGCTATCCATATAGTGCAGAGAAACACGATGGAGATTAAACTGAATGGGTGGATGGTCCGAAGGGCTTTCAGGAATCCCCTGTGAAATCTTATGTTTATGACTCAGAGAAGGAGCGGACCAAACCATGATAAAAGGTAGCACAGGCATCCTGTCTAAGAGGCCACCGCTTCACTGTTTTAATTAAATGTTACTGTGTATTCATGCGATACCATGTTACCAGATTCTCTCAATTTTAACATCAACTAAAAAGTGGATTTTTATAGGAAAACTGAAGATTTTTAAACGTTGACAACTAAGTTATTTTGGAATCCACACTGACTATCTGCTTGACTCTGCAAATGCAGCACATTCTTAAGCTAAATCCCCCAGGCCACTGGTGTGCAATCTCTTTGATAGTTTATCCTTATATATTTGTCAGCTACATAAAGAATTTATTTGCTTCATAAAGAAATGAGAATTTTTAAACCCCACAAGTCCAGTGAATATTTACTCCCTTAATGCACCAGTTTGTCATCTCTATTCTAGATCATTAAATTTCTCTTCTACCATTCTTCTAGAGCCCATATTGCTTCATTGAAGAAGTGGGAATTCTGAAGTCCAAAGGCCCAGTCACTGTGTACTGCCTGGTGATTTATATCATTTCGTTTCATAGATTTCATAGGTTCACTGGCTATGGTACATGATAAATATGCTTTGTCTGAGCTATAGTTCTGGGATAAGCATCAGGTTGAGAGCCCTCAAAACAATTAAATCACCTCTCATGTTTTTAATAACTACAGGGAGCTCATTATGTCTGATTTTACGCAAGGAGTGCAAATAGGTATGAGTCTCAGATATTATGTTCATTGTTCCTAATTATACTTTAGAGTTTTAAAAACATGCATCCTTGATCATTATAATTTTAGGCATTGTTTTTATAATATTTCTGTGTCCCAGAGTCTCAATTAATTTTTGAACTTGTTTTATTGATTTAGCAGTGGCAATAAAGTCAAAGGGCTAAATAGCAATTAGAATAAACACTAAAGTTTTTCCAAGTTGAAGCTGACAACCATATATAACATAGCTTTAACGCTCTGAAAACCTAAGAGAAAACGCGAATTACACGTTCGAATTATACAAGGCATAGTCAATGATTAATTTCATAAAGCGGACATCTCAAAATATTTTACAGACCTTGATCAATGTCCATGCTTCCCACTTCTGTTTGATATCATTGTGTAGATGTAGGTATGTTGTGGTACATTTTTTTCTACAGGACATCTTTACTATTTACTCACTAAATACATTTTGTCATACTGTCCATATGTTTTCTGAGAGAAGAATCTGCCATGATGATTGCACATAGCATAGACTTTCCACAGCTGAGGAGTTCTTTGGTAATAGGAGATATATTTAGGGAAGCTAGGGATTTGATAAAGTGTATACATGTCCTTACAGATTAATAGTTCTATTAATAATTTTCTGGAAATCACTCATGTACATTTTTCCTCCTCCTGATTTAGCAGTCTCCCCCAGTACAACAATCTTTGAACAGGAACGAACAAGTCAATCATCCTGCAGTGGAGGGACCTCTGCAATCTTGTCAATTTCTTTTTTTATTCTGAGTCAAATCCATGCCCAATGTAAACTTTTAGAAACAAATGTCTTCCTTATGTAAAGATGAAAAATACTGAAAAACTTTTTAAGACTGTTAAGTAACTATCTATAGAAAAGCCTCATTAAATTTTCTAAAATTTTTAAACTTGATAATATGTAATATTAGTGATAACATTTAATATTTGGGTACATATTTTAAAATTTTTCTTTTCTCTGTTTGCCACTTATATAAAACAAATTGCTACTGTCATATTGAATTTAATAATTTTATAAACTATTACAAAATACTTTATAAATATTAGAAGATATTTGGGCTATATTTGAATGATTTTTAATATTAGTAATATTCTAGAAAAAAGTCATGGCACTGTTAAGACAGATAAGATGTAATTTTATAAGCTTATTGTTAATTGGTGATTTATTATCAAGACCTTCCATTAATTGAAAGAAAAAGTATCAAATTCACAGTTTATTCATCCTTGTTTTGCCAGAAATTGCTTATAAAATAGATTTTTATTTTCTCTGTAGTGGTATTGAGACATGCATATATAAACCAAATCAATGGTGTGGGAGTGTTAGTCTGAGTCCTCTTTTGTTGAAGTTAGCCAGGCATAAATACTTCGTGGTTGTTTGAGATTTTGTCAAAAAAATCAATTTTATAATTCATTTGAGCTTTTACAATTAATCATAATTAAGAACCCTTATGGAGATTCATTATAAAAATAAAGCAAGCAACACTGTATTTATAACACAAAAACTATCAACTGGGACTTATGCAGCTAAGCATGTTAATAAACTTAAATGACTATATCATAAACTCATAATGAGAAAAATGTCAGACACTAGAATGTAGTGTATGGTACAGAGTTTATTGTAATATACAGTTCCACTGGAGGTAAATAATTCAAATGTGACATTTGATGCAATTTAACAGCTCAAGACTGTATATTTTTTAATCCCAGATTTTTATATCCTAAAGCAATTAAAAGATTGGAAAATGAATGTCCCCACTTCTAATTCAGGCTCAGTCTCATTTTAAGTCTTTTCCTCATTCTCTGTGCATCCCTCTGGGCCACACAGTTGGAAGTAACTGTATGCCATTCTTCTTATAAAGGGACAACTCTCTTCTAGAATACCAGTATTGAAAATGAAGTACTAATAAATAAGACTTTTACTCAAACTAGTAAAAGTAGTTTATAGAGATTCTTTCTTAAATTCCTTCTGGAATAATTCAGATATAAAACATGCACATGCCAATAGCATGGTAAGCATGCAAAAAAAATTGCCAATGAATGAGTAGTATTTATGTTAAGGAGTATCTAAAGAAAGTACAATCTTTTCTCAAAAGCAGTTAACTACCTGATTAGGGCAATAGACAATTGAATAATAACAAGAACCACAAATGAGAATTAGTTTCACGAAATATTTTCCAAGCTTTGCCCCACTTGGAATAAAATAATAATGAAATTAGGAGGAAAACAACTTAAAAATCACAATTTTCATACATAAGTCCCAGGGTAGTGCTTACTTAAATCATACCAGAAAGGTTGATAGTGTTTATGTGGGTGATTGTGTATTATTATGTATGTTTGTGTCTGTGGATGTTTATTAGAAGACTAAAACTTCTTTCAAAATACTTATTGATTTTATTATCAACTAAAGGGTCCATTTGAAGTATAAACTTTTGTAATTTGAGTTAATAACTTCTCCTATTGACAAAGGAACTTTACAATAGCTGGTGTTTCCCTTGCATAGCAACCCAGAAAAGGCCATTGTTCAATGGGTTTATGGCCTTTGAGCACAGATAATTGACCATAAATCTTTAGGCGGCCCAGCTGGTTTTCCATATGACTGCAGGGAAGCACCATATGGCCTCTGCACTCACAGGGATCCTCCCCCCCCCCACCCCCCTACACACTCACAGGTTAGACACTGAAAATCTGTCACAGTATTAGGATGCAAGCTGCTCTCAAACTAGTGCAAAATAAATGATATTCTCAGATAAAGTGAAAGGAAACACTTTCTCCAATAAGCTGATGGCTATTTGGGCAGTTCTGCTTTCTTGATAATGTTCATATAATTTAGGATCATGAACAACTGAAAGGAATCGTATTGTAAGGACCCTGGCTGGGCCTTGGAGGAAAGCACCGTGATGAGATTGGATCAGTTCTAACAGGATCAGGCACATTGTTTGAGACTCAAAATCTCCCTTCCCTGCTTTCTTCCACCTACTGGCATCAGTTTCTTAGATTTTTGTCCAGATGGTTGAAAATAATAGCTTCCCAGATATCTCCCTCCCATTTCAGACCTCAAAGTATCTGTATTACAAAGAGACCTGGTCTCTACCTGCTTGAGCACAAATAATCCTACGGCAGGGTGGATTATGTGTGCCTCTTGGGGCAAAAAGAACAGCCCCACTATATGATCATTAAAATGGAGGATAGAGAGTTCTCCAATACATGTGAGTTAGTGTTCCCGAGGAAGAATTAATTTCTCAGAGACACATTCCTCGTGCCCTTATAGGCCTCTTCTCTGAGACTGTCTTACTTGGGGCAGAGCATAATGGCATGTACACACTTTTAGACCCAAGGAATAGCCAAAGGGAGGTTATTTACCAAGGCCATTTAGATGGCAACTAAAAGTAAGAGCTGGGATATTCAGACTTGTGAGTTTGAGTCCCACCAGGAATGAGAAAAGCTAGGGATTGGAAGAGAGTGGAGGCAAGCTGGGGGCTGAAGACATGGAGCTGGGGTCTGGCTCTCCACTGGCCAACACTTCAAACACAGACACCTGAGGAGTCTAAGACCTTTATATTCAGCCTGGCCTCCCAGGTGGTTGTGAAGGCATATGTTCATGATAGAATATAGAACTAATTTTGCTTGATAGTTTGTTAGCTTGCTTTAAACGCTTCAATAATTTATTTATGAACATTCATTTTTACTCAAAGTTTAGGGTCTGAATGGAACCTATCCTTAATACAGATAAACTACTAACCTATATTCTTGTCTCCTACATTTTTATGAAAATATTACTTATCCAAGAAACTGATAAATATATTTAAATACTCTATAGTTCAAGCGTCTACAGTTATAATTTCTTAGAATTAGTTCTTTAGATGAAAAATTTATAATTTGTATCATCAGTCTACAATACTCAATAAAGTGCTAACCTTTGAGAGGATGAAGTTTGAGGTTTGAATAACACTTTTAAGAAACAGAGGATCAGAGTGTAATCTCTATTGGTAGTCTTATAGTAATTTAGGTTCCTCATTTGTAAAATGAAGAGTTCTATCAATCAATCAATCAATCAATCAATCATAGGTTTGTTCCAAAGATTTATAAAGCTGCAGGCACGTCACAATTTAAGATTCAATTTAAAAGTTACGGAACTTTTTCCTCATTAAGAGAAAATTATAAAAATTAAATAGTGGTAAAAAATACTTAAAATAAATAAATCAACATATAGTCATAGCACAAAATTTTCTATTATGTGTGTGTATGAGTGTGTGTTTGTGTGCAGTTGTTTATATTTAAGGAAATGAGGGAAATGAGCCTTAGGTTGTCATAATGATGTTTTCAGAGATATTCTTCAAACTGTTGAGATAACATCAGATCATAGGATATTCTTCCTCAAAAAATTTTGGTTAATGTTGATATAATTAATAAATAAAATAAAAAGGTTAGATTTGCTTTATTTAATTAACTACTTGGCTTCACCAATTGATAATGCAACAAAAATGTTCTAAACTGACTCATAGTTTGTCTCATAAGTCATTGTCAACATAATGATATTAGTTAAGGAGGAACACATTAGCACTAAGCATGGCTCAAACATAGTTTCTGTGCATTGCTTTTAATCCTAGCTACTTTTGGAGTCAAAAGTAGAGAAGTCATTTAGAAATCTCATACTCTAAAATATGAAACATGATTCAAATATAGCAATTTTTAGTTCATTTATTCATTATCAAATATTTTTTTTAGTTCTCTAATATATGTCAAACACTGTTAACACTAGGGATGCATATAAAGTGATTAAATATACATTTAATTCTTTTTCTGAAAGTAGCATTGAGTTAATTCACAGTAGATGCAGGAGGCCTTAATGGCATCTGGGCAGAAAGCTTATCATAGAAAAAGAAAGACCTTAGGGGAAAGTTCAATGGGGTCACGGTGGAGGTGCCATTTTGGAAGGAGGAGGTGAAGAGCATTCCATATGTGGAAGGGCACATGAAAATGTCTTACAAGCAAAAGGACTTTGGAATATTTGAGGGACTGATTAATTCTGGTCACTGTGTTAGAAGATTTGGAAGGGCAGGCAGGAGCAAAGCACATTTAGAAGTATGAAGACTTTGTGTAGGGATCACTAAAGGATTTTAAGCTGTTCAAGTAGCACAATCAATCAGTCAATAAATAAATAAATAAATAGGAGTAAAGGAAGAGTCACTGGGATACAGAGAGTGGCTAAAGATAGATGAACTTGCGGTAACCACAAAATTGACCTATAGGAAGGGAGAAGATAATTGAATTACTTGTGTGGTCCTTTCCACTATATCTTCCCTGAGCTTTCAAGATTTATATTTTATATGTTGCCATTTGGGGTTTCAATATCTCCAGAATTTTTTCCTTTATAGGATACCAAAGAATCTATAATGCATAGTAAACATTAATTTTGCTGTAGGACAAATATGAATTGTATATGCCTAAGTGTGAAGGAATATGCTACTTAGCTTATGGGTGAATATAAGTGGTAACCCAACTATGTCAATGTTTAATTAAAGTATAATATAAATATATATTAAAGTTTGCATAAAATTATGTACTTTACTTGGACACATAGTTCAAAAGAACCTTTTTTCAAATACTGAGATTTATTTCAATGACTCAAATAATACCTGGTATATGGTAGGAATTAAAAATGTGAGCCATTCGCAGACTTAGCCTTTTGAAAACACTTTATTAAATGCGACAGGGAAAGTTATAGATTAGAGAGATGATGTGTAAATTTTGGAATTAAGTTATAAGAAAATATGAAAATTAAGCCTCTAATATATTGATATAATTCCTGAGAAAATATTATCCTTCACCAATTCAGTTCAGCTTTGACATTTTACTAGAAATATATACGACATTGGTTTTCCCAAGTTTCTCTCTGAAAACTTTAGAATGAAGCAAAATATAGTTGGGAGAAATTTCTCAGAACATGGCAGTGTAGGATGAAGCAAATATGTTTTACATAGGATATATTTTAATATAATTTAAGTGCAGTTATTTTTGAATGAAATGTTTTAAAAGTTTTAGCTGTCTATTGGACTTAGATGACAATAGTCATGATTAAAAAAATACCTGTTAAGATCGAGTTCATCCTTCTACTTGGGCTGGCTATGCTTTAGCCCCAAGAGAGAGGGGTTAGCATGTTGTATTTGCCAAGAAAATATAATACCTCATAGGGTGCATAAGAGAAACCTTGTTAGAGCCAAGTCAATATAGTATTTGAATTCTAGCCAATAAAGCCCTCAAAAATATAAATGTGCTTCTGTCATTTCAACTACCCAAATCCTGGCAATCACATTCTGTTCTAGTTGGAGCATTTGCAAAATCTTATCAAGAAAACAATAAGGATACATTACTGGGCTATTTAAGGCAAAACCAGTAGAAGAAAATAACTTGAAAGTGAAAAGAATTAGGATGAGTACATTCCTGAACTATGTTGGAAGGACAAAAAATGATAAACCACAAATGATAAATATTTTTGAAAATGATGAACTATCTAGTCCACTTATTGGTTGAACAACTAGCACTGAAACGTATGCACATGGGAGCATAATAAATCCTCCACGATGAAGATGAACAGTAGGAGATGAGGCAGTGTTGTAAATAATACAACAGAACAGAGGCAGTGTTGTAAATAATATCAATTCAGGCTGTTTGGTATTTGAAGTCCTTTCCAAGCACATGGATCTATTACTCCACAGCTTATCACCACTTGGTTATGGATCAGGAAGTCTGTTAACCCTTTAGGATCACTGTATTTGTGCATCTTTGTTCATACATTCCCAGTATCCTCTGCTGGTACTCTTTTTTTCTCATTCCATCAAAATGGGATGGGATGGCCTTCTATAGAATATGGTCTACAATTGTGTTTTGCTTGATACTCACAAGGATTTTTTTTAAAAATAGTTGTCAATAAGTTGTCAATATTTAAAAATTATATCAATAACCAGAATTTGAGCATTCCTTGATAAATTTTATAATTAAAAAATAGATTAGATTTGACTCATAGTACTCACTCCCTTGGCAGCATTTGTTCTGAGGCCACCACTGTTTCCATCACTTCCTTTGAACCTTGACTCCAAGTCACAGTGTCAATGGCCACTTCTCATCAATTTATTCTGTCATCATCATCATTATTGTTATTATTATTGACACATCTGGGCTGTTTTATTAATTTATACCACCAGACTGGCCCCAGTAGAAACTTGACTTTGGAAATTCCATTCCCAAGTTCTTGATTCTGTTCAAGAACCTTTTCCCTTATTACTCTAAGTCACCTATCTGGGTGATATTGATGACTGCTAGGTCCCCAGTTACAACTGTGTGCCGAAACTCTACAATATTCTCCGCCTGGAGTATATTCACGCTTCAGTTTCAGATATTTTATGTTTACCTGTAGAATACTTTTATAACATATAAGACAGTCAGATTATAAATATGCTGGTTCTTTCTTTCATGGTCATGCAGTGTATGACACAACCAAATACCCCAACTTCCAACCAGAATTTTCAATACCTCTATGGATCTACTTTCTTCTCCAACCTGTCTGTATATAATTTACCATGAAGGCCTTAAAATTATTCACCCCAAATTTCTTCCAAATCTGTTTACTTGTTTCTGTCTTTACTCTCCCCCACCCCCTTATAAACTGAATTGCTATCTTTTATCATTAGTTTATGCTAATACATATTTGGTATCCTTTGAATATAACAAATCAGGCTTTAAACTGTATTCTCACCTCAAGCTGTGTTTTTCTTCAGTCAGTGTTCAACACTAACTAGAGTGTACTTTCAAATAACAAACTGCTCAAATAAATTCCTTATGTAAAACGCTGTAAGTTTCATTTCCCCAATTCTCTTAGAATAAAATCAAAGCTCCTAAATGTGCTTATTCAGGCTGCCCTCTCCTTGTATGCTCTTCTTCCCTTTATACCCCTTACTCAAGGAATCACATTCTCACTTCAGTTCCTACAATTATTGAACTTATTTTTTTTAGCACCTCTGTGCTTCCATTCCTAATATTCCCACTTTTAAATCCTGTCCTTTTGTCACATAAACAATTCCCATTTTTTATTAAGGTGTTAAGTATTATTTCCTTAGTGAAGTCTTTATTAATTCTTCTAGACTATGTTATAAGCTCATGTCACCTCCAGACACTTTATTCCTTTAATGTAGCACTCTCATATTTGTATTCAAATATCTATAATTCCTATTAGACTGTATGTATTGGGTAAGTAAGAATAGAATTGGCTTTATTGGCCATTTATCTACAGCATCTAGCACAGTGCCTAACACTATTAGTCATTCAGTAAATATTTGTTGCATAAATGAAGTTATGAATAAGAAAATGTTCATGCATTATAGCAATAAAGCCTCTAGTGGAAACCATATACATCCATTCTTCCTGAGGTTTGGTATTTGCAAAAATAAAACTAATTATTTTTATTCGACAACCTTACTTTTCATTAAAAGCAGAATAAAATGCTTTTTTGAGTGATCACAAACAAAACTACTATAAATATAAAAATATAAGTAAATATAAGAGGTGAGAATAATATAATTTAACCTTGCTCTCTTTAAAGGTATCTGAAGTAAATTCCAGCACTCTAACACATCTTGTCTTACAAATGACTGAAGAACCTAATTAGATGGCTTTTCAGGGAAACTTGGAAATAAATCACTGAGTCGGAGGAGCTCATTTCTGTGTTCTGACTCTCCCATACCCTAACTCTGTTATGGCACTCCACAGGTCAGGTAATATGCTGTTTTAGGTTTCTCATTTAAAGTTAGGAATAGTGGTATCTTTCCTACTCTCTTTATAAGAAAGTGAAAGATGATATGAAATCAGTAAATCACAAAGCTCCCTAGAAATTGAAGTCATACTTTTATGAACTCTAAATATTTATTTTATACTTTGAGCTATAAACCAATAATCTTTTCCTTTATTGTTGTAGTTCTTCCAACTTTGGCCATTCGGAACTTTGTCCAGTGCATCGTGTCCCCTTGACATAACTCCATCATTGTAGGGTTGGCTTGTTTGTTTGCTTTGAACACTCTTAGTTTCTGACACAACAAGAGGCTCCCAGCTCACCTCCTGTATTTCCTGCTCTGGCCCTAGAATCCACCATTTCTCTAAGGAGTCCTGTGTTGTTGTTTTTTTATTGGAGAATGATATCAAAAGCCAAGATCCAAGTGCTCGTTGTGCTCTTTGCTGTTGTGAGTTCTTGCTTTTCTTTCCTCTCAGCAGACAAGGCAAGGAATTATATGTGTATATGCTCTCCCATGCATATACGCATCTCTAAAAATATTTCCATTGGAAATATTTCTATATTTATATTAAGAAGAACATGAGTTCATACTGGTGTCTACATTTCTAAACCAGTACCATATAAATCATTCAAGCCTCCTGCCTTTGCTTAAATATAGCCTTCCACTCCAACAGTGAGAAAGGTGAAGCTCGTCATTTGCCATACATTTACTTAATTGTTCAATCCCAGAGTAGATTGGTCTATCCGACCTCCTAAATGATTTAAGTTTGCATGAAATTTTGCTCTTTATGTTGTCAGTTCTTTGGGTTTTGACAGATTTTTTTTTAAAGCCACAAACTTCTGATCACTAGTAATGAAAAAGACAAACTAATTGTCATGAAGATTGGGGATTCTTACACTATCTCTGATCTTCTGTATTTAAATTGATCACTACTTTGCTGTCCCTGATGTCCCTTATCCCAGCTGTAGATGACTAATACCTTAGGAGAGGACATGAGTAGTGTTAAGGTTAAGAAATACAATGACCAGGAGATTTCAGCGTTTCTTTTAGGGAATTGATCCAAATGAAATAAAATTAATTAATTTAATGAAAGGCTTGAGCAGCCAGTGAATAAGAGAGTTAAGGAAGCACATGGAGGAGGAGAAGGACGCCGAGAATCAGTCCACTGTAAGTAGAAGTGGGAACACAGGCCTAGCTGTCTATTTAACAGACTTTGTATAGGACACATTTCAAGATTTACATAAGGTTGAAGCTTGTTAAGACCGGATGGAACAGGCCCAAAGCAAACTCAATTTACCAAGTGAGGTTCAAATTTGTTTTGGTTCCAGACCTCTTGTATGAGAATCAAACATGAATACTACTATGCTTGTATTGTCCCCCAGATCAACATGAGACAGGAAGCCAATGATATATAAATTTTAAATCTATTTCTGCTTATTATATGCTGGGTGATTTCTTATTTCATCATCTATATGGGAGAATTATGGAATGCATGCACTTAATATAATTTGGCATAAAATAGATAGGTTCATGTTTCAATAGCAATAGCTGAATTAATCTGAAAATGAAAACACAACAGAATCTTGAAATAGAGGCTTATGGAAATCATTAAACTATTAATTTAAATTTCTTTGTCATAGATTTTTGCTATATATCTAATCATCATGTGACATTATAAAAGGTAACATTTTATGGAGAGGTAAACATTATAAAATGTGGACTCAATTAGATCAGCCAAAGCAAACAAACCGTACTTATTGTCGGGTAACATGTTTTTATATGGAAATGCACTCAGTAAACTCTAAGAGGAGCAAGTTGGCTTAAATGCTAAAATAATTTGTTGTAAACCCTAAAGTTATGATAAAGCTAAAGACAAATCTCAAGTCTGAGTAACAGTGAAATGAGAAAGAGAAGGAAAAAGAGGAGAGGCAAAAAAAGAATATGAGTCATTAGGAAAACATTTTTTTTACTGATATAGTCTTAAAAAATCACAATCTGAACTCAAAAAATGTTATTCTCCTAAGGTGTTAAAGTAAAGCTATTTGATGTTAAAACTTGTTTTTTATTCATAATTTATAATTATAATGTTGCTAATAATTTATTGAACACTTACTATTAGTCAGGCATTGTGTTAATCTCTTTCTAGACATGACTTCATTAAGTCCTGCCAAGGTCCTTGTGAGGCTGGTACAATTATTTCTGGACATTTCCCCACAGGCACCAGGGTTTAAAGTTTCCATGTTTGAGTTTCTTGGTCACACATTGAGAAAATTCAGTTTAGTATTTAAACCAAAGTTTTACTCAGAACTCACTTCTAAATATTATATTCATAACAGCTTACTTTGAATTTGAGAAAAAATAATGTCACAGTCTCCTAGGCTTCATAGATTTGTTTACCTACCCCCACAAAGAAGATATAGTTTCCAAAGAATCAGAAAGCATAGGTGTCACCAGCATGTCCTTAGAAGCTTTAAAGTGACGTGCCTAACACATGTGCCATGAAGAATGAAAATGCTGAATACATGCCCATAATAGACATTGGTTCATATGGGTAGTGTGTGTGTGTGTGTGTGTGTGTGTGTGTGTGTCGCATGTGGGTCTTAGATTTAATAGGCAGATGTGCACTGACTCCGCACACCTCCTTTTGTGAGGACTCGCCTACATCCATTTCCTCAGACCAACTGCTGGTAAACAGGGACACTCTGACTTGGATTTGTAGATCACTATTCACTGACACATTCAAATAACTAGGCAACGAATAGCCAATGCTTTTCTTCTCTTCTCCATGTCAATGAGATATTTACTTCTTTGTTTCACTCTCCTCAAGGCTCACTGTAATAGCCATGTCAGGAAATGTCATAGTAAAGTGAGGAGGAATATCTAAAAATGGTTGATTTTTTGCTTCCTAATCAAACCCACATTGGGTTGTTCAGGGCGAACTCAATATTGTTGTGACCAAGTATAGAATAGAAAAAAAGGAACAGGTATCAAAGGAAAGGTAGTCTTCAAATGTTGGCTTGGAGCCCTTGATTTTAAACTTATAACACTATCAATATTTCTTCCCCCTTATGTACTTATTAAGACTTTTTGAACTTTTAAAATATGTATCATTTCAATCTAAAATAATGTCATAGCTCTAGCTGGTTTGGCTCAGTGGATAGACTGTCGGCCTGTGGACTGAAGGATCCAAGATTCGATTACAGTCAAGGGCACATGCCCGGGTTGCGGGCTTGGTCCCCAGTAGGGGATGTGCAGGAGGAAGCCGATCAATGATTCTCTCTCATCAATTAATGTTTCTATCTCTCTCTCCCTTTCCCTTCCTCTCTGAAATCAATAAAAACTATTGATTATTAAAAAATAAATAAAATAATGTCATAATTTGAGTTACATTTACTTAAGTCTATTTTATGTCATTCCAAAAATATATACTTTGCTGTATCTTAAGTAATTTAGAGAGTGCTGACTTCTTCCATGTCACTTTGGGCTTTTAATTCCATTTTATGAATGTTTACTTTTAATATTCTTTCTTTTTCCCCCATTAGGCCCATGTTGCTGAGTTTATTGCTGAATATGATTTACTTCATTTATATAAATTCCCAATTCATGTATCTACATTTTTGTCTCTCTTTCTTCCACTCCTATGCCCTGCATGTTTCCTTCCCAAACTTTCAAGGCAATATACTACTCAGCAATGAAATTGTGCCCATTACTACTTTCCTTGTTAATAATAATTTGGAAAGAAAATTTATATTTAGATGAAACAACACACTTTATATTGAGATCCCACAAATAGAGTGGATCAAATGGCGTAAAATTGCAAATAAAGCTTGAGAAATTACTTTGAAAATATGTTGGTTTTCTGTAGAGCTTTCTCTTCTTGAGTAAACTTGGCAAATAAAATTCCCAATGGGGAAATATATAGCTATTAGTTTTAGTTTAAAAATTAAATTAAAAGTTTATGTAATTGTCTAAAGTTTTATAAGAGTAGAAAATACTATTTCTGGGATGGAAATCACTATCTTTATAGAATATATGTATTTTATACTTGTTGTCTTGAATGCAAATGCCACTGGTATGATATCTAGTATGATATAGAAACAAGTGTGATATATAAAACAAGATTTCAGTCCTTAGTTAATTGTTTGATCTTCACCAACAAGTCAACCTTATTCTAGATATTTCCACATCTATTTTCTGTATTTATCTCTAGCTTTTATTTTATTTTCCTTGAACTTTATAAGCAGTAGTTCTGTGATGTGTACAGGAGAGAGATCTGAGAGAATCAAGTACATTCTGGCTCTATATTTATTTACTGATCATACTTATTTGTTAGTTCTTCACAATAATACCCACACTGTTATCCAAGTACACCTTGCATCTTTGGGAATGTAATTTTCACATTTATTTTCTTCCAGTAATCATAAACTCTCCTTTCAAACTCTATCCCATATCTACTCCCTGACAGCTTCCCTTATCTCGTTGCATGTATTAGTCTCCTTTGAAGTGTGATAAAATTTATTCACTAATTTATAGATGACTGGCACTTTTGATGTTCTCAAATAACATAGAACATCTCATGGCACATGATTGGTGTTCCTCAGAATTTCAACTTATAGTGATTGTCCAAAGGATTCTTGAATGAGAGTACATGGAACTGTTACACTCATTTAAAATTATAATGATATGCTACATCAGTTCTCTATTATTATCTAATTTTAGTTGAACTTAAAGCAACTATAATTACCTTTATTTTTATTTTGTTAAGGAAACACTTACAGTTTAGTAGAATTGAGCTCATAGTAGGTCCACATTCTCATTGCAATCTGTTTAGGAAACCAGCATGAGGGTTGTAGTTTTATGTTTTGGTTATAATAATGTGAAAATTATTTGTAAGAACTGAACCTATAAAACTCCTAAACTATTCATTTAGAAGTTAAAATGTTTTTTTTAAATGAGAAGTCATTTTAAATGTGAAGAAAACATTAGAGCTTAATGTTAATGGAGCATGCTTGAATAATTTTGTCAATTATGTAGATTTTGATGGGAAACACTTTGAGTATATAGTATGTTTGAATATTTAGAATGTTGCAATGAGTAACTAAAGGGGGTACCATTCACATGGACTATGATGAGAGTGAATCACTTAATGTTTGCACAATGCATGGCTAGTACAACTAGATACAGCATCCCTGCATACCTCACATCTCAGTGCAGAGCCTATCAGCAAGCTAATTTTTATGCAAGTTGATAGAAGTTTGCCTACTTAATACACTAAAATCTGACTCAACATTAAACATTTTATTTATACAATTATGAACAGCTTGCTCAAATAAAATTAAATAACATGAAATATTTGGGAGCAAAATGTTATTTATCTAAAAATGTATTTACAAATGTTTATAGAGTGATATATAAATGTTAGAAAATTCTTAATCTTTTTTTAAAATTAGTTTTGGATAGATAGAAACCACCAGGCACACACCTGTAGCCTGACAAAATCAAATTTATTGACTCTGTGCAATGGGGGAGGGTGTTCCAGAGGAGCCAGGGGACACCACATCATAAGAGGAAGGCAGGAGACACCTTTCATAAGGCTTGGGTTCCCTCTGAGGAATTCTGGGGAGGAAACTAGGGTTAGGGTTAGGGCTAGGGCTAGGGTTAGGGTTAGGGTTAGGGTTATGGTTAGGGTTAGGGTTAAGGTTAGGGTTGGGGTTAACTGTGGTTTCTGTGGCAGGGATTAAGTAGGAAATGGTTGCTCCATGAGGTGAGTGTCATTCAGCCACTGGGTATCCCCAGGAATAGATGGGTGTAGCAAAGAGGGTTGGGGGTATCATGGTTTAGAAAGCAGTAGTTACTCAGAGGCACGTGTTGTGGCATTTTAAAGCTGCTATGTGACCTGTGAAGAAACAATGTCTCTTATTGACTTTGTAGTTGGCTTTCTAAGTGACTGTTTTCCTAGCATAGTTACTAGTCAGGTGACTTTGTTCATTTTCCATCTCAGCTGACTTTCAGATTTTCAGTCCCAGCTAAATTTTAACTCCTTCAGAAGCAGGGGAAGTGGCCTTGTTAATAGACATGACTTCTTTCAGGATGAAACCAGAAAAGCTTGGCCAGTGGTAAACATGGGAAAGTACAGTGGTGAGAGGAACCCGGAGGCACATGCTGTTGAATTTGGTTCTCTGTCAGTGGTCAGATAGGTTTTATTATGTTGTCATGGTATAAATAATCACTTATCAAGAAGTAATCATAGGCACCTTCTGTATTTATGGCTAAGATGAGCAGAAACACTTATTTAGAATACAGAGCTGCCTGTATAAAATACACCCCAGGGATGACTTGGGAGTAGAAGGCTTTCCATTATGATTGAGAAAAATTGAAACCAGTGATCATCGTTTATAATTTGTAGAATTCTCAGCTTTAACTTTAATTTCTCTGGGGAAATCTCTCTAAATATCTTAGGCAAGACTTCCTTGTATTTGATCAATTGGTGCTCAATACTTTCTTGATCAAAGTACTTAGCATACAGTATTGTACTTGGAGTTTCTATTGTCTGAATTTCAGTAAAGGCTCTAAGATGTGGTACTCTGGCAGGACACAGTGAGTTCTCTGCACACTAATGTATCTCCAGTGTTTTGCACAACATTTGAGACAAAATGAGACTGGAGTACACATTTTAGAAAAAAAGTTGGGTAAAAGAGAATTTAGAGTTAGGGTGAATTATATAATATGGTTAGGAAGGATTTGATCTCCTAGAAACTCCCCTCCTTCTATCCACACTCTCACCTCAGAAACGATGAGAAGGATTTGACAAGGATTCTGGAGTAATTCAAATGCATTGATAAATCATGAAAATAGTAATAAAGAATGGACTTGGGATTATTACCATAAGTAACTTCCTGTTTGTTTAGGTTGGCAGTAGGAAACCGAGGACCAAATGCTACTGTGATTATTGTTGCTATGAGAAAAGGGGGACTGTAATGCATGCCACAGAGATGTAGCTTATTAGACTCTTTACCTTTATATATTATATACATGTATCTTTTATAGGGATTATAATCATTTTATATGGAGTTGAAGTGGACAGTAGGAGATAGGTAAAATCATTTCCTGATAAACTGTCCAGAACCTCCCAAAGAGTAAGCACTAATTGTTAACAAAGCCTAATAAATGTAGCTCATGTTCAATATCTCCTATATGTCAGGCACTATACTTAGTATTTTATAAATGCTGCTTCATGTAATCCACACCACCAGCCCATGAGGCAATGGAGATATGACCTTGAAATTAGATTTGGGTTCAATCATGAGTTTGCTACTTACCCATACCTATGTGGTCATGAGCAAGTTAGATACTGTCCAAAAGTATCAGTTTTCTCATCTGTTAAAATAGAGCAAATATTGTTCCCCTATATCTATTAATCATACATTAGTAATTGATGGTAGTTTTATTATATTTGTAGATATACATAGCCAGCAAGCAGCAGAGATCAGTCTATATTTCTCCATAGCTTGTATGTATCAGTTTGTTTTTTTTATATTTTCTTTTTTAATCCTTACTCAAGGATATTTTTCCATTGGTTTTGTTTTTTTTTGTTTTTTTTTTAGAGAGAGAGAGTGGAAGAGGGAGGGAAAGACAGAGAGAAATATCAAAGTGAGAGAAACACATCAATTGGTTGCCTCCTGCATGAGTGCCAACCAGGGCCAGGGAGGAGCCTGCCTAGAATCAAACCCAAGAACCTTCAGTCCACAGGCTGATGCTCTGTCCACTGAGCAAAACTTGCTAGGACCAATTATTTTTCTTTCTCCCTTCCCACCTTGCTTCCTATCTTTCATTATAATTGACGTGCAACATTATATTAGTTTCAAGTATACAGCTAATGATTCTATGTTTGTATATTAGTATATTGCAGAATGATCACCACAATACTCCAGTTAATATCAGTCACCATACATAGTTACAATTATGCAAGTTTTAAACTCTTTTCCCACCCACTTCATTTAAAACTAGAGGCCTGGTGCACAAAATTCGTGCACTGGTGGGGGGTGTCCCTCAGCCCAGCCTGCACCTTCTCCAATCTGGGGCCCCTCAGGGGATGTCCAACTGCCGGATGTCCCTGCGGTATTGGGCCTAAACTAGCAGTCAGATATCCCTCTCACAATCCGGGACTGCTGGCTTCTAGACACTCGCCTGCCTGCCTGCCTGATTGCCTCTAACTGGCTCTGCCTGCCAGCCTTAGAGCTCCCTAACCGCTCTCTTGCCAGCCTGATTGACACCTAACTGCTCCCCTGCCGGCCCGGTCACCCCCAACTGCTCTCCCCTGAAGGCCTGGTCCCCCCCAACTGCCCTCCCCTGCAGGCCTGATTGCCCCAACTGCCCTCCCCTGCCAGCCATCCTGTGACAATGTGGGGATGGCCATCTTATGACGATGTGGGGGGACCATCTTGTGATGCGAGGGCATGAAGGTCAATTTGCATATTACCTCTGTATTATATAGGATAATATATGGTAGTTTACTCACCACAAATAGACCAAATGTTCTTTGTTTCATTTCAGTTTCAGTAGCATATTTCTGCTACTTTCCAATCTTGGGAGATCTTGCCCATTGTGAATACTTTGTGTGTGTGTGTGTGTGTGTGTCTGTGTGTGTGTGTCTGGCTGTGTATGTGTTTCCGTATTTTTTTTGAGTTCATAAAACCATATCTGCACAGCTGGAAGCACACTCTGTTGTGTTTTAAAGAAAGATACAATAAATTATAAATGGTTTGTAAATGCTTGCCCATCCCTAGGTTATCCAATAGGTGATAACTACTATAAAGACTTTCATATAGATGATTGGGGTCCTCTGCAGTAGTTCAAACTCCACCTCTCAGATCACGCTTTTTATTTTTTAAAGATCACCTATATGACTTTTCATAAATTAAATCCAGGTCTTTATTATTCTCACAGAAATCAATGTAAGTTTTCCCACTAAAGCCAATTTGGTTATCAAAATTTTCTTTTTATTTCTGACATATGCTTATGTATGGTACTAAATATATCTTCTGAATTTCAATTTTTTGAGTATAAATATACAAGGTATAAATTTGCCATATTAGATACTAATAATGAAGAAGTCTAATTGCAAAAACTATTTCCAAATATTTAAATTTCAAAAAAGCAATTATGTCACCTAATTTAGAATTTGAAACTCTGCAAGAATTTTAAGGATCACAATTCCTATTCACAAAGAACTGGCCTATACTTTAGTGCACTCTCTATGAATAATAAATCATAAGTTTATTGGCTGGAATATTTCTTATAGTTGATGAGGCATCTCTTATGGATGAAACCACATGCCATATGTCTTTAATGTACTTTATATAGTCCTCTAAATACTTTCTATAAATTCTGTTCTAAACATAAACTGGACATAAGAGAATATTCCAAACAATCTACGTAAGCTGATCATAAAGTACTGATAAGTTCAAAACAGATTTAAAAAAGAAACGTTAGACACTGTCTTATAACATATAACTGACCTGTCTACATTGAACTATCAATTTAGCCTCTTCATTTTAAGATTTTATCATGATCTCTAATTACTACAAAATTCCATCATTAAACAACAATTAACTAGCATAAATTGATTCAAGAAACAATGAGTTGGTTTTCTAATAATGTTAAGTTGTGCAACTCAATAGATTTTCTGTGAATAGAATGAGCTCCAACATCTTATTAGACTTGTAAATGTAAATTTTAAATGGAAACATTCTTTTGAATATGAGAGCAATTTATAGCCTTATCCTGGCAAAAAGTAACATCATAAACTGCTAGAATTTTAATTTAAAGCAAAGTTTAAAGGCTATTGTGGTTTGCCAAGATTATCCTTCATAAAAATTTCCTGAATGTTTATTTGTCAACAACTTATGTGATTATCCTAAATTACCGTGAAACCAAAAGTGAACCCAACACTCTCAAATACTTTTGGAAAGCAAGAAACTATTTTTCTGGCCATGCTTTAATGGCCATGCCAATAAAGTAAAGGAATCTGAATTAAATAAGGAGGTTGGGGGAAGGTAATGAGGAGAAAGCAAGTCAGCTCATTTAGTAAGAACTGCTATTCATAAGTTCAAGTAGACATGATTTTAGTTCTATGTTTTCAAAAACACTTTTTGATTGTCAAACTAGTGGTGCTTCTTTGCTTTCAAGATTTTGTCATTGACTAGAGGCCCAGTGTATGACTTCATGCACCAGTGGGGTCCCACGGCCTGGCCTGCGGGATCGGGCTGAAACCAGCTCTCCGTCATCCCCTGAGGGGTCCCAGATTGCAAGAGGGTGCAGGCCAGGCCTAGGGACCCCACCAGTGCACGATCAGGGCTAGGGAGGGACGCGGGAGGTTGGCCAGCTGGGGAGGGACCATGGAAGGACTCCAGGGCGTGTCTGGCCAGTCTCGCTCAGTCCCAATTGGCCAGGCCCCAGCAGCAAGCTAACCTATTGGTTGGAACATCTGACCCCTGGTGGTCAGTGCACATCATGGTGACTGGTCGACCGGCCAACTTTCTGCCCCCTGGTGGTCAGTGCATGTCATAGCAAGCAGTTTGAGCACCCTTAGCATATCATTAGCATATTACACTTTGATTGGTTGAACAACCGACCGGCTGACTGGACACTTTGCATATCAGGCTTTTATTATATAAGATAATTTTCCAGTGGGGAAAATGTTACAAACTGATTTTTTTATCTTCTAAAAAGATGATGTGTTACAAACATGAGTTTTAGGTGCACATTATCAATTAGTCAGAGATTGAGTCAGGTGTGGGTAGATAACACAAATACCTCCTTTTCTAAGAACAAACTAAAATCAGGAGCATTTGTCTTCTTTCTAAAACTCAGATCTTTCAAAAGTCAGCATCTCTCATGCGTGTATGTACATATACATACATGTGGCAGATAAATGGAGACGTGGCCTATAATGTTCTGGAGACTGTACTAGGTTATGTGAGGCATCAAAGTTCTATCAAATACAATTTGACGTGCCATACTATGGAGAATATCAGGATAATATGCTAGCTAAAACATCAGCCAGTATATGAAATGTACCCTGTTGACAATCCAGGTAGAAGAATCAGCCCAAGTGCTACTTCAAGCCCTGGGATACAGCAAACATAGTGAACAAATATGTGTATAGTACTCTGTTTCTGTGTATAGGATGGAGAGAACTGGACAATCAGACAGTGGTTGTCATGCCATTATATCTACCACTACAGTCAAAAATCTGACTGCAAAGGCAGCTTGAATATATTGAAGAACTAACAAAACATTTGAGTTTTTACTCTCAGAAGTCAGTCATCAAGCTGAATCAAGTAATCTCTCTGTCCCTCATCTGTGAAAAAAACACACACATTGTTGTGTCTAACATAATATTAATATGTGTGTGACTAAATTCCTTTAAGATGGAAGGACTCCACTTGAGATATATACCTAATGATAACCATCATAGTCATTCATTAATTTTAAAGATTTTTATGAGGTCATTGGTTTAATAACAGCTTTTCATGGAAAGGCATGCACCCAGACTTCAGAGCATTTCAGTTTTCCAAACTAATATTTTATTGTCATGATGTGTAGTGTGTTGTGCATACTGTAGGGATCAATATAGACTGAATGGGAGAGACAAAAAGTCACAACTCTGAAAACTAATGACCGTCCTTCTGAAAATTAAGAAATTACTGCTCTGTTCTTAAGATTTTGTGTTGAGTGATAAGGATGGATTGAAATTAACACAATGAAGTGGCAAAGCTTTGTTAATTATAATTTTTACCTGCGATCTGTATTAAACACCCCCCCAAAGACCACAACAAGCAAATTCCTTACATGTGCTCAAATAGTGTAGCAGTCAAAACAAATAGGACACATAAAAGTTATTCTCTATTTTACATAGGTACATTGGCGGTCTGGGTCTTTTAACGTTTACCAGAACAGCCTTTGTAGTGAAATGGTTGTTTAAGTGGCAGAAGTTTTCCAGAATATAAAGCAGGTAACAGCAAACCTGCTCTGATGAAAGCACATTTGGGGGACCCAGAATGTTGCCTACCTGGCCCTGGTCACCCTCGCTCGCCACTTTCACTGGGGTTGGGTATCTCTAGAACTCCATGGTATGTAGAGCACCGTTTCAGAAATAGCACCTAGAAAAATAGCAGGCATTTCTCTCTCACTTCAACCCCATGGTCAGCAAACCACAGCTTGCAAGCCACATGCGGCTCTTTGGCCCGTTGAGTGTGGTTCTTCCACAAAATACCACGTGCGGGAGTGCATGTACAGTGCGATTGAAACTTCATGGCCCATGCGCAGAAGTCGGTATTTTGTGGAAGAGCCACACTTAAGGGCCAAAGAGCCGCATGTGGCTCGCGAGCCGCGGTTTGCCGACCACTGATAAGGACTTGGCTCGGCAAAAGAATCTATTGACACACATGAGCAAATCTTCCGGTAATTTTGATGGCATCTGATGTTAGAGGGGACCCCTGCAGCTGCTGATGTTTGTACTCATTTGGAGTGGGCTTTATTTAATATTCCGGAACACTAAACATTTTATGAAGTGCGGAGAAAAAGTAGGAATAACTATGGGAAAACATCTAGGTCATTTCCTACAGTATCGTTCTCAGAACATTTTGCATAGATGCCTTTAAACCATTGTGTGAATTTCACCCTTGAGAAGGATCAGGTATTGTATGTTCTATATCCAACCGCAGCATTTATTAACTCTTTAAACGTGTGAGACATGGCTTTGGGTCAAGGTGTGTTTGAGGGCTGTGACTTAAAATTTAGATGTTCACTGGCAAAAAAAATACTTTTTCATTGTTCTGCACATGGTCATAACGAGGATAGTCACCTTTGTCCACCTGAATGCTACTTGGGAAGAATTTAAATAAAGTGTGTTTTCTGTAAGTGTGTGAGGTTCCAACCAGCTCTGGCTTGCCCGTGGACTGTTTACTAAATTCCCTCTAAAGTATCAAACACACTGCAGACAGTTTAAAACAGTCAAGTCTTGGCCAAATTCAGGAAAATGACAAGCCTTCCTCATTAATGGCACACAGGCCCCTGTCTTCTCCTCCTCTCTCCACTTCCAACTCCACTTTACAACTCCCAGGATTCATGAGATCACACATTTCCCCGAATTCGTGATGAACTACAGATCACCCTTTGAAATCAATGACTCAAAGGGAGGGGGCTCATCAGAATGACAAATCCTAAGGAAGGAAACTCTAATCCTTAAACCACAGAATGTAGAGTGAGGGAACGCCAGGGCCACTCTTCAGTCTGAAGTTAGTTGTGGCTGAGTTAGGAAAGCAGGGCAGGGAAAGTTAAGGCCAGGCTGAAGGTATATTAGGAAAGAACTCAAACACTTCCTAAGCCCTTTTGTTGTATTACTTAGAGCTTTTTTCTCTTCTGGATGGTTGGCAGCCGGAAGCATTTCTATTATATAATTTGTACTTTCACAGTCTCTACCCCCCCCACCCCCCCCACTGACTCTTCCACCCCGTGCACTCTGAGTGTCTCTTATAGGTTAATGTTGAAACCTAACAGGACCTGCTGCAAATTCCTGCTGCACTTTACCCTGAGAATTTGGAATGTGCTTTTCCTCCACTTCTCTGCCATGGGAATTAATTACCTGCCGTATCCAGCCCAGTGTGAAAGTCTTATCTGCTTTCTTTGGCAATAAAATATTACTGCAAAGCTTTAAACTAGTTTTGAAGTTTTATTGTCTTTTTCCCCCTAGGTTTTAATTATGGATGCTTAAAATATTTTATGTCAGTAGGTAATCTCAGAGCTATTATGGTAAAAAAAAAAAAACAACGCAACAAAAATAATCAGACTGAATTAAAGTCTGAAAATAAAACTTTATACACAAGACTGGGCAAGCTTTTAAAGACCATTGTTTTACTGGGTGTTACAGAATTTTAGTGATTTGTATAAAGAAGAATCGATATTATTTACTAATAGGCAAGAAAGTGGGTTATTTTCCAAAACTGCATATCCATTACATTTAATCAGATCCAGATGATAACACTAATATTTATGATGGATCCCAACCTCAAAACATAACATGAGACGGAGAAGAAATAATGATTCAAACCTTACAGTTCCATGGAACAGTATGTGTTCCTGGTTTCAGGGGGGGAATTAAATTTGCAATATAAATTTGGAAAGAGTGAGAAAAACAAACTGCCGTTTTATGTTCTGAGAGTATTCTATACTTTACTGAATGGTGCCTTAAGTGGAGTTATAATATTTTGCCCTGAATTTAAAGCAAATTTACTGAAATTAATAAATTAAAAGAAGTAATAATGTAAGCTTTCAAGTAAACTCAGCGTTCAAATACATCAAACTTTATGAAGACTGATTTTTAATTTATGGAAAAGACAATGATAAAAGCCAAAATATATGCCTAATATTTTACTTGGAAGATTTTAAAAATTTACTCTTTATACTTTTTACCTATATATTTTGGTCTACTGACCTCATATCAAACTATTTCTAAACTGTCTGATTAGATATTTCAAACTAAATATATTCTAATTAATTATTTCATAATTAATTATTTTCCAATCTATACAATACATGTATTCAGTCCAACCCAGAAAATGAGATATAATACTCAAACATATTTCTCTTTAATGAATTAGATAGCAAAATCCAACTTAGAGAGAAAATTGTAAGATTATCATACCTTTTTAGTGTTTGAGGTTCTGCGTAGTTATTATTTTCTTTGAAAGCGACTTCTGTCTAGCTTAGATATACGTATAGTTGATGGTTGCTTTATTCCCCCCAAATATTCTTATTCATAAACAATATAAATACATGAGAATAAATTACTTCCATCAATATATTTTGAAATGATATACCTCTGAAAATTATTTACTTGATTTTTATTTTCCTCAACATATATAACTTAAAAATCAATCAATAAAAGTAATTAACATATTTAAGAGGTAATAAAAACAGAATTTGAACTTAATATTTTTCTCATTTTGTATCATTATTTCAAAACAGGGAACTGACTTTCTAACTCTATTACTGTATATATACTTCAGACAGAATTAACTTCTGTTTCTTGATTTTCATGTTTAACATTGTCTTGTTGATTTTCAATCTTTAAAAAAATGTATATTATTAAATATTTCATTTAAGATCCTTTGAGTAAGCATACTATTATAGTAGACACTTTTCAATGGAAAACATTGGAAAAAATTAGAAGAATTTTTGAATCTTCAAAGGTGAAATTGAAGTATAATTATTTTATGGTAATTCATCATAAGTCTTTTGGATAATTTTAAAATATATTTGTTATCTCTTTCATGAATATTTTTTACTCTTCTTTAGTGTAGAAAATATTTTTAGATTCCTAAAATCCATAGTCCTATTGAGAGTAAATAAAGTCACTAGTATAGCACACTAATTAATTGTTCTATTATCTGCACAATATAGAATATAAACCTTGTGATTTGGACTAATGATGAACTGTAATAAACCCATTCTTCTTACTTTAGAAAACATAACCAGTAACCCACTTATACAGAAACATGAGATTTAATAAAAACCATAAACATAATGAAGCAAAACAAAAATATGGCTTGTTTTTGTTTTGTTTTCCCTTAATAAATTTGGTCTGAAATATATCAAGATATACAGATGTGCTTAAGAACACATTGTAATAAATCATTACATATATAAACATTTGGAACTACATTAGAAAAATATTGGCACAAAAAGGATTATAATTCCTAAGAAAGAGATAAAAATTGATAGGTCTTCATTTGTCTGTGGCATTGTAGTGTCAAATATATTATTAATTTGTATTTTGATTTACAATATTTAAAGGGAATTAAATGAGAATATTTACAAAGAACATAGGATGTCTATTTATTTAGATCTCTGATTTTCTTCATCAGCATTACATATTTTTCTAGCATAAAGATCCTATACATGTTTTGTTAATGTTATTTCTAACTGTCCTTTACTTTGTAGCAATTTTAAATGGTGTTGTGTTTTAAATTTTGGTTTCTATATATGCATTGTTAGTATGCAAAAAAATGTGAATTTTTTTCCTTTGCATTGAGCTTGTATTTGTGACATTGTTGAATTCGTTTTATATTTAGTAGTTTTGTTGCATTGTACATCTTGGGGATTTTCTGCATAGACAGTCATGTTCTCTGAAAATAGAAAATATTTTTTCTTTCTTTTTCATCTGTGTGATGTTTATTTCTTTTTCTTGCCTTATTGCAGTGATTAGAACTTCTAGTACCGTGTTGAATAAGTTGGTAAGAACCAACTCTATTGCTTTGTTCCTGATCTTTGGGAAATCATTTAGACTTTTACATTTAAGTCTGATGTTAGCTGCAGGGTGTATGTAAAATCGAGGTAGTCCCTCTCTGTTCTTAAACTTAATGAGAGGTTTTTTTCATGAATATTAAATTTTGTTAAATGCCTTTTCAGTATCAGTTAATATGATTATATTATTTCTGTCTTTTTTATCCTGTTGAAATGGTGGATTGTATTATTTAATTATCAAATTTTGAACCAACCTTCCAATACAGAAGTAAATCCTAGCTGGTCATTGGGTATAACTATTTTTATACATTGTGGGGTTTGATTTCCTAATATTTTTTCAGGTTTTTCTCTAAGTTCATGAGAGATATTGGTCCATAGTTTTTTTAATCTTTACTGTCTTTCTCTGGGTTTGCTATCAATATAACACTAGTCCAAGAAAAATTAGTTAAGAAGTGTTCCCTTCTCCTCTATTTTCTAGAACAGGTTATATAAAATTGACAATTATTTAATGTATAGTAAATTCTACAGTGAAACGGAGTCTGGTATTATTATTTTATACTTTTTAAACTTTGAAAGATGACAGGGCAACTTATATTGTTTATATTATTTTGGCTGACTTTTGGGAAGTTCATGTTTTTTGGGGGAGTTGTTGAATTTATGAGCATCTAATTGTCCAGAGTATCCCCTTATAATTATTTTAATGATTGCAAAATTTGTACAGATAGTCCCTGTTACATTAATCCTATTGGTGATTTGTGTCACTTTGGGAGAATAGGAAGGAATGAGATGAAGCATGTAACAAAGATTAGAGTTCTAAATAGGCTAAATGAGAGTGATGTCTTCCTAAAGGAGATACGTCTACACAAAGACAAAGGGAAAAGGTAGTGACAACACCAGATGCTGGTGACAATAGAGAAGCAGGCTCGCTCATACATTGCTGGCAGCTTGTAAAAAGGACCACAGCCACTGCAAAACTAAATAGAGTTACCATGTGATTCCTCAATTTCGCCTTTACCCCGAAGAATTGCAAACGTATGTTCACACCATAACTTGGACATGCATGTTTATAGTAGTTTTATTTGTAATAGCCAAAAAGTGGAGGCACTCTAGAATTCATACAATTGGGAGGAGGAACGACCACTCCTCTTGACTAGGAGATTCCAGGCTTAAAAATTTCACTGAGATTAAAACACACTTTCAGTTACAAAAGGCACAAAAATAAAAGAATGATAGAAAATTCATTCCCCTTTTTAAGAGATTTGGAGTTGGGAATAACTGAGCGGTGTGCTTTTCTTCTCATGAAATAAGCAATGAAAAGAGTAAGCCATACAACCTTTAATTGTCAATAACTTCCTTGAGATTTGTGCATCAAAAAAGTACTCACTTTTCTTTGAAGATTATGTCAGTAAGGTAAACTTAACTTTGATTTCCCTGCTACAAAGTTTGCAACTTGATCATAGCGGTCATGGATGCCGAGACTGCAAATTCCCTCAGAGTATTTAGTGAGTATCACAATGGGCCGGTCTTGGATAAAAATTCTGTGGCTTTCCAAAATGGAAATTGTCAATTGCAGCATTCTTATTCCCAGTTCACCTCATATTCACTCATTCCCTTCATTTACATATCATGTGTTTATTGAGTGCCTACTATGGACCAGACACTGTTCTGGATTGGGGGGTATTTCACTGAGAAAAAACTGACAAAGCTCTGACTCACAGAATTTCTCTCCTAGTGGAAAGAGGTGGACGATATGGGAAATAAATGAGTATTAGATAGTATGATAAAGGGTTATACATACTATGGAGAAAAAATAAAGCAAGGAAAGGGAGTAGGGAGTGCGATGAGGAGAAAAAGTTTGCATTTTAAATAGCTCTTTGGCAAGTGCCCATTAAAGATAGCCCTGTGAGTTTGCAGCAAGTGTTATGTTTGACTTACCAAAAGCAGTGACAGGAAAAGGAGGACTTCTCTCATGTCTGCTAAGTATTGGAAACTGTCATGGAGCCAGCTGGGGCAGACCCATGAAAGTCAAGATCAGAAGCCCAACTGGAAAGACCTTGAAGACAGTGAATGTCTGGCAGGCACAGACCCAAACCCGGGAGGTTAGAAAGCACAGATATTGTAACTCCAGAGAGAGATGACGTGCTCCAAGTCTAATGACTCCGCTGCTACAGGAAAGAAACAAACAAGGCATATAATCCAAGTGTACAGCCTGAGGTCATCAACGAAATTTCCAAATAGAGTGGGAAGAAACTGGAAACAAAGACCAAATAGACAGAGTGCCCGGGATTCAAACCAAGTTGAAAGTGAGTGGCAGGAGGTCAAGTCAAAAGAAGTAGGCCAATGTCAGCGCACAGCTGCGGAGAGGAAGCAAGTTTCTATAAAACCAGAGAAGCACAATAGGGTTCTAACAAAGATCTGAGATAGAGATTATCTGCCTGCCCCTCATATTCAAAATGGAAATGTGTGTGTGACTGTGTGTGTGTGTGTGTGTGTGTGTGTTTCTGGGTGGATTAGTGAAAAGCACAAATACTCTCAGCTCCGTGGGAAAACTATAGATGCTTCTAAGTGCACTTGACACTGTGAGTCAGGAAATAGGAGTGCATGCTACCTTTTATTTATTGCTGTTACTTTATATATGTCAATTTCTTATTTTACTCCCATTTAAAAATATTTCATATCACTGTTTAATCATAAAAAAATGTAAAATGTAAGCTATATAGAGAGTAAAAAATACAGCAGAAGATTTCCATATATTTTTTTTATTTACTACTGGTATATCTAAACCCAGTATTTCACAGAAAATATTATATAAAACTCAAGCCCCAAGGGATATAAAAGAAATGTTATATAAAATGAGTCTAGCAGTAAAATGGTAAAATGCATTTGGGAAATGTTGAGCTAAACCAAGTACATTGTCTGTTAGGTTTCAAATGTGGGAATCATAAGATAAATGTTTATATTATAAATGTGTATTTTTAAATAATGATTTCATTAAAAGTAGACTTCATGTTTAGAGCAGTTTTAGGCTTACAGCAAAATCAAGTGGAAACAACAGAGAGTACTCCATCCCTACAAACAAACAGTCCTATCCACACATCCTACTAATAGTGCTATTCTACACTCCATGGGTATTCACAAATGTATAATGTCAGTTATCCACCATTATAGTATCAGACAGATTAGTTTCAATGCCCCCAAATTTTTCTGAGCTCAATCTATTCATACTTTCCTACACCTCATCTCTGACAATCACTGATCTTTTTACTGCCGTCATAGTTTTGTCTTTTCCAGAATTTCAAATAGTTGGAATCATACAGAATATAGCTTTTTCAGATTGGCTTCTTTCGTTCAGAAATAAGCATTCCTCCCATGTCTTTTCCTGGCATAATAGCTCCTTTGCTTTTAACACTGAATAATATTCCATTGTCTGGATGTACCACAGTTTATTAATTCATTCACCTATGGAAGGACATTTAGTTGCTTCTAAGCTTTGGCAATTATGAATAAAACATCTATAAATATCCATGTGTAGGTTTTTGTGTTGTAAAATAGTTTATCATGTGATAGCTTTGTTAAAGTTAAAATGCTCCAATGCATTTCAAAATGGTTACCCTCACCAATCTGAGAACTTGATATAAGTGTCATGTTGGATTCAGAATGAATTAGAATGTATTCCCTCTGTTTCTACCTCCTGGAAGTGATTAGAGAGATTCAGTGTAATTGCTTTCCTAACTGTCTGTTAATGTTCTCCAGTAACTTTCCGGGCCTGGTGTTTTCTATTTTAGAAAGTTACTTTATTAATTATTGATATAATTTCTTTAATAGTCCTATTTATATAGCCCATTCTTCTTGCGTATATTTTGACAGATTATCTCTTTCAAGGAATTGGTTGCTTCTCATTTAAGTTATTTAACACATGAGAATAGAGCTATTCACCATGTTCCTTTATTGTTTCTTTTATGTCCGTGGGATATGTTGTGATATTTCTTTTTTCACTTCCAATTACTAATTTGTGTTTACTCTGTTTTGTTCTTAGTTACTCTGCCTAGAGTCATAAATTTTATTAATCTTTTCAAAGAACAAGCTTTTGGTTTCATTCACTATCTCTAGTGACTTCCTATTTTTAATTTCATTGATTTCTGCTCTAATTATTATTTCTTTTTCTTTTGCTTCCTTTGGATCTAATTTGCTCTTCTTTATTTACTTTCCTAGAGGAGAAACTCATAGTATTTATTTTGATATTTTTTCTGTCCTAATATATGCATTCAATGCTATAAATTTCCCTCAAATTTCTACTTTAAAATTATATTAGCCCACTTCCCATAATATTTGCTTATTTGGAAGTAATCACCTCTACAATTAAAAAAAATTAATATCCCTATCAATCAATAGTCAGAACATTTAAATAATTCCCTTATAATAGAAACTAGTAATCTATACTACATTTCCCATGCTGTAGGTTACTGAGGCAAAACAGTGGATTTACTAGTAAACATTTAGTACTTGATGCTTAAGTATTAAGGCTTGATATTATATCAATTGTCAATCTTATGCCACATTATCATAAGCTATAACAATTAATTTATAAACTAAAAATCATGAAAATCTGCTACTTTTAAAGGAAGGAGTAAATACTTCCTTTTGGACTAGAGAATGTCTTTTTTTGTCCTAAAACAGTGGTTTTTAAAGGAGTAATGAGGTTGAAGGGTGCATTACTTACCCAATATAGGTGCTACCATAAAAGCAGAGAAAAACAAAAACAAAAAGCAACAAAACCAAACAAATCTCAGAACTGTTATGTTTTCCCAAATTTCTTGTGATTGCAGTGTATTTGTTTACTTAGAGAGAAATTTATTATAAGAAGGTAGATTTTATTTTTCTATCCCTTAAATCTCTTACCCTAAAACTCTCAATGGGGTCACCTCCCTCCTAAGACCTGCCTCAGAAGGCCATCCCCTGAGCCCCACTGTCTTCCTTGTAAACATGAAAGTTCTGATTTTTGTATACTTAAAGTTATTCCAAGTATACAAAACCCAGCCTATGTTATTTTTGAGCTATTTATTCACCAACAAAGATAGAAACATATTTTTTAACACATTAAGGGAGTACAAAAGTGATTTACTTGAGATTTATATTTAAGAGCCAGATGTCTAAAACTATAAATATTCCCTCATATGGTTGAACCCCAACCTGTCTCTAATAACAGCGCTGCTGTTTATATAATTATCTCCTATGATTTAATTTTCTGCAGTATGACATTGTTATTAGATGGGACTTAAATAAAACTTTTCCTCAGATTCTACATTTCACTTTACTTTTTCAGTGATGATCAAATTTAAGGTCAGTTTATTAAAAAAGAGATGTCACCAACAACCTCCGTAATTTTATATCTAATGGCATTTTCAATTCTAACTCACCTTATGTGATTTTCAGCAGCCTTTTACAGTATGGACTGCTTGAATTTTTTATTTTATTTTTTTACTGGCTTCCAGGACATAATGTTCTCTTGGTTTTATCTTTATATTTATATTTATGGGCCTCCTTCTGTGCCTGTTTTGCTGACTCAAACTTCTCTGGCCCTTAATGTTGAAGTTTCTGTAAGGCTTTTTCTAATATTTATTTTACCTAGGTGATTTTACTCACATTTATACCTTTTTAAAATCCAAATATTTACATATATATATATATATATATATATATATATATGAACACTACTTTGTTATTCTACTTGCACATCTCTAAAATCTCTCCAGATGTAACATTTACAAGACTCAACTTTGGATAATCACCCCAACACCAATAACTGAGTAGTAGTGTCCTTACACTCAGATAATGATGCCACCAATCACTTAATTCCTATTTTACCCCTTAAATAGTTCTCAAGTTTCTGTGCTTCTCTCCATTACTGTTGTCCTGTTGTCATCACCCAAGTCCATTGCCATCATCTGACCTTAATCACCTCTGTAGGTTCCAAGTGGTCTCCCTATATTGACAGTTGTTCCTGACTAACCCATTCTCTATGAAGCAGCCAGAGTAATTTCTCAAAACCCAAATCTGGTCATCACTCCCCTGCTCATAACACATCAATGCTTCACATTGGGTTTAGGATAAAATCTGATGATGCTTTAACATGAACTACAAAACCTTTCATGGCTTGGCCACTACCTACTTCTTTTGCATCATTTTAAACCACTTGCTTTCTATCTTTAGAAACAATGGGCTTCTTTGATTTGTCAAACATGATAATGTAAAGTTTTACAATATTATATTTTGTGTGTGTTGTTGTTGTTGTTGTTTGGCCTATAATGCATTCTCCCTTGCCTAGGTAATTTCCTCTCATATTTCAAGTTGCAGCTCCAGTATTTCAATTCCTCGGGGAAATAATTCTTGAATAGCCCCCTCTCCTAATCAAATGTACTCCAGGTTATTCCTTTGCTACATACACACAAAGAACTAGGGTTCCTATCTCATTGACTTACTTAGAAAGTAAAATGTACATGTTGAACTGAAACCTAAAGCTGAGTTGATCTGAACAAAGGTTTAAGGTATTTCTAGCACACATTTTATTTGATGCTTATGCATTTACTCTACAACTAGTAAGTAAAACCTTTTATAGATTTCAGACATTATGATTGATTCATCTATTCAACAGAATATTGAATTGAACACAAGCCATGTACCAGCAAAAACTCTGGGTTCTGCATAGTAAACTGTGAGCAATATAATGGTATTCATAGAGCCTAGAGGCAAGGATTGGCATTTGTTTAGTATATGTATAGAAGAGAACACAATAAAAAAATGAATAGATATTAGAATGGCTTTGGGAGTATACATACTGAGAACTCAAACCAACCTAGTATATTAAACAATAACGAGACTGAACACAATTTCTGTCCATCGGTTAAACAATGCTGGCACCAAGTGAAAATAATTTATTTTAGCCCTTGCTCCAAAATACTTGGTTCTGAAAGGCAAGATTGAAAATTATATAACTTATTTTCAATACTCTAAACTTGCTCATACTCACCCAAAACCCTTGCCACACCGTGACCACTATTTGAAGCTTAGGTGTTATAAACTCTCTTCAATTGCAATCAGTTCCTCACCTAACAAGACCTACCTTAAAAATCTCCCAGAAAGGGTGCTGAAAACCAAATCCCTATTTATATTCTGAACCAATTTCCCATTTTGAAACATTATAAAGATCAGTCAAGGTAAGAGTCTTTCTTACTTTAACAAATGTAATAAACTTGTTTTTGCCTTAGCAATAGCTTCTCCCCAACCCTTTGGTGTTTTGTGGAGTGTCAACAGTTAGCAATAGTATTGGAAAATATACTTGAATACTGGTAGAATGTGAAGTGGATAACAAAACAAGAGTGAAGTTACTGTAAAGGGGCTTGGAAATTGATAAAGCAGTTAACAGTAAAGATTCTGTATAGATTCTGTTTTCTATTTTGGGAGATGGCAAGATATGTGTGGGACCTGGCAAGTAAGCCAATTTGGGGTGTTATACTAGGTTAGATGTCCACAGAGACACCCCGGGGAAACAAAACCTGTAAGGTTGTGTACTGGGGAGGAAGGCTGAACCTCTGTAGATATAGGGCTATTGCATTTAATAGCCCATAATTGCCTAGACAGGAGATTGGTGAACTGAGTAATATGTATGCCATAACTAAATGAATATTTGGCTTACAAATCAAGTGAATCTCTAAATATTCCTCTTAGCTTTTTTGTTAAATGGTATAGAATGGAGGAGATTTAAACCATAATTGAGTGTGTTCTCTGGTAAAAGATTTGTATAACATGAAGTAGTCAAAGGGAGTCTCTATGGCAAAAATCAACTTCCTTGAGAAAGCAGTTTTATCAGAGGCAAATGTATGTAAAATTTACTGGTTTTTAGGCAGATATGTAAAAAAGACTATAGTTTAACTTAAAGTACTAGAAAATTCCTATCTAAAAGGAAACAGCTGAGAGGAGAAAAGTATATCATCTTTAAAGGAAAAATAGAAAATAGATTGTGTTTGAAAACACAATCACAGAAGTTGACATGTTATTCTCTGTTCTCTTCCCTTTAATCCTGCATGGAAAGAAACGTGGAGGGAAAAAAAAATGATTTCAGGGCAGGGAAACATAAGAAGATACAGTAATTTAGTTCCTCTGGTAATGTTTTCTACAAGTATTTTCAGTGAAAAAAAATGTCTGAGATAAAAGAATAATCTGTTAGGAAATCACAGATTTTGTTTCCAACAGCAGATTTATAGGTTCATGAAAAAATTGTAGTTTTTCTACTAATAAAAGAATAATAATTTTCCTTTCAAGCTAAGTAAGAAGGAATGAAGGCAAGTGTTTATATAATTAAAAATAGACCTAAAGTCCTAACTGGTTTGGCTCAGTGGATAGAGCGTCGGCCTGCGGACTCAAGGGTCCCAGGTTCGATTCCGGCCAAGGGCATGTACCTTGGTTGTGGGCACATCCCCAGTAGGGAGTGTGCAGGAGGCAGCTGATTGATGTTTCTCTCTCTCATCGATGTTTCTAAATCTCTATCCCTCTCCCTTCCTCTCTGTAAAAAAAATCAATAAAATATATTTTTTAAAAAAGACCTAAAATACATGTATAAATATATTTTCTTTAAATATAATTTCATTGTGCTTTCAAAATGATTGTGTTGTTTATTACTGTGCTTACCTTTCAAAACTGTGTTTTATTTAAGAGGAAAATGTTTTAAAAACAGTCATTTTTCAAGAACCATTTCTCAATTATTAAAGTTTCAGAAAACCTGGAAGAGACTTTAAAGTGAAAGGAGAGGAATGGCCAAGTAGACCTTGAAAATTATTAAGATAGTGCTTTCCACACAACTTCATGTTTACATTATCAATAGTGAACTAAAGACTCATTCTTCTAAATCCTACAGGATGGAATGATTAGTAGTAAGAACCATCCCTCTCTATGGGTAGACTTAAATGTAATCAAAATCAGAGCTTATGGTATATCTGAACTTCTTTAAGGTATTTACTTAGGTTTTGATAATAATATTGTGGGTGGGCCGAATAGAGGAATAGTATGCATCTCAAAGTGCTAGATAGCCTGGAGTAATGGGGGGGAAAGTTATAAGATAAAGCTGAATTTTGGTTTAAAAACCCACAAATCTTCTTAAGAAAGGATGAAATGATAGACATTATTAGCAGATAGTGATTTAATAAACACATAGGGATTTTAGTTTACAATAAACTTAAGGTGAATAAGTTGTATGATACAGTAGTAGAATTATTGTGTAGAGATGAAGAAAGAGGATATGCTAGTCTTACTTTTTGTTTGTTAGAACACATTCAAATACTATGCTGTGTTCTGGGCACCACACATTAATAGGGAGGAAACATACTGGTGAATATTTCAGAGTGAGGAACCCAGGTGAAAAATTGAGCAATTTGGACATTGTAACCCAGGAAACCACAGTTTAAAAAATATAAGATGATAGTTTTTGGCTAAATATAAAGAATTCTTTAAAAATAAGTATCTTTTGAAGATATAATTAAGTTATCTAGGATGTATAATCAAATATGTTTGAAGGTGGGTATTGTGACCTCCCTTCCCATTGTACTCAAAGAATTTCTTTACTGGTCAGTGTTTCTTTAACTGCCAGGTTAATAGATTCAAGACGGATGGATTTATTATTTACTTGTTTCATTGTTTGTTTATGTCCTTGTAATCTTCATTTTTTAAATAATGTATTGCAAAAGTTATTCATATTTAAATTACAAATGATACATAAAATACTGTTAAAATTTCATGCATTAAATCACAATGTTTTGATTAGTCCATTTGCCTCTTTTGCACTAAACTATACTTTATAATTTATATGCTCCAATGTAATCATCTGTTTTGGATTATGTAGAAAATGAATGAAGTTCGCCTGGATTTGGAAAAGTTTCAAATGTCTGAATTTGTTGTGCAATCTTACACATTATTTTTTAGTATTTTTAAAAAGAGACCCTCCAAAAATGTTAGACTCTGAATAATAAATGCTTAGTTGAAAATAGACATCTTATTTTACTGTCCCCAGATATTAAGGCTCAGAATAAATTGGAAGTAGCAAGTACTTTAGCAGTGGGATACTTAGGAATAGCTTGAAACGTACAGATGATGAGCCACCTTTTATTAAATTCATATCTGGGCTAACTTATCTATGATTGTTTTTAGAGAGAAAGAACACTGTGATAATTGATAATAAGCTTTTCTATAATGAAGATATGACACACATGAAATGCAACAGAAGTCAAAATTATATTCATCCAACATATTTGTATTAAAAGACCCTTGGTAAATCATTTTAATCTGTCTCAAGCTCAGTTAACTCTATGTAATAGGAGAATGAATAAAATGTCTCTTACCATTAGCCAATATAAAGATTATGTTAGTTACAACGTATGTGTAATACTAAACAGTACCTAGCACATTTTAAGTCTTCCATTATGCTTGTATTGCTCTGTGCTTTTTCCTTTCTCAAATGCTTAGGGTGGGATTTTGGACAAAGAGTAGTGCCTTCTATTTAAATTAATGTTTCTAGCCGTAACTGGGTAGTGCAGTTGGTTAGAGCACTGTTCTTATATGCCAAGGTTACAGGTTCAATCCCTGGTCAGGGTACATATAAGAAGCAACCAATGAATGCATAAATAAGTGGAACAACAAATCGATATTTACCCCCTCTCTCTCCCTCATTCTCTGTCTTTCTCTCTCTCTCATCAATAAAAAAAATGTTTCTATGCTTCTCCCTCCACCCATGAATATCATGGATTCTACCCTAACAAAGGTGCAAAAGAGAAGGTACAGTTAATCTGAAAACAGAGAGAAGGCCTAGGAAGAACAGAAGGAAAACATGCCCTAAGTAGTTCTCATTTGAGACGGAAGCAGACCCCCATCTGTTGACCAGATTCTGAGTCCCTGGATGGGTTCTGTTTACTGGGGCTGGTCCCAGAAACATCAGCCAAAGTGGCTGACTCTGAGAACATAGGGAAGGTGGTGAGGGCTCAGGGGCATTTGTTTTTTATTTTTTATTTTTTGCTCATAGCGGGGAATGTCTATGCTTTGAATTCCAGGTCAATGAGAATGTCTGGAAAATGGATCCCATCTGGTTACATGACTGCATGAGGAAGGGAAGACTGTCATTGTGTACAGACTGGGGAATCAGACCTAAACAAAACGCAGAGTCAAGGGAAGTAGACTTGGGAGAGAAATTTCAGCTCTAGAGTAAATGCCAACAAGTGGGGTAAGGTTCCAGGAGGAAGTAAGGGACAGCAGGATGGGGAAACTGCCAGTAATGAATTCCAGCTGGAATATTGCAAAGTGACAGATGTGGGAGGCCCTGTGCCACAGGTGGTTTACTTTTCTAGTTATTATTAGGCATCTGGAATCTTTGGGGAAAGCCACTCATTGCATGGATTTCTTGAAGGTTCAATTAAGGGCCTAGACAAGCCTGGGTAGACCGTTGAATTCCAGGCACAGTCTCCTTGAATGTTTTCAAATGAGTTAGTATTATTTTGTTGAAACAGCTACTGAATGACTGTTTGATAGTGTGTCTATCTGATAAGTAATATTTTAATCCCCCCGCCCATAATTTATTTTAGTAAAAGATCCTTCAGTTACAATCAGAATTTCTTTAAAATTAAGCTCAAATTACTTCACGGGCATTTATTTTATGCACAGTCTGCGATATTTATACAATCAACATTTAAAAGCAAAATAGGACCAGTTATGCCACAGGCCAAATCAAACATACAAAAAGCAAGCTTTTTTGTAAATGTAGTCTTTTTGTTCCCTATAAAAATATGCTGCTTTCCTTTTATTATCAGAATCACAGAAAACAAGATACATTATTCATCAGCTCCACTCTAGCAAGCACATGAGAGATGAACACTCCAGACTAGGATTGAGGAAGCCTGAGTTTAAGAGAATAGTTTAATATTTATTATGTGTTTGAGCATGATAAAATTAGCTAATCACTGGTAGCCTCTGATTCTTTCTCTGCAAATTATTACCTCTAACTGACTTCATGCCTAAGAGTTTATGATTTAAAATTGATGCCATTTTAGAGTACTTTGTGAAAACTAAACTATAGCTGTATATTACAGTCCATATATTCTTTGTGCTCTGAATTATGGTTAATTTCCATGGTATAAATGTAAAAATAGTCCAGCCGGTGTGGGTCAGTGGTTGAATATCGACCTGCGAACTAGGAGGTTATAGTTCAATTCTCGGTCAGAGCACATGCCTAGGTTGTGGGATTGAACCCCAGTGCAAGATGTGCAGAAGGCAGCAGATCAATGATTCTCTCTCATCACTGATGTTTCTATCTCTCTTCCTCTCCCTTCTTCTCTGAAATCAATTTAAAAAATGTAAAAATAAATAGCAGATTATCACATTTCCCTAGATAGTAATAGTTTACACCAATATGCTATACTGGTTATTATGTAGTTCTTAAAAAATTAAAGATTTAAATATTCAAAACCATAAAAAATTCTAGAAGAAAACATTAGCAATAAAATCTTGGACATTTCTCATAGCAATAATATATATATATATATATATATATATATATATATATATATATAACACATAATAAAATTAAACTATTCTCTTAAACTCAGGATATATATATATATATATATATATATATATATATATATATCTCCTCAGGCAAGGGAAACAAAAAAAAAATAAACAAATGGGACTACATCAAACTAAAAAGATTTTGCACAGCAAAGGAAAAACCATCAATAAAATGAAAAAAACAACCCAATGAATGGGAGGATATGTTCGCCAATACATCTGGTAAGGGGTTAATATTCAAAATGTATAAAGAATTTATAAAACTGAATACCACAAAAACTAAACAATCCAATTAAAAAAATGGGCAAAGGACATGAATAGATAATTCTCCAAAGAGGACATACAGATGGCCAATAGACATATGAAAAGATGCTCAATGTCATTAATCAAGAAATGCAAATTAAAGCCACAATGAGATATCACCTCACATCTATCAGAATGGCTATCCTACATAATAAAAGGCTAATATGCAAATCTTCCAAATGGTGGAACTACAGGTCACTATGACACACACTGACCACCAGGGGCAGATGCTCAACGCAGGAGCTGCCCCCTGGTGGTCAGTGTGCTCCCACAGCGGGAGTGCTGCTCAGCCAGAAGCCGGGCTAACAGCTGACTAGTGCAGTGGTGGTGGCAAGAGACTCTCCCACCTTTGAGGCAATGCTAAGGACCCCCCCACCCCATGTGCATGGATGTCATGCACCGGGCCCCTAGTCATCAACACATCAACAAATAAGTGTTGGTGAGGATATGGAAAAAAGGGGACCCTTGTGCACTGTTGGTGGGAATGCAGGCTGATGCAGCCACATGAAAAACAGTATGGAGTTACCTCAAAAATTAAAAATGGAACTGCCTTATGATCCAGCAATTCCACTTCTTGGAATTTATCCAAAGAAACTGAAAACACTAATTCAAATGAATATATATACCCCTATGTTTATTGCAGCATTATTTACAATAGCTAAGATTTGGAAATAGCCCAGGAGTCCATCAGTAGAGAGTGAACAAAACAGCTATGGTACATTTATACAATGGAATACTACTTGCTGGTAAAAAGGAAGAACATTTTACTCCAGAGAACATCGTGCTAAGTGAAATAGGCCAGTTGGTGAAAGACAAGTACCATATGATTTCACTCACATGTGGAATTTAATGAACACACTGAACTAACAAGCAAAATAGAGACAGACTCATAAATAGAGAACAGGCTGACAACTCTGGTGTGGAGATGTGTGGGGGACAGTGGAGGGATTGAGCAAAAAAGAAAAAAATAGAGAAAGAACTCATGGACACAGACAGTAGTGTGGTGATTATGGGGGGTGGTGTAGAAGAGGGTATATAGGGGTGATAAATGATAATGGGAAAAAATAAAGTAAGATAAAGAAAAATATTAAATTGTTTTATTCATTATTAACTCTCTTGAAGAGAGCTAGCCTTACTTTTAAAATCAAGATTAGAATAAAAAAAGCATAGTGGAGTTGATTGTCACAGCATGGTATTTGACAAAGTTCCATTTTAATCCGTGGAGATTATATATATATATATATATATATATATATATATATATATATATGGAATGTGTGTGTCTACTGATGTAAACTCATGTTAAGTCTTGAGTTGCAACAGGACAGACTTCCAGGATCTGGATCTGGAAACCAGATTAACTAGATGGTACGTAACAGATGGGACTAAGGGTAGGACCACAAATCCATTAGCATTTCTATGTAGACCAAGGGACTGTGGTCATACTTGGAGGGAAATCTAAGCCAGGGTTCAGGGTTTCTGATCAAATTGGACAGAAAAAGAACAAATCTGTAGACATAATGTAAAATGAAAATGAACACAGGAAAGAAAATTAGTTTTAATTCTCAGGCAGTAAACAGGATCAGAAGCAAATAGAGACTAATGAGTTTGAGAGAGAGGGAATTAGAACTTCTGGGTCCATTGCTGAGGGTCACATTCTAAAATATTTAGTTTTTTTTTTCTTTCTGTTGAGAACTTTGTATGTGTAGGTATGCTCTACTTCCCAGAGTGAGGCAGGGCTCTTGGTCTTTTTAGCCAATGATTATAGCTTAAATTGAAAGTGTTGTATTCATGGAGAAAATCTTAAATATCTTAAACGTGTGCATACACTGTGCATTTGTGTGAATAACTTCAACTCATTCGATGACATGGTGTAAAATGATAGATAATTGAAATTGTAAAAGTTGCTAAGAACCATTGGATTTTTATCTGGTCACCGATTAAGGACTCTCTTTGTTTATAACTCCTATTGAGATCCCCACAATGATGACACATGTTAGGAAATGCTCTCGCTGTCTAAAAGAAGAAGCTGGTGTAAAGAAGATAAGCAAACTCCCAAGTCCACATAATTCAGGGAGCTGTAGAGTCAAGTTTCAGATTCAAATCAGTGATTCTCAGTCCTTTGTTCCTAATCCCAACACTAATCTCTACTTTACACTATGACACTAATATTATTTTACCCAAGTGTTCCTGAATGTTCTGTTAAATTATGAAATACAGCTCTTAGTAAACCGGGAATTTAGGTTATTTGAATTTTACTTTACTTATATTCTGGTCAAGGTGCAATAGGCAGCAAAAAGGAAGAAAAACCAAGAACTCAATGAAAGAGAACAAAACAAGATAGTTAATGTACAATTAATGCCTAGGGAGGAAGATAAAATAAGCTGAGGTGAGAGGGGTGAAGAAGAGGAAAATTTCCCTCTCTTGCCAAATTTCCTCTTTTCCTCATTTCTGTTCTCCATGCAGAAACTGTGATTTATTCCTTCCTATGAAATGAAATTCAGCATTTCTATAGTTAAATGTTAAAAGTAAACAGAATTCTGAGTGACCGATGAGATCCTGGGACTTAGACTTAGCTCTGCCCTGCTTGGCTAAAACTGAGTTGCTTTGTGAATAAAACAACTTTTATTTTCTTTCTAATGTTAGGGGAAATGTATGATATATGTAGGTCTGGAAGCCAAACAAAACTATATCTTTATGACATTTTTCTTAAAATTATATAACTTATATACAATTTTATTCGATCACTCTTACAAACTGACAGTCAGTTTTACTGAGAGTAAATGTTTTCAATTCATACCATGGAATGTCAGGTTTTAGAGGGAGATTATAAAGAAACTAGGAAAATCAGACAAAAGAGTTTATAAATAGCTTTCCTTAATTTACAGTCAATCCTGGTAAATGCTAGAGACATAAATAAAGGCCGGTTGTAGGAAAATTAGGTTTTCATTTTAAGTACACATGGCAATTTCACACTTTGAGCTGCATAATCTGCACATTTCAGGTACCATAAAAAGCTTACACATATAATGTGGACTAAGCCAGAAGGAGTTAACTAAAATAATGCCTGATTTGACCTCCCCTGTCCTTCCTTGAATTCATTTAGCTAATTGTACCAGGTAAGAATGTCTCTAGTTGGCCAAATACCCAAGGTCAGAGTCATGACTAATGATCATTGTCCGGATAAGGACGCTATTGTTGTTTTAAAAGGAATGTTAGTGTTCCTGAGTAAGTAGGGAAACGTTATTAAACTGTGTAATTAGTTTTCATACAAATTCCAAAGATGTATAATAAACCACCAATGTTTTATTTACTCCTAATTCAGGACATTGTAGGCTTATTGAACACAAGAATCATAGCAATTACTTAGTGTCTTACAGAGACAAGTACTCAATAAATGCTTTTGATAATAAATGTTGTTATAGGTTTTATCTCTATTTATTTCTCTGTTCCCCTATGAAAACTTGGAGCAAGTTTGCATGCATCTGAAATCAGATCAATTGATAGTGAGGTAATCAGAGAATTTGTTGCAGTAATGTACAATCATTCAAGTGGAAATTATAGGTTTCCTTTTTATAAGGCATTTAAAAATATAGGAAAATCAACATCAATTTGATTAGTTATATTTCTGTGGGATGTTTTCCTTTAATTTTTTTATATTCCTTTTTTGTTGTTGTTGGTATACCATCTATTCTTTCTCATACATTGATAGAGAGCTTACTGCGTGCAAAACACTGTACTAATCCTGAGAATAAAATGGAATTGTGTGCATATGGCTAAGGCCAACATAGGAAACAAGGGGGCATTGGGATTGAAAGCAGGTCCTAGGGTGTAGGCAGTACACCTGAACCCCAACTGAACCAAATTAATCATGCTTTTGTGATTAAGGTTATTAAGATATAATAACGTCCTAATTGTAATATGTTCAAATTAATTTTATTTATAATTGATAAACAAAAGAATCTATATTCAAGATTATATTAGAATTAACTATATTTAAAATACATTTTTGCCTCACCAGGTAATGTTATAAAAAAGTCATATGAAGACTAGTTTTAAAATTGATTGAGGAAGAGTTGGAAATGAGGATTAAGATTAACAAAACCAAATGTGAATAAGAACAGAATTTTGAGACCCTGGTGCTATAAAGAACCTTTACTATCCTTTATGATCTTAATTTTTGTTTGTTTTAAAATTACTCTAGAGATAAGGATCTGGGTATAAATACATCTATATCAATCCTTCTTTCTACTTAAAAGTATATTAAGTGATAGAAAAGACAGTTTTAGAATGAATAATTCCACAAGTGGCAAGCATAATTCCTAAGAAAGAAAAAGAAACAGAGACAGAGAGGGAATCAGATCTGTAGGTCAATAATGCCACAGCCAATCACAGTTAGGAAGAGCTAGGAGTAACTGTTGGGAGCCCGACTTTCACCATGAGAAGACACAGGAAGAGGAGCCCAGGCCCTCTTCAGGTGATAGTTTGGGGGTGGCATTTGGACCAAATAGGGCTCTCTGACAGCCTCTTCTCTCTATCTCTGGAAAACTGGCTAAACAAGCTCATGGGCTAAAGTGAAATGTCAAGTTCTAGTTTGGATGCTGGGGAAAGCAAAGATGTGTCCTAGGTAGGTCCTAGACCTAGACCCACGTGTGACACTTTGGAACCTCCATGGCAAAATAAAAAATAAAATAACCTCTTCCTCAGTAACATGACGGAGAGATGAACTAGGTTTCATGAACAAAAATGTGTCACAACACATCTGAGGCAACCATTCCCTCTAAAGGTAGGAAGTCCCAAATGAAGCAAGCTACACACAACAGTTTCCATCAACAGCTTGTAACTTCTGCAGTTAGACCCCTTTCAGGGAAAACTGGGAGATGCGCATTTTTGCCTCCTCCCTCTTCAGTTCATTATATAACTGACATTTACTTTGCTTCCTTTTTAAGTGAATCTCTGCTAATGCTTAAAACATACACATACATTTAACTGCTAATATGTATAGTTACCATACCAAAAAATATCTAAGCATAAGAAAACATACTTCCCTCGGGTATACCACTTATAATCACATTTCGTACACACAGTGGCCCATTCTCTTATATTTCCAGGACACTAACTTTGGAGAAATAAAGTAAAATGAAATACAATAAATCTATGAATACTTTAAAGGATTTATATTCTTGTAATAAAATAAGGCAAAGGATCTATAGTAAAAATTGTAAAATACTAACGGACAAATTGGTCCATTGACATTACTTCAAAATTCTTTTATAGGTTAATTGTCTATCTTTATTTTAGCCCACGTAAGTTCTAAATGCTCTTTCTACCTCTTTATCAAACCACTCATTACTAGTGCCATTTGTACTCAAAGCTTCCAAAGGGGTGACTTTAACATAATAAATTACATGTTTATTTTCCAAGTAGGAAAATAAATTACATGTTAATTTATTATGTTAAGAATATAAATATCTTAACATTAAAGGATTTTTAATAGATAGAAGTTAAATCATAGTATAAAAAAGAATATATCTTAAACATTGAAATTTTAGTAAGTAGGAGATAGATAAGTACATGAAAGTTATGAAGCCCTCAAAATTCATCATAACATAATATAATGCCAATGAATGATGCTTTAAGCAATTTAAGATTTAACTATGAATTCTCTGATTTTAACATTCTCTCTTGTTTTAATATAGTTGAAAATGTAGTCACCAATTTTCAAAACTTGCCATCTCTTTAAAGGTCAATTAGTCCTGTCCAGATGGCTCTGTTGGTTGGAGCATTGTCTAATACACCAAAAGATTGTGGGTTTGATTCCAGGTCAGAGCTCATACCTAGGTTGCAGGTTTGCAGGTTTAATCCCTGGTTGGGATGCAGATGGGAGGCAACTGATGGATACTGCTCTCCTACATCAATGTTTCTCTTTCTCTCCCACCCCCTTCTTGTTTCTCTAAAAATCAATAAAAAACATATTGTCAGATGAGGATTTAAAAAATAATAATAAATAAAGGACAATTAAATATTGTTTTAATGAGGTATGATAATAAGAATGATTCTATACTTAGCCACTATAATAACAAAGTGTGTGGTTTTGATGACCTAATCAAATGAAGCTTGTTGGTAAATAGGCAACATTGATTATGTGCTCAAATCAATCTATACTGAAGACTAAGACAGCTGCAGTGAATTGAGCAAAAAGCTATGGAAACACTTAGGCTTACTATCTCAAAGATCCCACTTTATAACTTGTCATTCTCAAGAGGTAAATAACACAGGCTGTTTCTTCCATATTTTTATTACAGACAGGAGTCCAAGTAGGAAATTAAATTTAGATTCTTTAAGTGATGAATTGTGTAAACATTTATTACATTTTCATCTGAGTAAGACAGCTAAGCTGACCTATTTTTACAGGGATCATGTAAAAGAACATAAGGCAATAATCGTGCATGGATCCAAAGGCCCCATCTGTCTTCATGATCTCTTTTTCCATTGGCTTCATGTGGAACTTAGTGGTTGCTGGGCTCGGTAGTGCATATTGAAACTTGATTAAAGTTGTAGATGAAATAGCAAGACCTTTTTAGTCCTCACGAACTCCATCCATATAAGACTTCACAAGCTCTTCCACAGATGATTAATGCCACTTGCTCTGCCTGGATAGCAGTGTGTTTCCACAGCTTCTCTTTCTACTATAACAGACAGACGTAGATGGAAATCTATTTCCTATCTATGTGACCTTGGGCAACTTACCTCACTTCACTGAGCTGCTGCTTTCTGGCCTATAAAGGGATGGTACCATTTACTTCATAGTGCTTTTGTGGGGTAAAACCTGACACATAGTAGGAACTCAACAAAAGTCAGTGACTGCCCTTCCCACTCATGTCAATATTGCAAAAGTGAACATTGAGTCTAACCATTAATTTTATTAGAAATGGAATGATTCATATTTTGATGGGAACATGGGACAGAAATTTTATTTTCATTCACTTAATGGTAAAATAAAGTCCTGACTCACAAACATGAACTTGAATCTATATCTCATTTTAGGCAATCCACTTTTGTCTGAGAACATAAATGACATTTGTGAACAATTATCCTAGGAAAAAAGAAATTGATATTGAGGAGCTGAAGTGCTCATTATTTATGTATTTATTATTTCTTTTTCTATTTCCTTATAGAACAATTTTTATTACTCAATATATAGTAGTATTCACAACATATTTCCAGGATAGATGATATAGCATTCAATACATGAATATATTGAGTTCCCTAAACAAATTTCTTTTAAAATATATTCTGTTACTTTAAATTTCCTCAATCTCATTTTCATTGCACTCTTACCAGCCAACCCTATCACCTTTTATCTGGGTCATTGCATTTTCTTGCTTAATTGGTCCAATTAATTCCCATTTCTCCTTAAAACTATTTCCAATAGTATTTAAGTAATTTCTTCATAAGTCTTCTATCATAGCAGTTCTTTCTTTAGAAGATCAGGGGAGAACACTACTAGGACTCTCCCTTCGTCATTCAATGATGTTATTTGCTTTATTTTAATAAAAGATCTTTTCATTGAGAACAAAATAATATTCACAATATTTAGCTATTAGTTTAAATTTTATTTCCAGACAGATATTTGACAGATATTTTCTAAGCCTTTCAATCTCCCTCTACCCCTACTTCACATTCCAAGAGCAGTTAGTAATCTATCTATGAAGGGTTTATAGAAAACATTAAATGCAGAGGTGGGCAAAAGTAGGCTTACAATTATAACACAAATAATACAATAATTGATAAATAATAATACAAGAATAAACTGTGTTTCACATAGTAACAACTGTAAACCTACTTCCTACTTTTGCCTGTCCCTGTACATCCCTCAGAGCAAGTTCACTTGCAAAACATTGACTAGACTTGTTGTGACTGATGAACATCCCTGTGTGGCTCATTTTGCTTAGTTTGGAAGTTCTGTTTCTCTTCTCTTCCTGTAGTATCTCAGTGATCGTACAATTTACAGCTCTAATACTTCTGAGGCACATAATTTTCCAGATCTTACTTGTAGGCAATTGTTCCCATGACATGGTTTGCATCAGTAAACAAACAAATATTTCATTCGACATTGCACGGATGGCTCAATGTTCTCCTACCTGTCTTTCATTAGAAAATTTTCTTTTTAGCATCAGGGCAGTGCCTCAGATGTCACTTTTTCATAGTGGTTTTTCCCTGTGTTATGAATATATTCAACTAATACAAACAGAAACTGTGTCTCTGATGAAGAGAAGATAATACTAACTTACTCTAACTCAAGTATCTCTATTCAAGTAAAACATTTCATCAAGGTCCATTTATGTGTTATGAATCAAGAAAGAAATAAACATTCATTAGTCACTTGAGTTATTATGAACCTGCTCAATCATCTCTGTGACCATTTTTCCTCCAAAGGTGATATCTTTTGTGTCTTAACTCTAGGAGTGTCTGTGATGAAAATGCATTGCAATGAGATCTGTGTCTTTTAAAACTCTTATGCTTAGATTCAGGGCTTGTGTGAATGAAGGGAAGATAGGGCTGGGAGTAACAGAGCCTCCCCTAGAAGGTTGGTTAAACATGATAGCCGTTTACTTCTCATTCTGGGGAATCTGGATGTGAACAGCCCATGGCTGGTTTATAATTCTTAGCAGTCAGATGGAACCCAGCCTGCTTCCAGCTTCCTGTTCTGCCACTGCCAGGGATGGGCCCTCCGTCTCATGGACCGAGAATGATTTCCAGCCATCATCTCCACGCGGGGCCAGCTATATCATTCCCAGGCCATGAAAATGAAAATATGAGACTCCCTTTTTCAAAAACAGGGAAAGGATGTAGTTAAAGGTGCTACAATATAAAGCTACTCCTATCTTATGCAGTTTCTTAGTTTGTTAAGAAAATTTTTTATTTATAATTAATGTTTTCCTAAATCAAATATTTAAATAAAAAACATCAGTTTTTACCAATCACCTTGATATTGTACAATGTTAGTTGTAAGTGCAAATATAAAAGTATTTCACTCATATATGTTGTTACCGAAGACACAATTACTATTTCATAACTCATACATCCAGAATGGTGGAGACACCGCACAAAACTAACTCAGACACTTGTTTCATTTTTTATGCGCGCACCACTCTCTATCTTTACCTTATGGATGCTAAGGGAAGAAGGGAAAGGATGATGGGTTGCCTTATTTCCCATCCCTTCCAGGTTACTGTCTTCAGCATAAGTATTTGGCTAATGCAAGGAAGTGGTGCAGCTAAGAAGACCATCTTAGAATCCCATCACCTTCTCCCTAAGTTTAAAGCAAGTTCTTCTTGAAATACAAAGTGTGGTCTCTTGGAACTGGCAATATTGCCAGCTTTTTCAGTCAAACCTGTAACATGTTTACTTTGTACTCACTTTGCATCTCACTGAACTTTGTCACATGGTCTACTGGATCCTCACCCCACAGGGCCTTGAGATGCATGCATCTCCTCAGATCACACATATCTCCACGGACCCTCAGAACTTCAATTACAGAACATAAGCTCAAAGATAAAATTAAGGATTTCTGGAGGGCTACAGCATGGCAATTAGATACGGGTCCCTTCTGAGCATCAGGTCCTACCTAATCACACTGTTTGAATGGCCGTGAGTGGGTCATGTCTCCTTGTTCTCATTTTGAGGAGGTTGAAGGAAGGAGAGGGAGATGGGGAGAAGAACCTCCATCATTTCTCTTGGAAGGAGATTTCCCAGGCACGGTCACCTTACATTCGATTCGATCTCAGTGGCCAGAACTTTGATATGAGGCTAAAACTAACTGTAAGGAAACAATCATTACTGTAGGCAGACATGCGCTCAGTGGAGGCCACCACACTAACACGTGCCTGACTTGGGATTCAAACCTCCCTCTGACAGGCCCCAGAGTAAGAGCTTTGTCCAATCCACTGCACTGCCTTCCACCCGCTCTGTCCTCTGGTTTTCTCTGAGTGAGAGCTGAAATAGCAGCCAGGCTTCTTCTTCAACACCCCCTGGAATCGGGCATGTTTGGGTGACTCAATTTTTCTTTTGTGGCTCTGTGCATGTTCAGAAATGGTATGAAAGTGCAATGAATGTTGATTTGGGGGTTACAAATAAGTTTTAGCAAGTAGGTATATTTGAAAAAAGGAATCTGAGAATAATGAGGATCAACTGTATTAACTTTTAAAACAAATATAAAATAAGACACATAATCATTTGATTATATCTAATGTTAGCACAATTATAAGCATCATCTGCATTTAAATACAAACATGAGTAAATATTTTAACTTTTTGAAAATGTGTCATCAATTAGGAAGGTGTCTGCTTTACATTTTCCTTTTTCCAATCTCTCATTTTTTCTTTCCCTCTTTAATTTCCACTCATGTACAAATGCACCAGGTTTATATGTCTCCAGCACATCTATGCCTTCCTTAATTAAATGTCAGGCAAGACTCAAATGGATCTGTTTGGTGCATGTTCTTGATGTGATAGTCACTAGTAATGAGTTCCATGGAAGGAAAGGCATGTGAGACGGTAGTATCTCATGGGAGATCTGACCTGATGCTGAAGGTGAGGAAGTGTGGCAAGACATACTTCATTGAAGGATGAGTAGGAGTTAACTAAGGACAAAGAGAGGAGAAAGGTGAGCTCCAAACAATAGGAACAACATCGAAAAGACCCGCTAGTGGCATCAGGCCAATTGTAAACTGTGAAGAAAGAAGCAGAATGTTACTGAACATAGAGAATTGGAGATCTGGGCCAGGACTAGGACATGTAGAGCCCTGTAGGTCTTTATGGAAGGAGTGATGAAAAATCAATCTGTGTATTGGGGGTGTCAAGGTCAGCTAGGTATTTTTAAAGGTCAAAGAGCATGCTATGTGCATAAGTAATCAAAGAATGGCAAGAGTATATTTGGAAGGATTAGTGAGAAGTTTATGTCATTAGATCAAAAAAGGGATGATGGTGGCTTGTATTAAGGACAGGTGGGAGAAATGAAGAGAATATTTAGTACATATAAATGATTTGTATATAATTTTATTATGTTACCACTTGAGTGAAATGTAAGGATCATTCAGAAGAAAAATACTTTTGGATGAGTACTTGAATGTATTAGACAAGATGTAATTTCTATATTTTACAACTACTTACAGTATCCAGAGAATCAAATGTATAAATAATAGTTATTGCTATCAAGAGAATATCTACAATATCAGGGGTATTTGGCCATTTATGGTACTGATATATGATGCGGGTGAGGAGGAGTCTATGGAGGTAAAGCAATGCTGCTACCAGAAGCTAGTCCCAATCGAGATCAATTTTTAAAATTATAAAATGAAAGTTCTATGTATGTCATATATATGTGTCTAAATGTGTCCATCCTTATATATCAGCTGGCAGAATTGAAAGTTAGTGAATGAGTCAGTCAATTATCAACAATCTATAATAAAAAAGATTGGGAATTATTATCTTAGCTGCCAACTGGTATACTGTTTTTAATATTAAAAGAATAACCATAGCCGTAGCCAGTGTGGCTCATCAGATCAGCCCATTCACTGAAGAGGCTGCTGGTTCAATTCCCAGTCAGGGCACATGCCCAGGTTGCTGGCTCCATACCCAACCCAGTAGGGGGCGTGCTTGAGGCAGCCACACTGTTTCGCTTTCACATCTGTTTCTCTCTCTCTTTTTCCCTCTCCCTTCCTCTCTCTCGCAAATAAATTTTTTAAAATCTTAAAAAAATGAGCAACCATAAAATTATAGAAGTTTTATAGCCAGATTTTTCTCCAGATCATTTAGGATTATTTTCTTTCAAGTATTACAAAGCCCACTGGCATAAGACCACCATGTGAACCTTGACAGTTCCTTTCAGATTATTAATATTTCCTGTGTTTTCCTAGCAGGAGATTTAACACCCTGAATGCTATGGCAGACATTGTCTCAGCTTACTTTTCTCCACACTCTTTGTGCAGTGACCATGAATTCATTCCATCCCAGACCGTACAATAGAGAATAACTCAACTATGGTGTTTCAGCAAATTGTTACTTAAAGGTTGGATTTTTGTAGTGAACCATGACAACATTTTCTCTTTAAAATGGAAATACAGGAAGATGTCTGATTCATTCTACAAGCAAAATCACACTCTATCCCAGCGTATCTAGCACATATTCTCTTTAAAGGCAAAGAAAAAACATGGCACATTACTGTATGCAGCTGGTTCCTAAATCATACCAAAATTCTTCCTGTCTACTCCCAAAGATGTACATTTGCCTGTAAAGAAAATAGCAGGTAACATGACTATAAATAAAGACCACAGAAGAACTCATATTGAAGGAAGAAACTAATGAAATCTAGGGAAAATGACCATTGTCTGAGGACAATTAAGACCTTTCTATGAATTTACTATGTACATAGCTATCCAACTTCAGGCACATCATGGGTTCTTTGGAAAAAGACAATAATGCTGGGTGAAATAGCAGGCAGCAGGAAAAAAGGAAGACCAAATATGAGATGGATTGACTCCATAAGAGAAGCCATGGGCATCAGTCTACAGGAGCTGAGCAGGGCTGTTGAGAATAGGACATTGTGGACATCACTCATTCACATGGTCATCAGAAATCAGGGCTTACTCAAGAGCAGCTAACACACACACATTTGCATTTGAGAACAAGATAGGAAACCTACCAGGCAATTGTGTGTTGGGATAGGCCTGGTTGAGTAGCCTTTGAAATTTCTAACTGAGAAGGCTTGATCCTGAGGTACTAATGCCCTAAGAAAACTATATTTGTTGTCACAAGATGATTTGTTCAATCTCTTTATAGAAGAGTGTGTCAAGTGATTGCCCGGATAAATAGCTAGAAGTTAGAAAGTATGGTGAGAAAGATAGCAAGGAACGACTTTCCCTTTTACAGGACAGTTCTCAGCTTCACTTCTCCTTCAACCTGCAAATGATAGCCACAACCTTTGAATTATCAGACTTGTGGGAAATGATTTGGCATTGGACAATTTTTTCCTGTGTCCATATTTCAGACTATTTTTTACTATTGTATTTTGTCCATTAAACACCCCAACATTTGATTTATGCTTTCCAGAAATTTATGCAAATCTCACATTTGTTGATGCACTCTTTCCTATATTCTTTATGGTTTGGAATTATGGCATTTGCATTTTTTTTACCATCTATCCAATTGGCTATTAGAAGGAAGAAGAAAAATGAAGCATTTAGTCTATCACGCCTATCATCTTAAAATGGTGATATTCTTTTTTATGACAAAAGCAAAACATTTATAATTAAACAATGTAACTAAAAGTTGGCAGTGTAATTTAGTTTATAGAAAAACTTATACTTGCACAACCAAAGTTCTTCAAATAATTCTCCCAAGTAGATCATTTTATATAAATGAATTAATAAACTTTAATTAATTTTATATAAATGAATTAATAAAAGATCATTTTATAAAAATGAGGAAGAACTCAAACCCATGGCTTCTAATCCTAAATCCTGTGCCATTTCTTCTAGTTGGTGATGTTTAATATTCCATTCAAAGCAAATAAGCAAATAAAATAAATTTCTATTTTAGCATCTCTCTAAGTTCCTAGAGGGGACAATAAATAGTGGCTGAATTAAATTAAATTAGATGCAAAAATTCAATATTGATTCTCTGAGGCTAAGTAATCAGAGAAGAAGTCATGAAGATCTCTATGCTAAAAGCTGTAAACATATAAATCTTGAGAGAATTGCCTGCTCAGGAGCAGAAGACTAGAGTAAGAAAAATCAATAAAACAATTGGAAACACACACATACACACATACACACTCACTCAATACAAGTATACAAGTATTTTTTGCAAGGTCTAAATCTGGCTCATCTCTATTTCCACAATATGGTATACATTTAATCTATTCTTCAAGATGTAAATTATTAGATAAGGCAACTCCACACACTCTTTCAACTTCCCAAAAGTTGCTCTTCAAGAGAATAACAAAAGATAATAAGGCTTGGGGAGATGTGAAGGTCATGAGTTGATGGATGGCCTGAAATTCATTATTCACATTTGATGTAAAGGGAAAAGAAATAGGAAATGCATAGAATTTTGGGAATTTATAGGATAAATTGTCACAAGGTACTGGAAATAGATGAAAGAAAGATGAATAGAGAATATGAATGTAGATAATAGTCAATGTGCTATTTATCAACTATGTTTAAAGTATTGCAGAGAAATATTAAGAAAGTAGATTACTTGGGAGACAGTGTTGGAAATAGAAAAACAAAAAACAGAACTGGACTTCGCATCTAACCAGATGTATTTAAATACCAGTACTCCTGTTTGCTAATTATTTGATTCTGAGTAAGAGACATCTTAACTGTTCTGCATCCAATATCCACTTCTGTATCATAACAGAAAGTATAGAACCTTCCTATTATCAGTGTGAAAGTAAAATGTAAGATTGTATGGAAGGAATTTATAAAATACTAGAGGCCCGGTGCACAAGATTTGTGCACTGGGGGGCGGGGGGGATGTCCCTCAGCCTGGCCTATGCCCTCTTGCAGTCCAGGAGCCCTTGGGGGATGTCCGACTGTCAGTCAGACATTCTTAACTAACACTGCCGTGGAGGCAGGAGAGGCTCCTGCCACCATCGCTGCGCTCTCCAGCTATGAGCCCTAAGCCTGGCTTCTGGCTGAGCAGCATTCCCCCTGTGAGAGCACACTAACCACCAGGGGGCAGCTCCTGCATTGAGCGACTGCCCCCTGGTGGTCAGTGCACGTCATAGTGACCAGTCGTTCCTCCGTTCAGTCAATTTGCATATTACTCTTTCATTATATAGGATTATGCATTCTCTAAGTTCCATTCTCACTTGTGAAATATGACCTGGATTGATCTCATGCTTGACTCTTGGCCAAATCATAAAACTATGGAACAAACAGTTCCTAGTCTGTCAACATTGTTTAGCAGTAATAGTAAAATTTATGATTAGTATCTGGTTTCCATGGAGCCTTGGGGTGGTAAGAGTTCAACAGTTAGAGTTGGTGACATGGATAGAATGTGCCCACGTACCCAGCTCACTAAAGAGAATCTCTGCATAAGGGAAATTTGGGTTTCCTGATATGAAGGTCTTTTGCTAATGGTTGAGGGCCAGATGGCAACATGCATCCTTTTTGACCTGGTCCAGTGGTGGGAGGGTCAACTGCACCTGAGATTTCTGGAGTCTTCCCAAAGCATAGCCTTAGTTGTTTCTGTTCTTTACCCTTTGCCTATAACAAAAGAGATCTGCAGGTAAAACTATTTGAGTCTTTTGTGTTCTCACAGCAATCCAACACTTAAAGTGATTATTGTATAATTAACACAATCCTGATAAATGTCTTGCTTTAAAAAAATGTTTTTCTGGCACATACTTACAGTATAATTTGCAATGCCCGCCTGAGTGCACATGGAGATTAAACATTAAGCCAGGAAACAAAACTAAATCATTTCTACCCATCAGCAATATCTAAAAGAAAATACAAATAATGAAACAAAAATGATATACTTCACAACAATTTCCAAATGGTTCTGTGCCTTATAATCTTATTTTTAGTATTTTATGAAGTCATTAAGAAAATTAATAACTCTTGGACATATAACAAGGTCATAAAATTAGGCAATTATTCCACAAATGGTTATTGGTCTCTTACACTCATCATGGCACTGTGCGAATTTCTGAGATCCAAACAGATATTCCTATCATTGAATCTGCAGCTTAGCAAAAGAGACTGAGAGTAAACAAATAAATTATAAATAAACATATTAAATTATTTATATGAAGTAAAATAGTGTTCTGAGAGGGAATACTAGTGGAAAGAGGCATTAATTTTTCATGATCACTACCTAGAAGCTGTCTCTGAGGAAATGGTGTTTTAATGACAACTAGTAGAATGAGGAGAAGTTAGCAAAAATAAAAATAAAAAATAAAAAAGATTGGGAAGCTGGGAGAGAACATTCCAGGCAGGATAAAGAGCATGTGCAAAAAGCATATTCAAAATCTGTGAGTTGAAAGAGTTTGGAGTGTTCTGAGAACTGGTCCAAACCCAGTATAGTAGGTCCTCAATGAGCAAGCAGAAGAATGGTTCTCAGTGTATGATTGGATATAATTGTAAAAAGAGATGTAAAGAAACTAAAAAATTTAAACAAATGGTGACTATATATTATTTATTATTTTAAAATTCCATTTTTGTTGCTAGGAGGAGAATGGGTAGGTGGGTAAATTTGTATGAAAGAAGCTTGGAGACCAGTAGAGGCTCCTCAGATACTCTAGATGAGAAATGACGCTGATTAGGATCTGAGTGAGGACAGTGCAGATGGAACAATATGGAGGAATTCAAGATACATTTGGAGGCTAAGCATTGAAAATGTGGAAATGGTAGAGTTGAGGGAGATAAAAATATGTGGTTTTGACTGGATGTGGAAGGGATAGGTAAAAGATAGAGGTCTATAAAATTTAAGATTGCAGCAGATATATTGTGGTTAGGATATAATCTCCTTGTAACTGAGAAAAATACTGTGAAATTTTCAAGAAGAGAGATCAAGTATTTAGTTTGTGTACAAAGCAAAATCTCAAAGAAAACTATAAGGTGCACATGTGTCAGATTCCTTAGCAAAGGGTCCAGGATGTTTCAAGGAGGAATTTTACAACTTTGGGAGACAAGAGAAGAATCTTTTCAGAACAAGAAAGGGCTCTGTAATCTTGAGTGCTGTGATCTTCAGTGCTGTGAATACGGAAACCTCTGCAGCGTCAGGCTTGAAAATGTCTGCAAAAGCTTAAATCCAGACCAGATCATAAAAGACAAACATATCAACCTGCTTCTCACTAAAACAGAGAACAGGAAAGTTGTTCCCAGATGAGCATCCCCAGGCAGGTGAGAGTAGGAAGATGAAGTGGTGGAACACTCACTGCACATTTTTCATAGCATATTTGACTCTCCAAGATGATCCCCACCACCTCGCCCGCCTGCCAAAGGAGGAACTGAAGATAAACTGAAGACAATCGGTCATTCTCCGGCTCCAACACCATTTCAGGCTTGTTTCAGGTTTAGCTCTTCTGCATTCAACTTTCTCATAGCTTCAACCTGGTAGTTCTTAGACAGAGCTGGGTTTAGGAACCAATTCTATCAACATGGGCGATGCACTACAAGTCATGAGAGTTGCACCATCCCCATCTCCTCTGCTCTGGTGCAGGTCACTGCCAGGTCAATGTGTTGCCTGCCTCCCCTTCTTCCCATCACTCCCCCCGACGGAGCTCTATGGGACACCCACAGTGTAATGGTACAGGTCAACCAAATGAAGGAGGATAAGGGGTTACCACACAGTGAAACACATAACGCTCTCGCTTATGTTTCCCACATGTGAAATCCGTCCTTTCAAGACCTGACTTAATGCACATGCTTGTATTGTTTAAGTCATAACATTCTCCACTCTTTAGCTCTTTCTTTTCTCAGTTTTGAAACTAGCATAAGGATGTCATAATGCACCATATGTACATTATTACCCTCACTGTAGGTGTCTATTGATAATATGCATTCTTCTATGATTCTAGAATGCAGCAGATATATTGTGGTTAGGATATAATCTCCTTGTAACTGAGAAAAATACTGTAAAAAGCTTTTATACTATTTATCTACAGATTAATGTTTCCTGTGTTTTAAAAGACATGTTACCCAGCAGCAGACCAATGGTACAAAACGTTTAATTAAAGTCAGTCATAGCCTGCTGACAAGAAATGACCTTACCTTCAACTCAACAGTGGGACCAAAAGCATCTATTGTTTTCACTTTAAAGGAATTCAATGAAGAATATTATTTTTTGGTTCGATCCAAAAAGCATTTATTGAGGGCTTGTTATATGCAAGCATATTTTTTGGCTAGGCATTGGGGAGTTTCAAACATGAATATGTAAGTACCATGTCTATAAGAAGCCCTGGTTGTCCAGACAAGCATTTGCCACCAGCGGTGTGGTATGTCACACCAGAGCAAGTGATATGATAGAGAGAAGCAAGTCATGTTGAAAATGTGGTCAGACGATTTCAGAGATGCTTTCACTAGCAAGTTACATTTTAGAGGAAATATGAAAAAATAATTATATTTCAAATAGTAGAAAACAGAGAGGAAATGTGCAGTCAAGCAAGTGAATCTCTCTGGTACATTGCAGGGCTGAGCGCATGACTGAGCTTTGATTACTTACCAAACCTTTTCCTTCTGGACATCCTGGTCTCAGGAATGACAGCACCCTTGAGGAATCTTTCCAAGTCACAAAGTTGACAAGCCTCCTTTATTTCTCATTTTCAATTGTTTTCCCACAAAATGTTCTGTCACCAAACCCTGTCAATTTTATCTTTAAATATTTGTCCAATTTACCCCTTCCTTTTAAACCTCACTCTCTGCCACGACCTAGCCTCAGACAGTTCTAATTCCCTGTTAGTGTTTCTTAAAACAGCCTGTTAATCAATCTCTCTGTCTTTAATCCATTTCCAGCCACAATTTATCTTCAGCATTTGAGCCAGAATGAACTTTAAATTGCAAATATAACTGTCATTATCCTACTCAGAATCCTTTAATGACTTCCTAATGCCTTCAAGGCTCTGTTTCAAACTCTTTATTATGCTAGGAAAGGCCCTTCACGATTCCACCCAAACTTCATGTTTTCCAAGGGCAATGTTTTGCTATCTAAACCAGAGCTCTTCATCCTCTCTCTCAGTCTCCATTGAACCAGAACATCATCATTTCACTTAGATGACTCTCTTTTTTTTAAGATTTACTTGTTCCTCATAGACAGTCCCTTTTTTTGGTAGGTTGAAGCTCTATTTGACCTCTGAAACCTATGCCCAACTTACTATATGCTCCTCCTAAGGTCGCCATAGAACACTTTGCATAGTTGCCATAGAACTTACCATATTGTACATTTATAATTGTCCAATTATTGCTTATTACTTGGTTGTCATAATTAACTTGATAGCATTGTCATATCATATTTATCATATTTTTATTCACTTTTTTATTCCTAGCGCTTCATCTATTATCTATACATAGTAAATATGAAGCTTCTTAAGTATTAAAGAAAGAATCAGTGACAAAATAAAGGGATGAAAGTAGAAATTTTTTGTTTGTTTTCACCATTTCACATAGGTTGGCTCACCTCAATTTTATGTAGGTGCCCAATCTCTCCCACATGATTTAGACTGAATTCCTATCACTCTCAGCCAATTGTGCAGTTCCATTTTTTTATGTCAGTGATTTATTTAGAGGTATAGGCAATATGAGGTAATGTCTCCTGGGGAGTTTCTGAGAAAGATTTCATGCTCTTAATTAGGAAATAGAGTCCTTTTATGTGAGGTAGAGTTTTGCCTTTGCCACATCACTCCTGGAAAGATGATAGTCACCCCAAAATGAGGTACACCAGCCTGAGGCCAAGGTCATGTACTCAGAGTGGCAGAGTAAAGGGATTCAAAGAAACTACAATCTTGCCCTAACCAGTTTGGCTCAGGGGATAGAGCGTTGGCCTGCGGACTCAAGGGTCCCAGGTTCGATTCCGGTCAAGGGCATGTACATTGGTTGCGGGCACATTCTCAGTACGGAGATGTGCAGGAGGCAGCTGATCAATGTTTCTCTCTCATTGATGCTTCTAACTCTCTATCTCTCTCCCTTCCTCTCTGTAAAAAAATCAATAAAATCTAAAAAAAAAAAAAAAAAAAAAAAGAAAAGAAACTGCAATCTTGATGGTATTAAATTGCTGACCAAACTATCCTGGCTCATTCACTGCTGAGGATTCTTGTTATGTAAGATAGTAAAATATCTATTATTCATTCTCTTTGAGATATAACTTTATTTTCCTTGCAGCAATAATTATATTAATTATCATTATATTGAATTACTCAAAGTAACAAAATTAAAGATCACATTTAATTGATGTTTTGCTTTTTTTATTTGTTGGAATCACAAATGGAACTGTCCAAATATTTTGGTAACCTTAAGTTTTCTCAAAATTTAGTCAAATTACTTGAAAGTTAAATAAAACAAAGTTCATATGACATATGAAATGCCAGTGTATGAAGTGTAGAGAATTAAACTTATTTAACTGATAAATCTGCGATACATTAATATTTGATAGAAGTTTCAGATAAATATTTGGAGAAACATGATCTTAATCCAAGCTTCTCACAGAATATTCACTTTGAGCTGTACTCCATTCCCTCACCTCACTAATATATGAGTTTATTTTAAAGTTAGATATCACAAAGCAATCAAAAGCAGTATGGCTCAAGAAATATAATTTTCCAAAGACTAAGCAATTATTGAGTATGTCATTCCATTTTTATTTTTATTTCATATGTAATAAATATTACATACATTTCATATTCTTAACTAGGGTGAAAGGAAGAAATATTTAATACACAATAATAATTATTTAAAGTAAATTTGCTTTATAAATGAATTACTGCAAATATAATGTTAAGCATAAACATTAAATTCATTTTCTAGAACAAAAAATATATTAATATAGATGATCATGAATTGGGGGAATATTATTTTGCAGACAGTAAGAAAACTTATCTAGTAATCATTGTAACAAAATAATCACCTCTAAAATACTAATGATTTTACAGTCATATGCTGATTGAGTTCAGAGAATTTAAGGATAATATTATAGGCTACAGAAAGTACTAATAGCCAAAAGATGAATTAAATTTAGTTTTGTCTACCTATAAAACCTATGCATTTTCTATCTATATTCCACCTCCAACTATCAGGTTTGGAATCCATTATTTGGTGAGATCAGTAAGAATTAATTTTATCCCCCTTCACAGAAATGTTTTTTGCATATACTTTAGTAAGAGTGTGAATCAGTATGGCTTATTGCAAAAGTACTTTTACATACATGAAAACACAGAGTTATTTTTGGAATAAATACTCATTTGGCCTGGAGAAAGGCAAAACATTAAGTGTGGATTTAAAAATATAGTAAGACGGCCAGTCTGCCTGGTGGTCAAATCCCTCTAGTGTTAACTACAACAATTAAGGCTTGGCTAGAACAAGACTGCGCACAGAGACCACAAGGGGGTGCACCAAGAAAGCATAAAAGATGCGGAGACAAAAAAACATGACAGAAATGGAGGATATGGAGCTAAGAATCGCAATTTTGAGGGCTTGCCATAAATTTGTGCAGAGCCTCACGAAAACTAATGAGACCCTCGATGCTACGATAAAGAAATTAGAAAGTAAGCATACACGGACTGAAATAAAGAATATTATACCCAATAGCAGACCAGAGGAGCACAAGAATCAAACCAAAGATTCGACAAAAAACACCCAATTGGAAAAGCAAAATGAAAAAAGAATCCGAAAGTGTGAAGATAGTGTAAGGAGCCTCTGGGACAGCTTTAAGCGGACTAATATCAGAGTCATTGGAGTGCCAGAAGATGAGAGACAGCAAGATATTGAAAACCTATTTCAAGAAATAATGGCAGAAAACTTCCCCCACCTGGAGAAAGAAATGGACTTACAGGTCTAAGAAGCACAGAGAACCCCAAACAAAAGGAATCCAAAGAGGACCACACCAAGACACATCATCATTAAAATGCCAAGAGCAAAAGACAAAGAGAAAATCTTAAAAGCAGCAAGAGAAAGAGGCTCAATTACCTACAAGGGAATACCCATACGACTGTCAGCTGATTTCTCAACAGAAACTTTGCAGGCCAGAAGGGAATGGCAAGAAATATTCAAAGTGCTGAATACCAAGAACCTACAACCAAGATTACTTTATCCAGCAAAGCTATCATTCAGAATTGAAGGTCAGATAAAGAGCTTCATAGATAAGGAAAAACTAAAGGAGTTCATCACCGCCAAACCAGTATTATATGAAATGCTGAAAGGTATCCTTTAAGAAGAGGAAGAAGAAGAAAAAGGTAAAGATACAAATTATGAACAACAAATATGCATCTATCAACAAATGAATCTAAGAATCAAGTGAATAAATAACCTGATGTACAGAATGAACTGGTGACTAAAATGAATCAGGGACATAGAAAGGGAATGGACTGACTATTCTTGGGGGAAAAGGGGTGTGGGAGATGCGGGAAGTGACTGGACAAAAATCATGCACCTATGGATGAACTCAGTGGGTGGGGAGTGAGGGTGGAGGGTGGGGTGGGAGCTGGAAGGAGGGGAGTTATGGGGGGAAAAAAGAGGAACAAATGTAATAATCTGAACAATAAAGATTTAAAAATAAAATAAAAGAAAAAAAAAAATAAAAAAAAATAAAAAAATAAAAATAAAAATATAGTAAGACATGGGGAAATATGAAATAATACACAACAACTTAATTTAATAGTCATAATTATTTCAAGTGTGTAAGAGTAAAGATAGCTAGTATATTTACCCTATACCAAGTATTTAACTTTCTGCTTCCTGAGATAAGATAGTAAACTTTACACAAAATTCAAATTAAATCAAAAACAAAAACATGGTTTGTTGCAAAGCAAGCTTTTCTGCAACATAGATTTTCCATAAAACAAGGGAAACTGCACATGCTGAATTTACAACTTGAGTTATATTGGGTTATAGTTTGGTTGTACGTGAATGGCTGCAAATCAGAAAGTGATTATGTAGACAACTGTTTCAGGATTGCAGAGAGAGCCCATACATTTACCTTGATTTATATATAGTAAAGAAGGGTTTTCCTTTCAACATATCTGAAATTTTGGTGAATTGATAGGGAATAAAAAATGAGTGGGGATGGAGGTAGAAGGCAGTAAAACTATAGAATTCTAGCTTAGACTTCACATTCTGCAGTGACCATTAGGGGAATTAATTAGATTCCTGTGGAAGCTCTCTCTTCATATGTGAAAATCAGTCACCGAATAATCAGTGATTCACCATTGATTATTTTCTGATTTACCATGGTAGTAAATATAGAAGGAAGAGTAAGCCTAAATAAATAAATAAATAAATAAATAAATAAATAAATATTTCACTTATGAATATATTGAGATTGATATGGCTGTGAAAAATTAATGGGAAGACATCCAAGGAGATTCGATGGTGAAAGTTTTCAGGACCTCACAGACAGTTTTAGAGCCTATGGGTTTGTGAACTATGTCCAGCATGGCCAGTGGTGAACCTGAGGGGCAGGGGGTGGTGAAGGATTAAAGAAAACAGATAAGAGAATATACCTGGGATGGGTGGATCACTGTGCCTGGATGAGGATACAGTGATGCAGCCTGTAAGCTGAGTCTTTGTTTTATAGTCAGATCACACAAAGGAAAACAAGGGAGTGATCAAGATGTTTACAATGTTCTTGTGACTTTCAAATCTACTTCTTTCCTGTTGTTGCAATTCTCTGAACTCTATCAAGCTTTGTTTTGGCAACACTTGCTACACCTGCTGCAGCCCACATCCCTCAGCTACCTAGGACTACAAGGCGGGCTATAAGGTCAAGCTATATACAACCAGCTATAATTGTGCTGGGAGGGCTTTGCCCTCCAAGCTGGGACTTGTATGTGGCTTTGCCACAAGAGGACCGTGCCCTCTTATCAGTCCGAGGCTTGAACCTGTCCAAATGCTGTAGCCACTCTCCACAGGTTTGTAGTTCCATCTTTGTTTAGCCCCATTATAAAATGCATTATGTTTAACTTGCCCTACTTAAAGCTTGGGCCATGCATTCAAGATTATTGCTTTTGAAATCTGTCCACAAATCATAATCAATCAAAATTTTATTTTAGAATATAATCCTGGGCCTCTCCCCAGACAATCTATTTTGGTAGGTCTGATACATAGTAAGCACTCAATAAATATTAATGAATAGATGAAATGGAATATACTGGATGAATGGAAGAATAAATGAATGAATGAAGTGACATATCTTCATATGTATTCATACCCTTATGCATAATTATTTCTTAATATAGGTATATATACTAAGAGCTATTTTTTGCACATGTACTTTAACTTTTTATTTCGTAAAAAAGAAAATTGTTATTGCTTTCTTTCATGTGTGCGTTATAAGTTGAACCAGAGAATCTTCCAGCATGACCAAGTGTTGAAACTACCAACACTATTCACATTCAGAGAGAGCATCATAACTGCTGTAACCTGGAGATATCAGCTTTTTGATTGGCAAAATGTGATACAAGCCCTAACTCAACTAATCTCTCTTCATGCACCATAATTCATGAGTTCATAGATAGATTCCTCTTACTTTTTTCTCCCCAAATTATCAACAATAAAGGCCATGAAAACATTTAAAGTTCCAAATATTCCTAAATGAATTTTATCCCCTATTGGTAGACACTTTCTTTGTTTAGCACTTCTTTTTAGTGGCACATCTGACACTGGACGTCTGACCTCTGCTGCTCTAATAGTCGTTAATGGAAACCTCACCTCATGCAAAGATAAAATGAATTTTTGGCAGCTGTGAGAGATTATGAAGGGTAAGACCAATCTTAGTTGGAATAAGAAGAAAAGAAGGCATCTGTACCTTAAACTACTCAGCTGGTTTTCATTATACATCAAGCCTACATTTATTACAAAGAGGGTAGCCAAGAGACAGACATTGACAGGTCTCTGCACTTGGAATAAGAAGGCCAGTGCTTGATAAATTCTACTTTTCATTTTTACTTCAGTTCAGATGACTCCTAAATCTATTTGAATTAGATGGCATATATCTGAGAGACAAACTCAAGAAGACCTCTACTTTTGTTCTTATCTGATTTGTTTGCCCCTTATTTTATCTTGAGTACAGTGAAATCTTAGTTCCTCCAACTCCTTAAAAGAAATGAGTGGTTCTATAAATCCCTAACATTTTATAAGTAAAGCTCACTAAATTGGTTTTATGATATACTTTATACATTTATATTTAATATGGTTTTGTTTGATGTATTGAGAATTTACAGTATGCCCAAAGAGGCTATGCACATAGTCCTGACATAGGAACATCTATATGAGTCTAATTTCTACAAGTAGAGAGCAATTACATTAGAATTCTTAGGATCATGTGTTATTTTCTTTTGTAATGTTGAAGCTATATGCTTAAATGTTGGTGAGAGAAATAAAGTGCTGGTTCTTGTGATATAACTAGTTTCTAAAAGCACTAATATAACTGTAGGTCTAGAATAGGAAATGTGTTGTATATCTGTGATTTTAAAACAATCTTTCTGAGTTCTGCTAGGGTGTGTTTCATTATCTCCTCATATCTCAATTACTTCAAGAGCTTTTCCATTTTGTTTTAGGAATTTTCTTCCTATAGATTTTTATTTAATAATTTAAATAGATTTTATATTGTTCTATTTAGTGTTCTTAATCTATACTAATAATAGGGGAGTATGCAAATTGGTTGGAACACCATCACAGTAATGACCGATCAGCAGGCTGTGTGCACAGCAGGTACTGGTGGGCAGGGATTTGCAGCGCTGGGGACAGGGGTGGGGCCATGGCAGAGAGGCCTCTCCGTGTGCCTGCGCCAGGAGTCTGCAGGCACAGGGAGAGGCCCCTCTGCCGTGGGCCCGACTGGGGGTCTGCAGGCCTCCCCTGGCTCTGGCCTACCTCTTTAGGGCAATCCATCCAGGAGCCCTGGATGGGTGGGCGCGGCTACCTCTTTGGGGCAATGGATTGTGGGGCTCCCACACTGTGACAGGGCACAGGCCAGGCTGGGGGACCAACCCCTCCCCCCAAATGCACAAATTTTGTGCACCAGGACACTAGTTTAATAATATTTTTCTTATTTCTTCTTCTTTTTTTTAAAATATATATTTTATTGATTTTTTACAGAGAGGAAGGAAGAGAGACAAAGAGTTAAAAACATCAATGAGAGAGAAACATCGATCAGCTGCCTCCTGCACACCCCCCACTGGGGATGTGCCCGCAACCAAGGTACATGCCCTTGACTAGAATCGAACCTGGGACCCTTGAGTCTGCAGGCGGATGCTCTATCCACTGAGCCAAACTGGTTACATCTCTTCTCCTTTTTTATTGCATGTACTTCTAGGTGCTGTGCTTTTTTAAAAAATTTCTAGTCAAAGCATATTTTGGTGTTTTGAGACTGGCTATTTTTATATATTTCTATCATGAGAGTGTCTGTGGAGTACTACAAGGTAACTGTTTTTCTTAATTTAGTATCTCTTTTCTTAGCTGCCACAAAGCTGCTTCTTGAGAATATATTGTAGGAATTATTATTATTGTTTTTGCTAACTTTGATCCTTTTGTTTCTCTAAAACTAGTCAGAGGGTCCATGGGTTTATCTAGCATCACCCTTTTGCCTCATTTTTGCTTCTCCTAACTTCAGAAATATGTTTTATGTTTGCTTCCCATAACTTCAGAAATGTTTGACTTTTGACACCATCTCCATTAGTCTCTGCTTTCCTCCACTTCTTTTTCTACAGGATGATGTTTGTATGAATTTACTTGCTTTTACCAGCCCTTATTAATAATCTAGACATATTTTCTAGTTTTGTTAAAAATGGAGTTTGCATATTTGTTTTCTTTCTTTTTGTTTAGATTATTTCTATAGAAAAAGATAGAGAATGCCTAAGGTTCCACAGCCATATACATACTGAGGGTCTCAGATTGGTATTCACTGATTATCAGTGATGGCAAACCTATGACACATGTGTCAGAGGTGACACGCAAACTCATTTTTTTGTTTGATTTTTCTTTGTTAAATGGCATTTAAATATATAAAATAAATATCAAAAATATAAGTCTTTGTTTTACTATTGTTTCCAATATCAAAAAATTTCTATATGTGACATGGCACCAGAGTAAGTTAGGGTTTTTCAAAATGCTGACATGCTGAGCTCAAAAGGTTCGCCATGACTGGATTAACTGATGCTTATATGGAAATGGAGGAAGCTGACATTCCAATTTTTATTTTTTTTAAATTTTCTCTACTAAGCAAAAGTCAGGAAAATTTTTTTAAAGAACAAAATACTATTGAACTAATAGTATTTAAAAAATAGTATTTAAAGAACTAATACTATTTCCAGCATTTAAGAAGCAGCAAGTTGCTTTTTTTTTTTAATATTGAAGGATATTTTTAGATTGTTTCATGACCAGCTACAAATCAGTCTCAAACATGAGCTGAAGTTCCTAAACCTGGTTGACTCACTATAAAGTTTTGTAGTGAATCTTACTTGGTAATGTGATTAAAGAGCTAATGCAGCAGCTTCATTTAGAAAATTTTGTCTAGAAAGGCAGAATCAGATTAAATGAGGTCAGACCAACCCATTTAATCTACTTTAGTGTGACCTCATCTTCCAAGAGTCACCAGGTTCAGCAATTGGCAGTAAAGATGATCAAATGAATACAAACTACCAAATAAGTTGAGAAAAGAACATGTGCTTGTTAATTTATTAATTCACTCGTTATCCATTCATTGTGTGTTTATTCATTCAACACATAATTTATGTGATCCACTGTATTGTTGCTTGAGATACTCATAATCCTACCCTTGAAGAGCTTACAATGTATGGGGGCGGGGGGGTGGATAACTGAAAATATGACATGTTTTAAAAATATATATTCCTATGAGTGTATAAAACTACTTTTTTCTTTTAAACTTCATTCTTACATTTTCTGAATAGATGAAATTAATAACTTTTGTTTAAATCCTTTCCTTTTGTTGGACTGAAAAACTAACAATAAAATTAAAAAATTGTGGAAAACTGTAATATTCAAAAATAATTTGACCCAAACAAGCTAGGAATTTTTATCAACAGAATTTTAAACAAGTTTTGATAAGGGATAGTTTCCTGTTATTTTTATTTTGGTCAACCTTTCAATATTTCCTATTCTAAATATTTATAACTTCCAAAAACATGACTCAAACAAAATTTTTGGAAATTTTATATATGAATGAGTAATATTTATAGGTAAACTATTTAAAGACGTGCCAATTTAATATTTAGTTAAAGATTTTATTGCTTATTTTTACTTTTTTCTATAAAAATCTATCTTTTTTATAGAAAACTACTCATAAATACAATAGAAACATGTTTTAAAATTGGGTTTATTCTGCTATTGTAAAATGGCTTATAGGCTAACCCAATTATATTGGTGGTATGATTATCAATAATACACAGTAAGTACAATTTATTGAGCATATACTCTATGCCAAGCATTATGCTAAGCACTCAACATTTATTGTCCTTGTTTAAACTCCACGTGAGATAGGGAATGGATGTTACCCATTTGTGGGAGAGAAACTGAGGATTGTTAACGATGCTTTGATTGTTCCAGATGATGCAGTTTAGAATAAGAGCCATTATTTCAATCCAGATTGTCTGACTCTAGACTTTGCACACCTAAATAGTGTGCTACACCACGTATTACCATAACCCTTAGCTGCCCCTATGAATCCAACCACATGTGCACTCTCTTACAGGAAACTGAACATATGTACTCTCACTTTCTGAACAGAGGAGGAGTTATCGCTGTTGTCAACCCGCAGCAATCGCACCCAGTTTCCCATATCAGAATACATTCCATGGCCTCAGCACCCCCCTCCTTGGGTGTGGCACATGGCGGTATGAATGAGGTTTTTATCAGTGGCTTTTTACAAAACAGAGGGTTGGCTGTGTGGTCCTCAACTTTTCTTTCCACATGAAGTGAAGGGTGTCAGAGAATAACTTGAATACCATGTCAAGGTTGACTATGATTCTGAATTTTTTTAGCACACAATTGTTTTCAGTGAAAATAAGTCAGAATTGGGTCAGATTCTCTTTCAAGATGTCTGCCTTCCAGTATCATTGCCTGGTTCTTCATCAGTGTATTTATTCTCAATATTTAGTGCAGGAGTTCGGAGTCTAAGTAATATAGTTTCTTAGCTTCCTTAGTGGAAAATGGCTTAAGTAATATTAACTTTTTTAACCACAAATATCTTGTTTATTTTTTTAACCAATATATATTTTAAATACACAGATAAAAATATTTTTAGAATTAGGTTTATTTTCTGTTTTCTAAGCGAAGACTGTCTTAACAATAGTTAGTTTATAGGATTGCCCCCATATGTGTGAATTCTTTTCACTTACTCCAAACACTACACTCCAACACCATACAAAGAAAAATATGTAACAGTTACTGAAAATAATCACTCACATAGCTACGATACTCTACATATCTCCACTATTTCCTTTAACAAATATTGACTCACCACCTACAAAATGCCAGAAACTATATTTTACAGTGTAGCTATAATCTAAACAAAAACTTACAGAGCCCCATTTTCATGGAGATTAGAGTCTGTCTGAAGACAGATATCAACCCACACTTTAAAAATAATGTTTAGATCGATGCCAATAGAGTCTGCAGAGGAGTGGTTAGAATAGGAAGTATTTCATTGTGAAAATAAAAAAGTCAGGGAAAGCTTTCTGGTAAGTCTTGAGTGAACTGAGGTCTGAAGAAGGAGTGGCAGGTACGTGGGTGATGTGGAACTGGCTTTCCCAGAAGACGGGAGCAGGGGAAGGGTGCTCTGCGGGATGCGGTGGGGAGGGCTGCAGGAGGTTCAGAGGCACAGGACAAGTGCAAGACGAGAGGAGATGATCGCAAGGCAGCACAAGGTGCAGTTTGGTGTCAAACCAGCTGGAGTGTTAGAGAAGGACCAGACTCTCCAGGATGTCCTAGGCTAAATGTTGGACTTGATTCTGAGAAATGAGAAGCAATTCAAAGTCGTTGAGCAAGTGTGTGTGGGAGGGGGGGTGGGGGGGAATGGGGGTGTGGGCATAATCAGAATTGTATTTAAATCATCCTCCTCCTTGAAGAAGGAACTTGAGCAGGACAGAAGTACAGATGGGTGTATATTCCTTGCAGTAGTCCTGGCAAGAGATGAGATGTTTTAATCTAGAATAGTTTCCTGAGAGATGGATTCAAGAGACAATTAGCAGGCCACCTGGCAGGACTTGATGCTGTGTTGGTGGGGAGAGGGAGTGAAGGAGAGAGAAGACTAAAGAAGAAAACCCAACTACTGTAGTCAGAGGATGGTGATAAATTGTGCAACAGGATAATCAACCAGAACAATGATTGCCTTTTGTTTTCATTTGTAGAATTTGAAGAAAGCATGCTACCTTAGGTTCAGCCTAGCTTTCCAGATCTGGGCTTTGTTTTTCTAGGGGAAGATTAATAGCCCGTGTTATATCCAAAGCTGGCATCACAATAGCAGGTCGTTTGTCCACAAGGGAAAGATGAGTGCTTGAAGGAACGAGGCAGAACTACATGATCATATTTCTTGAATCACAAAGGATAGAGAGCAGGCAGGCTTCAAGAGGGGGGACACCTGTGTTCTGCACCCAGGAAGGGTCCTAAGAACATAATTTCCCCAAATATTTGGAGGTTGTGGTTTCTCAAAAAGGGAAAGTAAACTGCATAAAGGAATTTTAAGAGCTGAGGAGGAGATCCTGAAAGAAAGTAGATCAGAACAGCAAACTGTGCCTTTAAATAAACCATGTGTTTTTGAAAGTAAGCAATTCCAAGGGAACTACAATCGGCTCAAGTCCTGATGAATTTCCCCAAGATTCTTAAGATTCACATTTCTTTGTAAGAGAGGGACAAAGACTCTCTACTCCACTATGACTTAGAATTAATTCCCAGCCAACCCTGGTAAGAATGGGCTCAGCCAGACTTGCTTTAATGTAGAAAAACCTATTCCTGTAACTCAAATGTCATGCAACAAATATTTATTGGTCACTATAGAATGACATTTAATGAGTCTTTTTCTAGTTAGTAATAGATTCTTTTGTAATTGGCTTTCTTAGAACTAGTCTCCTCATAACCCCCTTCGCCCCCGCCTCGTTATAATATGAGAAGGGATCTGAGGCAAGTGACATGTGGCCAAACACAGTGCTTTAGCTGGCATTTCACTCTTAAACAAAAATAACAGATTAACAGGTTTCAACAAGCAGAATATAAATCTCAATTTTTGGAGAGACAAAGCACTGAGCAAATGGAAAAAGGTGCTCTTAACATTAATAAGTACCTGGGGCAAGATATACTGTAAAGCATATTGGAGAAAAAACTTCTTAGAAATATTGTTTAGGAAAACACTGTACTTTAAATTCAAATTTGAGCAAAAGTCGATTAAGAGACAGTGAAATATCTCTCAATCAAGTGACCCTAAATGTAACCTAGAAGTTTACTGCCCTCAGTAAGGAAGGGAAACTTGCCATGAATGCCGCGTGTCTTAGTCTGGGCATTTCTCACACTCTTCCCCTTGGTATTTGTAACCCTGGCCTTATGCTGTCTCTTGGCTCAGGTATTCTCACCTGGAAGCAAAATTTCATCCCTGACTTCCTTAAGGAGTCCAACTTCACCACATTTGTTATGCGTTCATGTACAGGACATCATGGCATACGCCATCTTTCCTTGGTTACTTGTTTTAATTTTATTTTTGTTGTTTCTTATTTGCATTCTACTTTTGATAGATTCTTATAAAGTCCTAAAATCACTTTATATCATGTTAAATCCTTTAAAAGAAAGCAGACATTTTTTAAAAAAATGTAATGTAAATGACCTTGCACCCAACTTGTGTGTCTCTTCTGCAGTTTCCAAGCACATTTTTGTGTGTTGATTTCAGTAGAACCTTGGAGTAAACCAAGAGCAGGGTGCCCAGAAAAAGTGTGTCTAAGACATTCTGCTGTATAAATGTCTTAGATTCCTTGAATATATCTCAACCCAAATTTGTGTCTGGTAGAGACAATGGCCATATGCTTCCATCGGGGCATTTCCGGGGTTACCCTTAACAAATGTATCTTGTTGCCTAACATTTGCAGTGGCTCATGTGTAACTGATGGAGCTTCTCAAGATGCCAGATGTGCCATCTGTGTTAGTTCAGGTTGTGAAAATCCATTTATTTAACGTTCGACATGGTCACTGGTTTGGAGACCTTTCATGTGGGTTTGAATTTAATGCCAGTTTGGTCTGAGTCTCTGTCTGCCAGTCTCTGAAAGAACCCGGTTGCCTTACTTTGTTTATATAATTTGACACATCAAATGTCACTGAAAGGAATAATTTAAAGGAATCAGAATACATGGAAAACTTTTAGCTCCATGCTACATATTGTTATCTACAGACTTATTTTGTATTCTCATAGTTTTAGTAATTGACCAAATTGACTCATATTTTAGTTTGAATTTATGCTTCAATATCTCAATAATAACTAAGCAAAAACACACAATTCACAAGGCAAACACTGCTAGGCCCCTTTGCTGCATACGTATATGCCCAGACAACGCAACATCTCTGTCTTGTCTCATCTCCTCTCCTCTTCTCTCCTTTCCTCTCTTCTTTCTTCATCCCTCCTTCCCTCTCCCACTCACCCACATTTTCCTTCCACAATCAGAAGTTAGATTTTCCTCTTTAGGTATGGAGAAAGTTTAGTTGCATTGCTTTAAATTGTTCTGGATTTTTACGTTTAAAATAAGATGAGCAACAGTATTTCTACCTCATTTTCTTTCCTGAAAATGAAAGGAACATAAATAATTTTAAATTCAAACCACAAACTACAAAGAATAGCTGTCAAATACATGAAAAAGAGACCCAAGAAAGGGACAATTCAAAGGGAACATATATCTCAATCTATCTTTGGCAGGACAAAGTTTTCCAGAAGTATGTCTCATAGCCCCAGTGTCCCCTGATACATGTTTCTTGGAACCATAACCTAGGCATAAGTATCAACTACAGAAGTGTCCCTAGGTACCAGACCACAATAGAAATATACCAGGGAGGAGAGACTAAACAAGTACAGAGGAAGTATGGAGTCAATGGGTGGAGTGGGAAAATAGTAGATGCTAACTAGCTTTTGAGCAACTGATCACAGATAGCTGAAGGGGAAAAAATAAACACACACACACACACACACACACACACACACACACACACACACAGCTATGGCTGCTGACTTTTGTGAGATAAGCCAGTTTTCTGCTCACCTCAAAGCATGGAGGTTGTGGAAAATTTACTCATTGTCATGACTGCACAGAAAATACAATTAAGATCCCATAAGAGCTTATTAGGACTCCAAACATGATCTGAAGCTTTCCATAATCCCAGCTAACTTTTGTGGCCAACCTACATATTATTTGTCAAAAAAGAAGCGCCATCTCCAAAAGGAATCCTATTTGAAACGTTAGTGATCATAAAGAGACCAAAAGGAAGCTGTTGTTGGCGATGTGATAAAATAGACATTTTCATCCACTCTCTTCATTACGACAATAGAAGGAAACTGGATAAAATATTGTTTAAACATTTTAAATGCATTGTTGTGTTGACCAAAATAGGAAGATATTAGTTATAAACCCTTAATTATCCATATGTGCATTACATATAAGCAGAATCAATAACAATTCAAAGACAAAAATTATCAGTTTAAAAACCAAGTGATAAAGGATTATAACAGCCACACTTGAATGCTGCTTTCAGGAGTCCTTTATTAATACTAGGCCAGTGAAAGGTTGAAAGTTAAAGGATGTACCTAAATCAGGTGGAAGCCTTACGTTCAAAACATGTATATCAATCTTTTAAAATTCTTCCATCAACTCTAAATACAGAGAAATTTGCACAATGAGGTTTTATGCAAGATACGTCCAATAAAGAAAAGCTGTGAGATTATGCAAAAGAGATTTCCCACTGAATGGAATCAGGAGAAGCTTAACATTAAACTTTCCGTTTAGCATGAGCAAAGTAACTGAAGGTATGGCTTTAAAAATCCGTTAAGTTACTTCGGAAAAAGGCAGTAAGCATGGGTTCTGGAGACTAAAGAACTCTGTTTGGCAATCTAAACCATTAGTGATACTATTTCCATTAAACTACATGCATTTGTTCTACCTCTTTTCTTGTAAAACACTATTTACACGAAGTTGTTTTGCTTTACTCCTTAACATACTTGAAAAGATTGGCTATAAAAATGAATACTCTTACCTGTAGCAATTTGCATTGGAAGAAGTCACACGTCTGCATCTCTTAAAGTGCAACTTATTTTTTGATTGTTTCACTGAAGTGGATTCATTACAGTCATGTTTCTATATTAGGATCTTCAAAAAATCAGAAGAAAATGATGGGGAAATGGTTTTTTAACAAACATTATATGACCTTTAATTATCATAATGGCAAGCTATGCTATTAATATATCGCTGTTCCTTTCCTCTTTTAGAATTGATGATTTATCTGTTTTGGAAAGCTGGCATGCCATATGCAACATTTTAAATTAGGTCACCAGGATTATGGGCATTCTTTCCCCCATAAAGCAGAATCTGGTTATCCCAGCAATGCATTTTCTCCAGAGCTTTTGTGTAAGTGATTTGTCAGCTCACAGTTAGATGACTCTCAATAACACTAAGGATTTTTAAACTTGTCTTAATGGGACCATAAAGTTTTGTAAGGTGCAAATGTTTTAAATTCTTGTTGCTATCCATAGTTGCCTATGGCCTGAATGAAACATCTCCAATATACAATTTTATGTCTGTTGCTTACTGTAAAACTTATTTTCACATGGTAAAAGTCCTAAATCTTACTTAATAGTCATTTTCTCCAGATGAAAATGTGTTTCCCAGAAACTTTATTTCTGGCACTTAAATGTCATTTCTGTGTGATCAAAAAATAGTCCACTATATTGACTTGGCAAGAGATTAAGATGTTAATGGTTGTGGCTTCATAATAGGACTTTGAAATATTATTAAGGCCAACATTTGGTGACATATTTTCATTCATGACCTGAGCAGTATATGGATATTAACTATAAACATAGTTATTATATTTAGATCTAGATCACCTTTTTCCCTGCAGGAAGACCACAGGCAGGGAAGCTAAGCCACAAATGGTAAGCATTAGATCATACACACAAATCAGAACTCAATGTGATATTGAACCATGGTTGATTGTGGTTTAAACATTTATATATAGTTTTTTTTAAAAACTTCCGGAGAATGAAACAATTTTTCTGCAGTTCAATAAAAGTTTCTTATTTCTATTTTCAATTTAAGTACACATTTATTCCATAGCATTACTAAATGATTTATATCTAATTTAAGAACAAAACCAATGTATGTGATTCTGATGCCCTTTGAAATGATAGAAATAGTCATTTTCTTTATGTAACAATATGTTTGGAAGGTAATGATCTAATGAGAGTCAACTACTATCTTATAGGGAGTTGGACATCACATATGAATAATAAGTATATACTTTAGAAGGTTATTTTCTACTTGATGACATGATAATCCTAGATAAGTTGTATAAGTATTCATGAAAACTACATTCTTTATTCTGATATATACAATTTGTTTTTATATTTTTCATAAAATCCAAATATAAATATTAAAGTCAAAGAATTGGCTCAATGATTGATAATAAACCAACAATACTTCATTTTTCATACTACATGGTTTACTCATACCACTCTACATTTATTGACTTAAAAAACAGAAGAGTGAAAAGGATTAGATTTCCCATAAATGTCTCTGCACTAAACTGAAAAATATAAATAGTTTTACTCATCATCATTTTACCCTGCTGTATAACTTTCTGGTGAAGACTCAGTGACTTTTCCAGTGTTAATTTAACCTTAACAGAGTTTTAGTTATTTGATTTTATTTAAGAAAAGTAACTAAATGCCCAGACCTTTTATACATTAAGCCAAAAAATACACATGTGATATGCAATCTATAACTTAAAAGGTGTCTGCCTTCATTAGCAATGCTATAGCAATCTATTGAGTTGAATTACTAGTAAAATACCAGGTGCTATATATTTGCTATAAATACAAATTACTGCCAATAAAAGGGAAACCAATGTAAGCTTAGGTAATCTAGGAAGGCTTCTGGGAAGAAGTAGACTGACCATGAAATAAAAAGAATGACTAAGATTTATAAATATTAATTTATAATTCAATTTCATAAATGAAGATTATTCCTTTTTAAAGATGGTGGAAAGGAGGCTGAGAAAGTTTAATTAATTTGTTCAAAATCACATAGATAGTATTTGTCTTAATCAGTTTGAGGTGCTGTAACAAACTACCAAAGACAGAGAAGTTTGTAAACAACAGACACTTATTTCTGAGAGTTCTGGAGATTGGGAAGTCCCAGACCAAGGTGATCCATGGATAAATTCGTTAAACTAAAATAAAAATTTCATGGAAATTTCTTATTTTCAAAAAGCATTACAAAACTACAGTAATTAAAACACTATGACACTGGCATAAAGACAGTCATTTAGACCAAAAGAAATAAACCAGAAATAAACTCACACATAAAGCATCAACGGATTTCAACAAAGGTGAAAGAATGCTCATGAGGAAATAATAGTTTCTTCAACAAACGGTACTGGGAAAACTAGATAGCCATATGGAAAAGAATGAAACTAGTCTCCCATCTTACACCATATACAAAAATCAACTCAAAATGGGTTCAGGACTAAACATAAGACATTAAACTGTAAAACTCCTATAAGAAAACATAGGGGGAAAACTTCTTGACATTGGCCTCAGCAATGCTTTCTTAAATATGACACCAAAAGCACAGGCAACAAAAGCAAAAATAGATGTTATTATTTAAAACTAAAAAGCTTCTGCAAAACAAAGGAAACAATCAACAGAATGTAATAGCAATTTCTGGACTGGGAGAAAATATCTACAAACCATATATTTTTAATGGAGTTAATATCCAAAACATAAGGAAGGAGCTTCTACAAATCAGTAGCCAAAAAAGAAATAACCCAGTTACAAAATAGGCTAAGACCTTGAATAGATATTTCCCCAAAGACATACACATGATCAACATGTACATAAAAAGGTACTCAACACCACTAATCATCAAATATGAAATCGTAACTTAATGAGATATGACCTCAAATCAAATAATATTTAAAAACCACTTCACATCTGTTAGGAATCAGTCATTACATTAATATTTAAATTTAAATTATTAAATATTTCATTATTGAAAATGATGATGTTGATTATGACTGGTGTGTCTAGAAAAATATCCATCTATTGGAGATTAGTTATTATCAAGAACATGTAAAAATTTGTCCACAGATACAAACATTGATATGTCTTTGAGAAGTAGAGTTTTAAAACTAACTTTTCAATGGTCAGACAGAAATTCTGTGGATAAAATTGTGCATTTATCATTCTTCTCCAAGAAAAATAATTGGAAAAGAGCATGGAAACTTTTTTCTTATCTATGGCTCTGGAGTCTAACAAGGAGAAATGTGGCAAACTTTTAAAAAAATTTCTGATTGTTTAATGGGAAATAATCTAAGGAAACCAAAGTATTTTCTATATCAATAGAAACAATTCCCCCTTGAACAACGTGTTCTCTGGCTCAGACCTCTTAATTTGGACAAAACAGTACTTTCTAAATAGTTTTTTTAAAAAGGATGACATTGAGGATTCGGTTATATTTAGATTTTGTTTTCAGAAACATTAGCATTATGTCCACATCTGAAGACATTATACAGAAAACAGTCATCAGCATGGTACTCACTTTTTTCTTTCTTTTTTGTTTCATATCCACACAGGCTTTTGTTTTGATTCAGACATTTCTAGCTATAGCTCCCCAGAGATAAATTACTTTTAAACCATAGAAATGAAGAAATCCAAACTTGTTTTGGAAATTAGATTAGGAGATAAGAAACAACTAGAACCTAATTTACTGTTTGTTTTAATAACTAGAGTAAACCATGAGTTTATATTCCTTTGAAGTAGATGGTGTAGAGCAACATTAAATATTTTATCATGAAGGCAATGTAACCACATATTGACCTCATTCTTTGGCTATGTCTATAGCTATGTCTACATATCTCCGAAACACTTTGTTTGATTTGTTTCACTGAGATTTATGGCTTTAAACAAGCCCATTGTTTCAGAATAGTACATGTAACTTATGCCACAGTTACTGTAAACATCCTTTTGGCAAAGATGAACTTGTTGCATGTGGTTGTAGGTGGTAATGTCTGGTTAAAGGATTGATCTTTCTAGCAGAAACTTTTGATCAAATCGTTTGCTTGGAATTATCCACTGCGCTCAACTGAAGGAAATGTCTTACTCAAATACTCCTTGGCTACCATTTACAGAGCTAAGAAGGCCAATCGACACAATCTGGAATCAATTTAGAATTTTTCTGTAGAGACTTCCCCAAATTCTTCAAAATTTTGTGTATAATCCCCCTAATTTTAAGCCAAAAAATTCATGAATTAAGCAAAATAATAGGTTAAGTATATGCTGCTAAATAGAAAGTTTATTTTTATACTAATACACCAGTTTTTGAAAGTAAAGCTTATTGGATCAAGTAGGAGCTAGTTAAAGCATGGCCAAATTGGCCTTAGAAGTTGGTGTAAATCTCATCAAGTACAAAGTCCAATTACTGTCATCTATGATATCCATATAATTCTGGAGTTTATAGGACATTGTGATGGTAAACAATGATATTTTCATATCTATCTATGATCAGTATAATTACATCTTTGTACAATTTATTCTGCCAAAGACATGTTTAGTTACATATATAAACAAACAATGCATAGACCCCACATATTTGGAATATGGGATATTAAGTGGTTGAGAAATACACAGCTTTGGCTGTGAGGTTACTATGAATGAACAACGTATAAGGCATCTCCAATGTGGTACTTCAAATCCTTCCAGCCCGCTTGTCTCCAGGGCCCTGCCTTTTCCCATTATTTTTTTCTTCGGTGTTGCCATGCTCTAAGTCTAATGCCTGTTCCTTCCAGTTTTCTAACCCTGTCCTCTGATAGGCTGTGTCCTTGGAAACTGTAGCTAAAAATATATTTGAGCAAGCAGAACTACATGATCCTGAGGATCCTGAGGTAATAACTGGACATTACAAGGCAGATTTTAGACCACATCCCCAGTGTTGAGAAATAGTTGAAGCTAAAATGATTATGCTATTCTCATGAATCAGGGCTCATGTACCCAAAACAATTGTGTACACTACCACTGTTTTTACCTTTACTAGGGATGTAAGAGTCTATAATAACCTAATTGTTAACATCAAATACCTGTCATGTCAACATATTAATTCATTTTGAACATTGAAAATTTGTAAAGTGTTATTATTAAAGATTATAAATTAAAGATTATTAAAGATTATTGTAGTTATATTTTCCTAATTTCATATAAATTTTTCCTTTTCCTCTTTTTTTAGATTGCAAAATATCAAAGGCTTAAAAAGCTACACTAATTTCCCAATATGGCAAGTAATTGTATTGCTGAAATTCTTCCTATGCTAAACAAACCAAAATAATAACCCACCAACCCAAACCAGAAATCTGGGAATATTTTTCTAAGAATGTCACTAAGATTTCTGAAATGTATTTATAATATTGCAAAGATTATTAAGATATTGCTATCTATAAATATGATTCTTTAAAATAAAAAAGTGAAAGTACCTTTGAACTGTTAATCTTAAATGAAGATGACAATGTCAAATGAAATTATTAACTATGCTTCCATTTTGAAAGGCCAATGCCAGAAATAATTTCTTATTACACAAAACTAATGTTTATGTAAGAATTAGGAATAGCGTTCTAGCAGACAATTTTTATATAATTAGAAATTTCTTGATAGGATTGCTAATTATGAGTTAGTACTGTCTTGGCAAAACTTAATTGCTACTGCATTACTAAAGACAAATGGTATATATATATTTAAACCTCTGTAACAGACAAATGAAAAAAAAATTGAATGTTGATATTTACTCCCACAATCAATAAATCATCAACCTCTGTCAAGATTCAGGAAAGTATACTTCATCAGTGTAGTCCTTAATTGGTTCAATTTAACCACACAAAAAAATGTAAAATATAGGGTCAATTAATGTAATAAAATTAAAGAAAATTTTTGTAGAGAGACTAGGAACCCATATAGTCCTTAAGCATATGTATGTATAATTACTCAGCTACACCAAAGATATTTAAAAGGATCTAATGAAACTCACAGGCTCTTAGTTAGTGTTAGTTGAACAAGTAGGTGCCTAATATTCACAAAATATAATGTGAGAGTCTATATTTTGGCATGCCTCCAAATTATTTAAGTTTTATGTTTTTGATAGCCTATATTATTAACAGAATGTTCTGGAAGTATTTTGTTACAGTATTTTCTTTAAGATTTTTATGTTATTTTACCCATAAAATTGCTAAATTTCTTACAAATGGCAAATTATTTTTATGTCTGGTTCTAAATCTGACCATAACAGTCTGGAGTGCTAACAGAGGGGACTTAAAATAATAAACACATAACTGCTTATCCATAAGCATTGGTGTACTGAACTGTTTCACCTTTTTAAAAGGAGTTAAAATAAAACACTTAACTGCAAACAATGGACTAGATATAAAAATAAAAGCAGCTAAAATGAGAATAACAACAAGCAAAAAACTTAATGATCTGTTAACTGGCTAAGGATTTTGCAGTATTTTAATTTCTGGTATCAAAGACTTCCAAATAATGCTCACTTATAGTCAAAGAGGAGAGTCATGCTAATATTTGCTAACATTCCAAAATACATAGCACATTGTATAAAGAAAAATAAAAAATCCTAGACGGTGATGTAACATGCAGATTTTTAACACACAACTTTGATATTTTCCAAGAAGTTCATTAAAAAATTAGTTCATAATAACATCAGTAATTAAGTTAAGATGTTAAGAAGGTAATTTTTACCTTTGCCAACATGCATTTCATTTACCTTTGTATTTTTCATTTGAAATTTAAGGAGAGATGTACTAGTAAATGTTCTGTTCTCACCAGATGCATCAGTGATTTTAATGCTTCTTGTCAGACAACATTAATGAGTTTCTCCAAACAATCTGAGTACCTTTCAGATTCCCTGTACCTGCATGGAGTTCAGTTTACATGCCTGCTGAGTAAAATCCTATCAGACCCAACCTCCTGTAGATGATAGCAAGAAACTCTAGACAAGTTACGAAAACAAAACAGAAAAATATAATTATATAAAGGCACAAGAAGGCTCTTGAGAGGTGTCAACATTGTTATTTGTTTTGTTTTTTATGGTGGCTTTTAGCCTGAGATCAGGTTGTTAATAGATGCAGCACAGGGCAGCCATAATGCAAACAGAACATCTGAAGAGAGATTGCAGTGTCATATGGTAACTTGAAGGCATGAAGGATCAGAGGACAGAGTTCAGGACAATCACAGATACCAATCTGATAAAATATTCTGTATTTTCCAGAAGACTGAAGTGAAACAGCTGGAATTATATTAAGGTCATTCATGATTCTAAAAGTTATCTGAATTCTGGTAAATTTGGTCTTAGAGATATTTATAATAATTATTCCATTTCTTAATTTTTCTAGATAAAACAAGATAATATACCTTGGATCACTAGGCTAGAAAAAAAAAACTAGAGTTCTTACTCTCTTCAATTGTGTCTAGTTTTTGTAAGCCTTTGGACCACATGCTTACATGTTATATGTGATGCTCACAAGAACAATGAAAGACAGAAATTATTTTCAGTAGGGGAAAGTCTAAGGTGGTTAATTAATCATAGATGAACTCTCAGAGCTAATATTTGAATCAAAGTCTATATGAATCTAAAGTATTTTCTTATCTGTGGATTTGAAGCATTTGCTCTAGAAGAAGTTTGTCTTCTCTGGATCAATCTGGACCAGACAAGACCTAACAGGGTATTTTAGGTGTGTAATTACCAGCTCCCAATTGTAGGGTTTAGCTTCAGAAATATATCAATATGTGCTTCCTGGGTTATTTCTGTGCCTTCAATATCATTTGTACTTACTCTGAATTTTTGGAGGATGCACTATTAAATTCTTTTTTAATTTTGTGGTATAGCTAGCATCTGACCAGAAGACCAGTGATAATATTTGACAATGTACTAAGCATGTATTTTATAATTTATCTGGTTGGTAGACATTTTGTTGTTGTTGTTGACATTATTACATATGTCTCCATCCCCCTCTCCTTTGCCCACCTCCGTCCAGCCCCTGCCCCCCTTCCTTCTGGCCATCACCATACTGTTATCTGTGTTTATGGTTATGCCAATATGTTCTTTGGCTGATCCCTTCACCTTCTTTTTTATTTATATCTAAGAGTATTCTTACATCTATAAAAATATAACAATGATCTTAGAGACTGATCTTAGAGAGACAAATATTTTTCTGATTGGATAGGCATTATTTTTTACTACTTTACTATTTGGAGGTAGGTCTTTTTTTGGCTGTTTTATTTTTGTTTGAGTACTAGAAAGAATATATATATTTCCTATCCTTGGCTCTACCATATAACTAATCTACACTAATAAAAGAGAAAGATGCAAATTGACCATACCTTTGCAATGCCCACCAGCCAAACAGGAGTGATTATGCAAATTAACCCAACAAAGATGGCAGGTTAATTTATATACACAGGCACCAAGCAAGCGGGGGTGGGGCGGGACACTTGCGTCGTCACCATGGTGACGACGCAGGCATTCCACACTGCCCCAGCTGCTCCAGGCCTTGGAGCAGCATAGGAAGGTGGAAAGGTGGCTCCGGCCTAAGCGAAGGCGGTGCCAGCAGCCAGGGGAAGGAAGGCCCATTCTTGCATGATCTTAATGCATCAGGCCTCTAGTGTTTAATAAAAGACAGATACTGTGTAATCACTGGTCCTGAGAATAGTAGAAAATGACAGAAAGACAATGTACAGTGCTCTCTTTTCTAGTGAGATTGCTTAACTAGTTATTACTAATAAAGGATAAGAACATTTTAAACAGAATGAAAAACTTTAACAATGATCAGAAATGGTGAAAGGTAGTAAAAGGGGTGGAAAACATTCCATAGGACAAGAAATGGAAAACTTTTTCTATTAAGAACCCAATAGTTAATATGTGAGGCTTTGTGAGCCATAATGTTTCTATCACAACTACTAACTCTGTATTATAGCTGGAAAGCATCACAACAACACATGAACAGATGAATGGGACTCTTGTTCCCAAAAAGCTTTCTAAGTGCAGAAAGTGGGGTCAGTATTAGACTGTGGGCAGCAGTTTTCCCACACTATATATAGGATAAAGATGAAGGATGGTAAGTAGTCTTATATTTCACGTAGATTTACACAGTAACTTGGAATCATGCTGGTTTGATTAACTGAGAATGTGGTGAATGTTTGTGTGTTTTTTTTAATCCCTGAAATATCACTGTTAAAAAGTACAGGTATGTGATACAGTACCTAGTATAAAAAAATAGTAGAACACAGGGGAGGGGGTGAATGTTGACTTAAAAATGAGAACTAAAATATAAGATTCTTTTAAAGACCTAGGCCAGCACCTCTGTCTACTTGCCTTATATCCACTCTGGAAAAAGTGAAAATAATGAAAATTTAGGGTTCATACACTATTCATATGAAAGTTATTTTAAATCTAGTTTTTATTATTTGGGTTGTGCCCACATGAAATTTTTTGCAGGAAGAGTCTCTGTCATAGGAACCTTGTAACAATTCCTTTGTGACTGGTATTGCGACAGAATTTCCATTGTGCATCCCAGAATTGTCAAGAATTTTGGGTGGAAATTATCCTCAGTGATTGGCTTCAGGGAAATACTAAGTCACATCTATGATATTAGCACCACACGCTGTGCTGGATGCTTTGTTCCACTGAACATTGGCAAAACAGAAAAATGAGTTCTTGGATTTTCCTATGAAGATGAAGCCTATCTCAACTACCTACATCTACCTACACTTGCAAAGCTGCATTCAATAGCTGCTTTCACTCTTTCTCTTTCTTTGTTTCCTTTCCTTCCTCTCTCTCTCTCTTTCTCTCTCTCCCTTCTCTCCGTTCCCTCCCTCCCTTCCTTCCTTCCTTCCTTCCTTCCTTCCTTCCTTCCTTCCTTCCTTCCTTCCTTCCTCTCTCTCTCTATTTTCCTCTCTCTCTCTCTCTCTCTCTCTCTCTCTTTCTTCTTTCTCTTTTATCTTCTTTATGCAGATGTTGCACAGTGCAGTGAACAGTTACAGAAATACTCAGAGATTTCTGTTTAAATCCTTAATTTGTATTACTATCTTTAAAATCTTCAGTAAATCCCTTGGTAACCTGTTACTTCATTTTCCTTGTCTCCATATGGGATTGATCATTTATGCCCAATTTTAAATAAAGAGTGCTTAGAATAATATGGGGAAAGTATTGTATATAATTAAAAAATTAATACAGAGTACCAATAGAATAATACAGGAAAAGGATTATATGTTGTTAAAAAAATTCTCAGATACTATCACCATCACTATTTCTGGTTTTATCAGAATTCCTTACGGAATGCCATTGTCTAATTCTGTTGCCCATCTTTCCATAGCGTCCATGGGTCCCTCCCTAAGAAATCAACTACCAATGGTGTTTGACCGCTAATTAAAGCCTCCACTCAGGTTCAGAATTTTGCCTCAAAGTCTATGCACATATCCATTCAAAGGAATGGTTTTGTATGCAAATGAACACTATGGATTTGTCAAAACCCTGATGAAACTATGAACTTTAGTTGATAATATGTCAATATTGGTTCTTCACCTGTAAAAACTACACAACAGTGATGCAAGATGTTCATACAAGGGAAGCTGTGGGAGGAAGAGGAAGAGGCAGAGAGCAGACATGTGAACTCTGTTCAATTTTATGTTAACTAAAAACTGTGCCAAAAAAGCCTATAAAATTAAAAACAAAGGAAGTACTCCAGGCAAGAGGGCTGGAATACCTCAGGCAGCTCCAGTTAGAATGGAAAATCCGGTCCCTGAAGGAGCAGGACCAAAGACAGATGAAAGAATTTGGGGATCATGAAAGAAAATTTACTTTCCTGCAAATGAAGAGTGATTACAAATAACATAATATTTATATTCCATTTATATTATCTATAATTCAACAATCCACCTGATTTCTTAATTGATTAACCTAAGGGTAATATTCATTAACTTGTCCAGTATCACCTAAGTAATAAGCAGTGAAGACAGAACTTAGGTATGTCTTCCTGTAACCTAGTAACAGTCATACAAATGCAGATGATATTCTAAGCAGATGATAGGGGATTTACTTACTACTAAGAAGTGTGTCTGTGTGCAGGGTCACATGAGTACTGGAATTGTGTGTGTGTTGTATATCTTATCTCTAGAAGAGGAAAAGCAATATTCTTGTCTCCTCATTGAAACAAGTCCCTTAATCAGGATTTGTATGTATGCATGCATGTATGTATGTACATTTGTATGTATGTATTGGAAGAAAGTAAGGCCCCTAAGTGGACCTAAATGGGAAAAAATGGATAAAGTTGCAATAGATTGTGTCAAGTAGAGGTCACAGGGAAGGAAGTAATATCAGGATCAGGAATTCAGCAGTTTCTGAGACCTGAATTAAGGGGAACTCCCCACATGAGAATGCCAGAGGCATTTACAGAGTGGGTAAGGACACACAACAGAACATGTTATGGAGATTCGAGCTACTTTATTCTGTTATTAAGATAATGGGGACCCACAGAAGACAGGAGAACTTGGGCTTATCCATGTGGTATACCTTGACTTCCAAAATAACTGGAAGTGTATGAATTCTGTGTGATCTAAGGGATCAACATTTCCTTTAGTGATCTTTGAATAAACCCTAAGGTCTTTATTCATTTTTCAAACAGTATTATAGACATCTCAGAGAGCCCACATACATAGAGGGTGATTTTAAGGTTAAAGTATTCAACTAAATGCATAAATAACCATGAAATCATTTTTTCTGTCTTTTCTGATACCTTGCATAATACATTGGGAATGAAAAACTCCATAGGGACACCGATTTTTGTTGTTTTGCTCACTGTGTTTTGCTTAGAGATTATGTGGTACAGTTTGTTAAAGAAATACTCATTCAATGAAATGATGCTATGTGCTTAGGTTGTTCTACCTGTAAACTCCATATTCTTTAATACGCTTCCAAAATAACTCAATTTTGTTTTTTCTCATTGAAGCTTTACTTTCTTGTGCAGGAACTAAAAATCAAAGCCTTTTATTTTTAGCTCTTATCAAGTGAAAAGATCCAAATCAAAATGGAGCTGACATATTTGTTAACAGATCACAAAGTAGGCTGGAATTAATTGCAATCCCACTAAAGCTCTATTGTTTTACACTTTAACACATGTTCAAAACTACTTTTGTTGAAAAGAGTCAAAAGAGAAATTACTTTAAAAATCAGAGATCAGGATTTTATAACTCAACATGCAATGAAACACATGTGCTGGCTAAAAGGTCCTATTTTGTCTTGTCATTTTAACTCCTGTGATCACATTGAACATGAACTGAGTGAATCAGATACTTCAGTATCTTGCTTGATGGTTACCTCGTAGTGTCTCTAATTTCATTAAAATTACTTTGAGAGAAAAATGTTTGCAAGCTCAACTTACCAAGACTGAAAGCCATTTTCTTTTGCCTTCTTTTGAAATTGGTGTTAAGGCACAATTTAGTTGAAGATCAGTGTGATAATACCAGATGGTGAGAAGCTAAAGGAGTTCTATGATAGGATTCAACTTCACCAACAATTATTTCCTAAGTACTAATAATATTTTGCACATGGGCAGTACTTTCCAGTTTTTGCGGTCCTTTTGCATTGGATCTCACAGCCCGATAACTACAACAGAGCAGATTTTATTAGCCCAATGTTACAGATGTAGAAATGCAGACTCAAAGAAATTAATTGATGAAGTCAACATCACATTAAAAGTGTGAAAACCATGCTTAGAATCAAGATCTTTGACTTACACAGATAAGGATATTTACCATTAAATCTCACATTCCTGAAATGTTATATCATTTTATATAAAATACTCATTTAAAATAAATGCTCTTGTCACAGTTTTAAGCAGGTTGCACTGAGATTATCATGGATCTTTAGGTAATTATGATAATAAAAGTAATAGTGATCATAAAATTAAGATTTTTTTTGAGACAATGTATAATACTAAGCGCTTTAGGTGATTATCCTATGTAATTTTCTCAATATCTTCATAAGGTAGATGCTATTGTTATCCTAGTCTTATAGAAAAAGGTATTTAGATATTTAGGTAGCACCAATAAATACAGAGGTGGGCAAAAGTAGGTTTACAGTTGTTTGTATTGAAAATAATGTAATAATCAATAAATATTAATACAAGAATAAACTCTGTTTCTCATACTCACAACTGTAAACCTACTTTGCCTACCCCTGTATGGTATTGGCAGAGAGCTTTGCAGATACATTGGACCACCATAAAGATGAACAAGTAGGTCTCTGAGTAAAATAAGTCTGAAGCGTCACTGGGGGAAAAAATGACAAAACTGAAGCTGTCCTACTTTGGGCACATCAGGGGAAAGTAGGGTTCTCTGGAAAAGACAATAACCTTGGGGAAAGTAGAAGGCAGCAGGAAAAGAAGAGAATCAAATATGAGAAGGATTAACTTCATAAGAGAAGCCATGGGCATGAGTCTACAGGAGCTGAGCAGGGCTGTTGAGGACAGGACACTGTGGAAGTCACCCATTCATAGGATCGCTAGGAGTCAGAGCAGCCTCAGTGGCATGTACCACATTTAGGCTGAGAACACAACTGACCTAACAGAAGGTCATAAAGCTTCTTGGGAGATACCCCCGGGAGCTGAATTCCGGCCAGAGACCAGTGATTCTGTCTCCTGAATCTGACTTTTAATTGCATAACTCCTCTGTGTCAAAATGTAACATCTAAAACATGGCATGGTTACAAGTCCTGCTTATTGGGACTGGTGTTAAGTTTTGAATTTTAAAAAAAATGGCTATGAAAATCATTTGCAAGCTGCAAATATGAAACAAATGTCAGATTTTATGAGTGAAAATTCAACTTTTGGGTTCTTTATCATTAGTACTTTTTGCTTTTTCTTGTTTTCTTCTCCATTTTTCTATTTGGTCTCCAGTTGGTTGCTTTACCTTTATTCCTTTTATATTTTCATCTGAATTATTCTTTAACAATTCCAAAATGTTAATACATGGGCATTGTTGTTTTGTAAAATGTGAAAAGAATCCAGAGATTTTTTTTTCCTACAAATGTTTAAAAAGAACCTACACATTTAAGTTAAATATGGTGAGCTGTCATCAGTTTCTAATTGTAGAGCTAGAGTCCTCAGAAAATTGGACAGTGGAACAAATCACTTACAGCACTTTATGCTTTCCCCCTCCTTTTGGCTCTGAATCTATGCTGACAGGGTGACTTAACATTAGCTTTATGTCCTTAGAAAAAAATGTAGCCCTATTTGCATTTGTTGCCATTTTCTTTATTCTTGCCCAAGTGCAGAAACTTATGTTGCAATAAGCCCACTAAAATGAAAACTGATATCATAAAATGCCTCTTTTCATGAAAAGGTGGAATAACAACTGGCATTGAAGACAAAAACAAATGACATGTGACAAAACCTAATGAACATATAGCTAAACATCTTATCTCTTTGTCATCATCCATTAACCTATTTCATTTTCTTCTTTCCCCCCAAGTTTAATATGTGTTACCTTGTGGCTACACACATGTTGATGATCAGCTAATTTATGCCGTATGTTGTATATAGAATTTAACGGCTGCCAATAATTACAGTGGTAGACAAACTAGAGATTTTTCACTTCTCCGCTAAAAACTAACCATGTGTTCTTCTTTAAAGCAATGTGGTTTTATTTTATGAATTTTTTGCAAGAAAAATAAAAAGAAAATCAGAGCTGTAAATTTTGCCATTATTCATGAAAAAACATCTGATGGAAAGTTGAGCTTCAAAAAGGGAGTGAGATTTTTTTTTTAATTTTTGCTTTAGAAATAGAGAAGAGGGTGATAGATTTTAAGGATCACATCTTTATGTCACATTTCAATGCTGGCTGATAGGAATCCTGTTACCAAAATGCCCGTGGTTTCTTATTTGAATTCTTTACTTATAAATGAAATTAGGAATTTCAGTTTCATTTAAATTTTGACAAACTAAAAAGAGCCTAGAGAAGCTTACCCTTTTAGTTAAACATGACAGCATATCAAACATGCAATAATATATATATAATTTTGATTTTAAATTAAATTTTAAAGTATTTTCAAAAAACAAATACACATTTATTCTTGAAAGTCAGTTGATTTATGCCTGCCTTCAGCATATATTTCTTCAGCTACTGTTAATTTAATTATCTAATGTAGTACAGTGTTTTTTCCTGGATTATAATGAGGTATTTTTTTTTTATTATTTAAAGAAAAAGATTATGAGAGAGTTTAGAAATATATAAAAGGCTTTTTATTGAAATAATTTTATTTGAACTGTTTTTTAGTCACATACCAATATTTTATATTGTCCTTCTTTATTTAGTGAACTTTCAAAATGTTATGTTCTCTAGCTTTCTTTACTTTCTCATTTATTTTCTGTCCTATTCTTTATTTCCACCCCTTCTTTCCTTTTCTTTCATGGCCTTGTTTCAAATATAATAAAAGGCAACTGATAGTCATGATGTAGACAAAGCATTACCATTATACTAATATGCATACAGTTTAATTACTTTGAAGATATTCGTATTTGACTTGACTTGGGGTAGTGAACACACAATACAACATACAGATGATGTGTTGGAGAAATATGCCCCTGAAACCCATATAATTTTGTTAACTAGTGTCTCCCCAATAAATTTAATAGAAAGGAAAGAATAAAATCAATGTTCTTCGATGAAAGGAAAGATATTTACATTGCATTATGCCATCATGTACAGTAAATATTTGTGAAGTTTTGCCATTAATAATAGAATGTGAGTAATCTATTGAGTTAAGCCATTGTTACAAATAAAATCCAAAATACTGTATTCATATATGGAGGAAAGATTTTTCTCTGCCATGTAACAGTCTCAATTGAAGTTCTGCCATCTTTACTACCACACTTCTGATGTTGCTTCGGGGTTGTCTTCCTCACGAAGTCGGAAAAGAGAAAGGCACCCAGAAGCACCTTTATCTTTAAAGTGTTGCTCTTTGTTACCCACAACAGCTTCTCCTCACATTTTATCCGCCTAATGTCCACACAAGGCCATGCTGCCCACTTCCAATTCAGATTCATGCACAGGCAGCAAAAATTCAGAGAGTTTTATTGCAAACAGGAAAATAAAGAGACTGTGTAGCAAGCAACAGTTAATAGTCCCCACTCACTAAAGAGTAACCATTATTGTTCTTCAGAGTTAAATGACATGAGCACTTAGCCTCTCTAAAAAAGAGGGAATATGCTAATTGACCCTCACACCATCGCAAAGATGGTGGCGCCCACAGCCAATAAGGAGGGAATATGCTAATTGGCTGCCCCGCCCTCAAAGATGGTGGTGCCCACAGCCACAAGATGGCAGTGCCCAGTTCCTTCAGCCCCGCTGGGGTGGCAGGCATGCGGCAAAGCCAGGCCTGTCTAGGGAGTCTCCCAGTCCCCTCAGCCCTCCAGCTGCCCAGGGCTGGTCCGAGGCGCAGGCAAGCCTTGAATGGCAGCTTCCCAGCCGCCCAGGGCCAGCCTGAGGTGCAGGCAAGCCTTGGATGGTGGCTTCCCAGCCACCCAGGGCCGCCCGAGGCTCAGGTAACCATGGCTGGCTTAGGCTTGCACTGCTGGCAGTGGCAGCAGCAGAGATGTGATGGAGGCATTGCCTTCCCCTGATCGCCGGGTCGCCTCCCTGAGGGCCCCCCCCCCCTCCAGTGCATGGATTTTCATGCACTAGGCCTCTAGTTTGCTTATAACACTGTAGTGGCAAAACATAATGATTTCCTCCACTTGGGCAGAAGTAGCAAAAAGAAGAGAAAGGTAAAGAAAAACACTAAAAACCTGGGACATGGTAACCAATTGGATATAGGATTGGGGGAAGAAAAATGTGAATATGGTTTTATATGTTCTTTTTGGCAACTGAAAAGATGTTGTTATAATTGAATAGTATCCCATTAAATATAAATAAAAAATGGGAGAAGAGATTGGGTGTCCCTTGTCATGGCCTCTGCCAGTCTGTCTCAAATTGCCCATCATATTCTAGTGTCATTCTTCTTCAAGTCCAATCGGTGTTTGACACTAATACTGCATTAAACCTCTTCAACTACAATATCAATTGTGCTATTGTTTAACAAACGCATGTAAAGTCTAAATTATGCTGATTTTCGAGACCTACAATTACTTGGTCTCATTATATCTTTTTTTTATTTCTAATAGGTTTTCAACTTAATTTTTCTTATTAAATTCAAAATAAAATCCCCGTAGCAATTCCCCTGGCAAGAGGTGAGCAAGGAAGAAAAGGATAATAAAAAGCTACTGGTCACTCATCACACATCTGGTGACAAGAGGTGTGGGTATCAGAAGTAGACAGTGTTTTGAAGTAATGGATGCCACTTGAAAGAAGAGATGATTATTCATGTAACAGAGGCCAACTGTAGTCAGAGAAGGTAAAGTGTTCATGTCCTTAGCATGCATGTAAAATCCACTATGCAGAAAGTCTACTTATTTCCCAGCCAAGTTACCAACCTGCTACATTGAGTCTCAGGCTCCAGTAAGTTCTTCAGTTTTTGAAACTTGGAGTTTATTCTATACTGAGCAATAAGCATTTAATACAGGTAAGATCTAAGAGTACTATTTTTTAAATTTCTTATTATAGAAAAGTTTAAATATACATCTTTATTTATCTATTTATTATCTATTTATATAGAGCGAAACCATTTACCATCTGTCCTTATGAACTCATGGCCAATCTTGCTTTGCCTATGACTATTGTCAATTCCTGCCACTTTTGGTTTATTTTGAATCTCAATAATCACATTATCTCATCTTTAGTATTTCAGTATGTATCTGTAAATAATCAGCAATCATCCTAAAATGTAATATTTCTATTATCATATTTAAATTATTAGGAATAATTTTTAATATTATGAAATATCCAGTCAATGTTCAAATTCCCCTGTGGTCTCAAAATTTGTTTTATAGAATATTTGTTAGAATTAAGATACACTTAAGATCCATACATTACAATTGGTTTAAATGAAATTTCTTTTATCCTTCCCAGGTGCTCCTTTCCTACAATTGTTATCTTCATTCAATAAACTTCAAGGGTGTTTGTGTTTTTTCCCCCTTGAAGTTTATTGAATGAAGATAACAATTTTCCTGTGTAATTTCCTGGAGTATGAAATTTGCTAATTGCATCCCTTTGGAGCTGACTAACTTGTATGCTGTGTCTTATATTTCCTATAAATTGGTAGTTAGATTTGTGAATATGGTCAGATTTTGGTTTCGTGGTTGGTGATATATCTTTGTAGGGGGCACTATACCCTGGAGCCTAAGGTGCAAAATGCAGCAAGTTTTAGAAACTAGAATGAAGCTCCTACTTCATTCCACCTATGTTTCCCTCCTAGATAAATTCTGAAGTTACATTGGAACCATTTATTGGTGCCTTATTCAAAATATGAAACTTCTATTTTGTTTTATTGAAAACTGATTGAAATAGAGTAAATTATGTTAATTTGCTAGAAAATTATCAAACATACTAGTAAGTGATCAGAAGACTTTTAGTCCTTTAGATCATGTATTTGCTTTATAAGTAAATTTTCTTATTTCACTAGCTATCCACAAATCTTTAGAATACTAGACGTATATTCCAAATCTTTTTTATTTTTAGTGTAATGGCTGTACATTTGACAAGAGGACGGTTGCAGCATCTATAATCAAGGGGATAAGCTGACTACAATGGCTCATCACTTAGTTTTCATTGTAGTTCCTGTTCAAAACAAATATAAATACTGAGATTCACTTTTCTTTGTCTTCTAAATGTCCAGGACATAGTTCATGTTTATTCCTGACCTTAAAGTTTTTCTTCTTCCAGATTATTTATCATAAAAATTTAATTGATGAAACACTCAATGAAAATTCATTTATGCATTCTTATGGGTAATTCTCTTAAGATTAAATTAATGCCCTGTGTGTGGTCATCAAACTCTCTTAAACAATTCAATATTTGGATTTTTTTCCACATGTGCTATTTACTACCAGTTCCAAATGGGCTTTGGAGATTTGCATGGTTTATTCAGGGTGTCACTTGGCATTAAAGATCTGTTGGAGAGTTCAAATAAGAAACTATGCAGAAGCGATTCTGTCTAATGGTGCAAAGTGCTACATCAGGTACTGGGCAGAGAGAAAAAGAAGTGCAAATTGAAAGCCTAAAAATCAAAGAGCAACAGAGAAATTGACAATATATTAGGGCAGTGGTTCTCAACCTTCTGGCCTTTTAACTATAGTTCCTCATGTTGTGACCCAACCATAAAATTATTTTCGTTGCTACTTCTTAACTGTAATGTTGCTACTGTTATGAATCATAATGTAAATATCTGATATGCAGGATGATCTTAGGCGACCCCTGTGAAAGGGTCATTTAACCACCAAAGGGGTCGCGACCCACAGGTTGAGAACCTCTGTATTAGGGCATGGATAAAGAGATAGAGGATCTGCAAATACGGGAATCAAAACATCCAGGATACATTTGAAGGGAACTCATCAAATTCAGCCTATTGGACTGAATTAAATTTGAGAGGATTGAAGCACAAAGCTATATTCACATTGAAAGAGGTGGGGTGAAATGTGAAGAAAATGAGATGACAATGGGAAGGGTTGTATACAGACTGGCTGACTGGGAGTGCTTGCCTGGGCATCTATGGCCTCTGATTTCTCAAAGCGAAAACAACTTGTTCCCGATTTCTGGGACCCACCTTGATCTTGTGTAGTAAGTAAGTAAAGTAACTTTATCTCATGTTCTAGAGTCTAGAACAAAGCCTGCCTACTCTAATTTTTGTTTCCGTTCTGATAAGGGACTTCTGCCAGATTCCTAAAACCTAGTCCTTGCATTTTTCCCAGTATGTGACAGGTATTCTCTGTTCTCCCTCTAACCTTAGTCATTTGTGTAGCTTAAGGACCAGTGTTTTGTCTGCCTCTCTGGCTGACTCCTGCCTGTTTCATGTCTCCTCTCTACCTGCCTGCAGCTCGATGTCACCTAGCCCTGGACTCCCAGGCAGTGCTGTGGAAATCCCGTGTTAGTCCTTCTCAGATGCTACATCCCATTGCCTTCTGTTTTAAATACTAGGTTCTGCCTGCCAGGTCTGATTCCCACCTGTGGTTTATCTGTCCCCAAAGACTTGCTGTATTTGAATATTCATCTTCCAGTTTCAAAATGTCATCCCCTTTTAAGATGGCGATTTTAGGACACTTAAAAAGTATGCAGTACTGTGGTCAGCAAATGAACATTTTTTCCCCTTGCTCCACGAGAGCATCCATGTCCTGGTGGCATGACAATGGAAATGCAATGGAAATGCTGCAGCTAGAGCAGCGGTTCTCAACCTGTGGGTCGCGACCCCTTTGGGGGTCGAATGACCCTTTCACAGGGGTCACCTAAGACCATGGAAAAACACATATATAATTACATATTTTTTGTGATTAATCACTATGCTTTAATTATGTTCAATTTGTAACAATGAAAATACATCCTGCATATCAGATATTTACATTACGATTCATAACAGTAGCAAAATTACAGTTATGAAGTAGCAACGAAAATAATTTTATGGTTGGGGGTCACCACAACATGAGGAACTGTATTAAAGGGTCGCGGCATTAGGAAGGTTGAGAACCACTGAGCTAGAGGGACTGACCTCCCAGAAACACTCCAGTGAAGATCCTGTGCAGACTGCCACTGTGCAGAGCCTCTGTCCCCATCCTCCTCCCAAGCTCTACTTGGCACACTCCTCTCTCCTAAGACACTATCATCACAGGTCACTCACCATCAATTGATCCTCCCATGTTAGTATCTGTAGGTCCCTATAGGAATGGATGGAGGATCTAGAAATCCCTGTATTTTCTTTTCCTTTGCACTGATGCTTGGAAGTGGGTAGAATATTGATCCAGCTGCTGGGACTGAGGCTGGAGAAAAAAGAATGTGTAAATGACACCAGAGTCTCATAGTAGCTATGTCACAAATCAGAATATTTAGCATGTTTCCATAGAATCAGTACATTTATTAATTTATTTCATCATTCAATGTATAATTCGTGGGTACTACTAATCATGAGCCAGGCACCATAATGGAATAAATAATAGTTTCTTATGTATTATTTTTTTCACTTGGGTTAAACTAAAGATTTAATAGGCCTTGGTGAATCACTATTATAGTACAGTATCCAAGAGAATCTTCATTCTAAGCTCAAACAATTAGGATACTGTAGATGTGCTAGAAAGCTTTTGCAACAACATTCTTACTGACAACCGTGACTTGTGGTGGAGTTACGCCTGGAGTCACATCGTCATGTCCATTTATGGGTACTACCTAATGCCATAAGTAGTTCTGCATTAGAGAAATTAGAGAAATCATGTTAAAGAAATATATTATGCAGTTTTGAGGAGAAAAATATAACCCTGCCTGGTAGGGCTACACATAGGTTTGTATAGCTTGTGCAGCCCATGATTCTGAGGGGCACTACTTGAAGAGACTGCAGTGAAATGCTTGACATTTAGGTTGTGCAGGGAACATTCTGCATGACCCTGGGAGGAAGTCTTGCTGCCTATCTGACCACGATCTTTACCTTGGCAATGAAACTGGTGGGTCTGGACTATACTAGTAGATAGCTCTAATAGTCTCTGAGTTTGTTTTTGTTTTGTTTTATTTTGCCTGCTTTATCAGAGAACCAACTGATAGCTCCTTCTTTTCTTCATGAGTAGAAGTTCCGATGTAGGACAGCAGAAAAGCAGACATCATACAGTTAACTGTAACTCTGCTGTTTTTGTTAGTATAGATTCAGATGAGAACCATCCAGAGGCGATATTCCCAGCATCTAGGAAATTGAATGCTTCAGTCCTAAAGGTTGTACCTGGGCGGGGAACCATAATATTCACTACAGAATAAAAGGTGCTCACAAGAGAGACCATCGTGGGGGCAGTTGGACACAGTAACATCCCAGGTGTGTGGCCATGGGGTGCAAATTCTCATTCACACTGGTGATGGAGAGAGATATTACCAGAAACCAGTGTGGTCTGAATGCTTCAATCTCTGGAAAGGAGATGAGCAGCACAAAATCAAGCTGTTGGATAACTGCATACAATTACCCAATATCTGAACTAATGTCTCTGGGAAGAAACCTGAGTAGCTAAAATTAAGAAAGTTCATCCAAATAAGACTGTTTCATTCAATTATTTATTTGGGGAACTTTGGGGACAGGGCATGTTATAGCATTAAAGGAAAGAATTGGAATTTGGGAAATACAGGTGAAAAAAAAGACTAGGCCTTTAACTAGTCTGGGATGGGGAGGGGAAGGGCAAAGTCAGTTGGATGATGAGGGCATGCTACTGCTGGCCTGGGAGGCAGGCCAGCATGAACTCCACCGCTGACTGCTCCCTGCCTGCAGCACTGTGGGGACATAGCAGGGCTAGAAGCAGTGCTAGCATAGCCCGTTTGCAAAGAGAAAGTGTGTTTTTCATCTTCCCTCCAGCCCACTTATACCTGAGCCAATTCTGCTTATATGGACCCCAGCAGACAATACTAGTGCCTGACTTCAGCATGGCCAACAATACAGGCCCACCTCAAAGAGCAGGAAGAGATCCTTCATTGCTAAAGAAAGAATTTCTTTTTTTTTTTCTCCAGGTGACAGTAAGGAGGTTTGATTCCTTGAGTTCAGTATCCGCCACCATTCCTGAGAGTTTGCAGGAGCTAAAATGATCAGGTAAGGAAGAAGGTATTCATGTTACATGACCAATATGAGAAAAGTAACTTTGTTGAGAATTAAAAGGAACTTGACTTCATGCTGGTGAAGCAATTGTAAAGATTTTAGCTCTGTGCCTCTGCTTGGATACAATTTCTTGATTGCAATGCATAGAGCTGAAGCGACATAGAGGACAGAGCTGTTTGGAGTCACACCAGAAGACACCTGAGGGCCTTGGCTGAGGGCTCAGTTGTACATGCGTTAGGAGAGATTGCACTAGGCCTACTGAAGAGCATTGGCTGTGGTAGATCCACAGGTACATCCACAATGGGATTCTTTGAAGTTCTGGCCCCAACACAGGAGAGAAACCTCTTAGTATTACCATAAGTATCCACTGGGATTCCAGCTATCTGATGGGCTTGAGCATGACAGAAAAAAAAGGGCTCAATGAACCTGAATATAAATAGAAATAAGACAATATAAATAAAAGAGAAAAAAATTCAATAAAATTTATCAGAGTCTCAGAGAATTGAGAGGCAATATCAAACAATCTAACATCTTTAAGGAGTAAAAGACAGGGAGAATATGGCTGCAAAACATCTGGAATTTTTCCCAAAGGGAATGATTAATATTTACCATCCATTAACAGGTCAAGACAACCCATAGTTAAGATGAAAACCAAGGTAAAGAGAAAACCAAGAAGTTAATTTAAGAGGAAAAGACACATTCCATACAGGGAAACAATGATACAGACAATGACTTATATCTCATCTGAAACCATGGGTCTAGCGCATTAGAGGACTTCTTTAAAGTGCTGAAAAAGCAGTCTCTCCAGAATTCTATTTTCAGTAAAAGAATCCTTAGGAAACACATAGGATGAAATAAAGGCATCTTCAGATAAATGAAAACTGAGAAAATTTTTGCAAGCAGATTTATGGTGTAAGAAATGCTTAAAAAAGGTTATTTGGGTTGATGGGAAATGCTATCAAATGGGAACTTTGTTCTTTAATTGAGAATGAATATATTAGAAATGGTAACAAAAATTGGGAGTGGGGGAGGTAAGTATAAAACATTATTTTTTTCTGTTCTAATTTCCTTACAATAAAGTTTTTTAAAAAACATTGTTAGATGGGGTTATGTTAAAAATTAAATAAAACAACAATAGCACAAAAATGGAAAGGCGGCAAGGCTATGGATGGGATTTTACTGTTGTGAGGTGGTTACAAAAGTCAGATGTGAAGTGACAGGTATACGGTGGGAAGTTTACCATGAGAAGTGGGACTCTCGATAATAAAAAAGGGGATTTTTAATTTTATATTTTGATAACTCAAAATATAACAGTTGATCACAATATCAAGGGCTATACAAAATCTCCTCATGCTAGAGATAATCAAAATATAATGAACAACCAAAATTAAAAAAAAATTCATTGTGCACCAAAGGAAGAATTCTTGAATTTTAGTTGTTACTTTATGTGTTCTATATGATTAGATTTTTTATTACATGAATACACAATTTAAAACTAAAATACAATATGAGTTGTTTTCTAGTGAAAGTCAGTCTCTGATGAAATTTGAACTAGACTAGTAAAGAGCAGTTAGTCATTTATTTATTTTTATTTTTTGTTAATTCTCACCCGAGGATATTTTTCCATTGATTTTTAGGGAGAATGGGAGAGAGAGGGAAAGACAGAGAGAAATAACGATGTGAGAGAAACACATCACTTGTTTGCCTCTTGCATGAGCCCTGACCAGGGGCTGGGCCTGGGAGGAGCCTGTGACCAAGGTACATACTCTTGAGCAGAATCGAACTCAGGACCCTTTGGTCTGTAGGCCAAGGCTCTATCCATTGAGCCAAACAGGCTAAGGCCAATTTAGTTATTTAAATGTATATAGGCCACCCTTAAAACACACACACACACACACACACACACCAACTTCCAATTAACCCTAAGCATTCCTTTAAAAGCCCATTTGTTTGGTAGACAGCAGGAAGGCTCAAACTCATGAATGACAGGGTTGTAAATATTTCTACTCAGAGAATGAAACCAAGTCTCAGCTCTAGTTGAGGAGAACATGCCAACTTTAAGAGAAGTTGAAATTTTGCAAAGCCTACTTATCGCTAGTTTCAAAATGACCTGGGGTAAACAGAAACAGCCTTTTCATGTGGCTGCTCTGATTAAAGCAAGGTCTGTAAGTTGGCAGTCTATCATCTGAAATTTCAAAGCTTAAGTGGAAGCTGGGGTTTCTTTTCCTTTCCAAAAAGCCCCCCTACTCTTTATACAGGGTCTATCTGAGTAGCTGGCATACAGATATAAAAGTCACTGGGCAGTCATCGCGAGCGCACTGGTCCTTATGGCAGGCAGCAGGGCCCTTCCTGCCAGGTCTTTGAACTACAAAAATAAATAGAGAATAGAAGTGCATTGTATTGGCCAAGCCTGAGGCCCAGTCATCTGTCTTGGAGCATGCTCTGGTGAGAGTGTTTAACTTGGATTTCTTCCATCACATGTGGTAGCTGCAGAGTGAAAAAGAAGAGGAAAAGAACAATGTTAGGTGGTATATTTAATAGTGTGTTGGCTTAACAATCCTCAGGAAACGCTTACTTCTATTTTTCTCTTAGCAGCCAGAGTTATATTGTTGGGATTCTGAATGAGTGGATGTGTACTTTAGACAGCGTGATTCCATTCCCTCCACCCTCTCCATTGTCTTACAAAAGGCTTAAAGAGCTAGCAGAGATATTCTCCCAAACACAGCCTCCTAAAGGGAGTAGCCATTGTAAGTCAGAGGACAGTCTTTTTGTTTTGTTTTGTTTTCCATTTCACCAGCAGCCATCCGATGGCTGAATTAATGGGCCTCTTTCACTCAACCTGAGAGTTTGAAATTCATGGTAACTGGATGTTTGCTGTTTTTGGCTAAATTATCCTCTTCTCTTTCTTCCCAAGGACATGTAACACAAACAAAAACAAGTTAGGCTCCCTCTGCCTTTTATTCTTTTATGTTTTCTACAATAAGAAAGGAGACCCTAATCACCCAGCTGTGCCCATAATAGGAAATTGACTTCAAAAAAATAATACCTGTTGCTGCAGGAGTGGATGCTTTGCAAAGACAACTGTTCTGTATTAGAAAAAATGTTGCTTGTTGTCACAGCCAAATTGTCTTGCTTTCTGTTATCTGGGAGAGTACTAAGAAAATCAAATATGAGATTTTCAAGTGATTGTAAAGACGGTTTACAGTTTTTAGTTGCTAGCACATTTTTTTTCTAGATCATGTAGCACATATTTTGTAACCCTCATGAAAGAGCATAAAATAAATATGTCAAGGCTTCCTGTAGAAATGCATTCCTCAGGGTTGCCAAAATAAGGGAGGCTGCTGGATTGGTGCAGACAGATGGTAAGATAAATTTATGAGCAAAATTATATAAAAATACCAAGTTTAATTGGCTATGTATCAAAATGAGCGATTTTTAACATTATTTGAAGATTTTTTTTAACTCTAGATTGGTGATTTTCAATTAGTGTGCTGCAAGGATTTTTAAAACATGCAATACTTGACTATTTAATCAGGGACACTGACCTCTTTTCCCTTAGATTGTCAAATAAAAAAATGACAACAGCCAACACAACAATAGCTGTTCCGTATGAATGAATCAAAATCACATCTATTTTTTGTCACATTGGAAAAAATAGAACATATTTTTTGGTATTCCACAGAATTTTGGAAATTAGTTTATGTGTGCCATGAGATGAAAAAGTTTGCAAATTATTGTTCTAGTTCAACAATTGTATGGAAGTTGGTGAGATGTATTGCACATGGTAGATATTTTCTTTGTGGTAATAGCCTAAATTATATCCATCACAATGAAATAGGAATTTTAGGAGGATAAAGGAAGGGTTAGGGAATTTTTAGAATTGGGGGTTCATGGAAAAAACACAGGGCTACAGACTGGGAGAAGTTACATTTCCATAAGACAAGAGAGCTGGGAGAAGGTACATTTCTATAACACAAGGGAGCTGAAACAGTTCAATTTACATAAGATAAGGGAATTGGGAGTAGCCAAAAGGTCTATATTTACAAAATAAAGAAGGAGGGAGAAAGCCCAGAAGGAATAGGAGGACAATGAGGGAGGAGGGCCTCCGGAGTTACTATAGTAACCAATTCAAAAAGGAATGTTGACCAATCAGAAGGAATATCAGGACACAGGGACTTGCAGCCTTTATAAACCATGGGAATAGGAAGTCGGTGGGACTCTGTCTCCTTCCCCACGTGGGAGTCTGTGCTGTGAGATTCTTTCCCCTTCCCCAGGTGGGAGTCTGTACTTGTTCTTCAATAAGTCCCCACCTTTGCTATACTATCTCCATCTTTTGGCCGTGGACTCATTCTTTGACTCCTATGGACAAAGAAACTGGGGAACCATCCTGTCCAGGGGAACACCGCCTGTTCCAGTCCAAAAATCTCATATTAACAACAACCAAAATTGTAAGTCAGTTTTTAAAATATTCCTTGAAAAAACTCCACAATATTACAGAAATGCATTCTATGTGTTTTAAAATAATTTTAAATTGATGCAAATTTAATATCACTGAATTTTAAATATTCATTAAATTCATTCAGTAAACAAAAAGTACTTACTGTAGACCAGGTCTTTTTTCTATGACCTGGGACATAGTAGTGAGCAAAACACAGTTCAGGCCTTCATGAACTTATATAGTACTTCAGATAAAAAGATAAGAGTATCCTGATTATCCTAAGCAATTTGAAATAAAATTAAATTTGCCAAAGTGGATTTATGAAAAGAAGAAAAACTTAGTATGTGAGAAATACTTGTCATAATAAGCTAAAAAAGAAAGAAAACTGAATGATTTGTAAAAATTCAATTAAAGAAAATGAAGTTTCAAAATATTTTAAAATCATATTAGCTAATATATTTCTCCATTATTTCTGCAATTTTTAAATTCAGGGTTTTGTTCAAAAACTTAATATCTCATATAATAGGCATTTAAAAAATTCTCATGGTACATACCTGGTAATATGAGTTTTATTCAAAACAGCATTATTCAAAGCCTAATTCCCCATTGGAACATTGTAATATATGGGGGTTACATTTCTGGAAAAACTAAGTGGCTTATTCTACTATTTAATAATGAGAAAAGTTTATTTTAAAGTTGAAGGCAAATAAGTAGCGTTTATTAATGTTATTCCATAGCTCATGAAGTTGATGTTATTTAAAGCTTAACTTTAACAAGTAGGCATTTTTGTTCTTTGCTAAAAACTAGCCTTCTTACAACTGTACATTTAACTTTAAAAAAATATAATAAGCCAAAGGTTGCACAAAAGAAATCTTGCAATACAATTTACCATGAATAGGTTTTTCTCATTGATCAGCAACATTTCTCATTAGGACGGCACTTGCATGTTAATTGTGGATAAAAAAATAACAACACAGTCAAGAGCTGCTTGTGCATAGCTATAGTTCTTACTGGGAAGCCTGTGCTTTAACAAGTTTTGTTCTTATATTATTTTAAAAGCCTATGTTATAAAGCAGAATGTATAATTTGCTATCATATTGTATGATTGTATTAATATTTTAATGATGAATTTTAATTTCTATCATAAAGCATGAGTTTCTTTCACTTACAAATTCAAATTTTCCTTCTCATCTATACATCCTTCTCCCCACTGGGTTAGATGACCTTGTTGTCACTGAAGTAGCAATGGATAAGAGAGAATGGAAAGTGGTGTAATAGCAGCCTCTGTCCAGCACAAACAAGGAAATTACTACACCTTCTGACAAAAAGCCCTAAAGCAAAGAAGTTTCTAAAAGCATTGCCTTTGAAGGGCTTTACAGACAGATTAAATTTTTCTGGAACACTCTAGATCAGTGGTCAGCAAACCCGGCTCGTGAGCCACATGTGGCTCTATGGCCCCTTGAGTGTGGCTCTTCCACAAAATACCATGTGTGGGTGTGCACGTACCGTGCGATTGAAACTTCGAGGCCCATGAGCAGAAGTCGGGTTTTCGGCCTGGGCGAGTCTGTTTTGAAGAAGTGGCGTTAGAAGAGGTGGGGGTATGTTCGCTGAGGTCGACCCCTCAGATTGAGGACATTTTTAGCAAAGGCCAGCTTAGGAGTACCCTAATTAAGTTCTTAACAATGTACCTACCTATATAGTTTAAGTTTAAAAAATTTGTCTCTCAAAAGAAATTTCAATCATTGTACTGTTGATATTTGGCTCTGTTGACTAATGAGTTTGCCGAACACTGCTCTAGATCAACTGATTCAAATCCCCTAAATTCCTCCTTTTCCATGTATTTAACTTCAACTGCTAAATGTAGTTTCCATATACCCACTGAAGTATGGAGGTACTGTCAATTCTGTGGATTTCAAACAGACACTTAAACAAACTTTCAACTGAAGCTATTCTAGCCAGTAGGAGATTTTGTTCTCCAAATAGCTAAAGCAAAGTCTCCCACTCAGACATATTTCTTTTTTATTTTCTCTGTTGCAGAAGTTGGGCAGCTGGCTAATGGGCTTACCTTAAAAAATACAATAGGACTAGATCAGGTGAAAGAGGTTCTGTGAGTGAGCTAGAAGATAAAAAAGAAAAATTATTTAGGGTTCTTGAACAGAAGCATAGTGTCTTAATATATGAAGTATGCTTGTGTGAGAAAACATTTCCAAACTTCAAAATAGGCAAAAGGGCATACTGGTGTGTTCGGAGTAGTGCTGGGCTTGCGTTTCTGAATGATTTGCCATTGGTTAGTCCAGGGGTGGGCAAACTTTTTGACTCGAAGGCCACAATGGGTTCTTAAACTGGACCAGAGGGCCGGAACAAAAGCATGGATGGAGTGTTTGTGTGAACTCATATAAATTCAAAGTAAACATCATTACATAAAAGGGTACGGTCTTTTTTTTTTTAAGTTTTATTCATTTCAAACGGGCCAGATCTGGCCCGAGGGCCGTAGTTTGCCCACGGCTGGGTTAGGCTGTTTTAGCATTCTTCATAGGTTATGGTTTATTGCTCTGCTCTTTTGGATAGTAAGTAAGAAGTCTTGCATTTAACCCCAAATTCCTGCCCTGACACTCCCTTATTAAATTGGTTATTTTGTTCCTCAATTGTTCTTTGGGCTGGGTTTAACATTGTACTAGTTCACCTGTTAATTAATGAATTAAGTTAAGATCTTTGATAGTTGCTCACTTTATATTTTCCTGAGTCATGATTTTTTGCCTTTTTGATAATTATACTTTAACCTGGTTAGAGGATCCAAAGTGTTCGATGTTACAACCTTCAAAGAGCTCAGAAGAGAAACTGTCTTCCTGTTTGCCCACACCCCCTGTTTCCAACACTGCTGACCCGAGGAGATGACAAAACAAGCTGTACACTGAATGCTATTTCCCTTTTCTATGTCAATGTTTTCCTCCTCTAGGATGAAGCTTATTTACAACTACAGGTTCCTTGACATTTTTCTAGACTTAAGTTTTAATATTACTTAGTAAATGTTGAATTTTAGGTTCTTACTATATGTGTAGCATGGCTTCCATTCTCAGTCCAATGAAATCAAGTCACTCCAACCGGTCCCATTTATGAGACCGCCCTGAGACCCTAACCTGCCAAAAATACTTTCCAACTTCAGTGAATTGAAAATGTGCAATTTCTATTTAACTTACCTGTATACATTTTAATTCTAATAATAATTATTATTTTTTTGTCACAAGTGAAAAGAAAGAAAGCAAAATGACATTAGGCTGCATTAGGAACTAGCGTTCTTTCTAGCATGCTGTGTGATTATAGATATTTCACTTCCCTTTGCCTCAGTTCATTGAACTCTAAACTGAGTGCTGGGAGAGGAAGTCTAATGTTTCTTCACTACCTAGGAATCTGTTCTGAGGTTGCCATCTGTAGCAGTTTGATCCCATTTAGTGACATTGGCACTCTCATTGTTATGGATAAAGTTTAAGAAGAGTTTATGTACTCATTAAGCAGGAAAAGTTAGGGATTTTCTGGTGGGTGTGTGTGTGTGTGTGTGTGTGTGTGTGTGTGTGTGTGTTTAAGAGAATGGCTTAAAACAAAACATTTCATCAATTTTCCTGTAGTGTACTTTACAAGATTTTCTGAGAAACTGATGTGTAAGTTCTCATGTACTAGTAGTCCTCAGGCCTGCTGGTACCAACACCCACCACCAATGTACTTGGAGAAAGCTCAGGAAACAGCACAACAGATTTCTGGAGTTTTGTTTGTTTTGTTTTATGGCTCAGTGTATGTTTACATGTCAACATCCTCCCTTCCTATCATTTTGTGAGGCTGTGTGTTCAAAATGAAATATTTTTGTTACATGAAGGAAAAAAAAAATTGCCAGACCTAACATGAAGGCTGAGCTGTAGGCAACCTAAATCCTAACCAGTTCTAAATCATAAATAGGCCCATCAAAAATATTTCACAGACTGAATTAATATAAATATCGGCCTTCGGTTCCTGCCATATATAAACCAAGTAGCTATAACATTTACACAACAAATGTTCTATAGACAGTTTCAGATTTAAAATACTGTAGTCATATTCTAAGGATTGTTTAGCTCAATATGTCAGATTTTTTCCCCCTAATATTGTAATGCTGAAAAAATGTTATATATTGAATGCTATTTTCATTTTAACTTTTTTCTCCTCTCTGTTGAAGTTTATTTTACAACTACAGTTTTTCTATATTTAATTTTTAATAACACTTAGCATTACATGTTTAATTTAACAAAAAGAGGAGGAATCATTTCACTCATTTCTCTATTTTAATTCCAAACTTAATTCTAGTAGTCCTATCAGAAAAGCCATGATCCCTCTTCTCATTCAGGGCTTTCAATTTGGAGCCATGTTGTTCTTACTCTTAATTAGATACTTAAGAAAAATACATTTCTACCTAGCATTTGCTAAAAAAAAAAAGAAAAAAAATTTACTTTTCTAACTCTAATACTTGTTAAAAGACCTGAAACTTAAGTATGGAATACTTTGTTTACAATGTTGTTTTAGTTATTTCCTTGGATGAGTCTTCATAGCATATAAAATTGCTATCCAGTTTCCATTAATTAGGTATGTATTCATGGAATGAGCTTTATCATCAGTGGCTTCATCCTGCATTGCAAAGACAATGAAGGGAGGAGCAGGATTTACACATTTTTGTTGTTGTTTGAGTAATCAGGTTCTCATTTTAGTTTTGTTGATTTTTTTTTTTTTTTGGTGAATTAATCAACTTCAATTTTCTACTGCATCTAGTAGACATTTTAGAGTATCATAAGGCAGGACTCAAGCAGTGATAATGATATAATTAAGGGGGCGGAGTGACCTTGGGGGAGGGAAGTGGTGGTTGAAGTGCTGTCCTCTGTCTTTCCCGCTGCTTGCCCACTCACCGGACCACACAACCCACAAGATCATGTTCTTGTCAGTTTATCCCGCACAGCCGTGGCTGGGCTTCATAACAGCTCTGGTGCTCAGGCAGTACTGTGCCAGCACATGAAAGCCGGGGCCCTGTACCGTCCCACCGCACCAGGCTACTTTCTCTGGGGCCCTGGAGCAGAGCTAACCAGAATCCTTCACCTCCTTCACACAAAAACCTTGGCAACAGGACAGTTAGAATCCATGGCTTCCCCACTAGAAGCAGGTTCAGAATTAGCTTGGTTTGCCAAAACCTTAAATGTTTTGGTTGTTAATGTTAATCTGCGCACTAATCCTGCGGTGCAGTCTGGCTCTTCAATTTGAGGGAGCAAAACAAATGACCTGGGGTACTGGCTAGTAATGTAGATCCCGTGTTCAACACCAGGAGGGAGGGAGGGCCCAAGAAGATGCCCGTTATGCAAGGTCACCGATGACTCTGATGCAGTTGGGCTTGTGAAAAACACTTTTATAGGCTTTACCAAGTCCGCGGCACAGGTAAGAGAGCTGCACAGTCAACATGTTTGCCAAGCTGGCAATGACGACAAATCTATCTGGCTCCAACATTTATACTTTCAAAAATAAGTTAAAAACAATATTGGACTTATGGGTATTTCCCTCATGCTTTATTCTATTTTTTTACATAATATACCTTACCCTACAAGGAGTCGGTGACCTGATCATTCACACAGTGTTACCTACTTAAATCAGAACAATTTGCTTAGCCTTTTGTCTGCATCAGCCATTCGACTGGCTGAATTAGTCAATCCTTGAATCTAAAGGTTTGCTGAAATAGTTGTGAAGCTAACAATAGGGAAGGGTGAGACTGAACTCAACAACATTAAAATTTAATTAATCTGATGTAAACAATGCACAGGCACAGGCACTCAGATGGAAACAAAGCGGACATTTGCTGCAGGTAAAGCAATCTCAGAGGACAGCAACAGTGCATCAGGTCAGGGCACTCGACCAGCCTTGTCTTTATAGTCCCAAAGGGCATTCAACGGTGTACATACTGACCACTCTGTCACCATGGAATTTAGAACTCATGCAATTTGAATATCATATGCTTCCAGATCTTTGAGAGGAGAGAATCATAACCACAGGCAAAAAGGAATATTTTTGATAAAAACGAAAAGCAAACAAAAAACTTGTATTAGGATATAAAAGCATTCAGGATCTTGTAAATGAGAAATACATTCTCTCAGGGTCAGGCTTGTATTTCTGCTCTAGGTTTTATGTTGACTGAGTTAGATCTCCATGCCTGGTTATGGATTGGGGTGTATGAGCTTCTAGAAGCTTCTATTTGATGATATCCCCTAAACTAAAATAAATTTATTTGGTTATAGTCAGTTTCTTATGGTATACCATTATATATTTTTTAAATGTATTTTATTGATTTCAGGGAGAAGGGAAAGGGAGAGAACCATTGAGCAACACTGGCTAGATACCATTGTATTTTTAAAATCTCCACTTGAAATTAACTCCATTTCATAATAGAATCGTATGTGAATGGGGGAAAAGTGTGGAAAACATCTAAGAACAAAATAGCACCACCCTATACCTTAAAGCACATACACAACTTTGAAAGTATAAACATGAATCAATGTTCTAATTGTAAAGTGAGTTGTTTAGCAGTTTGGATTTAATGATCAGTTTTGTTTTCACAATCTAAATACCTTTACTAAACAGTTACCATTTTATTAATAAAAATTTCCTTGAGACAAACAATGAAAAGTGCATTTTGGAAAATAATTGTCTTTATAAACAATCATGCTATTAGCACTCATAACATTTGCTTTTACCAATTTAGCACAAATTTAGTCTGAGTCCAACTTGATCCTTGTTCCTTTTAACCCTGGGCTGTACATAATCTGCAGTCATGAGCTGGGTTTAGCAAGAGTATTTTGGAGAAGTTTAAAAAGCATATTCCTTCTCCATCCCTGGCTTATGCTGCCAAATATGTTGTTATTTGGCCAACAGTCTGCAAAATGGATATACTTATTTGTGATGTCATTCTCAGGGCCACTGTAATACAATTCTTATCTGATCCTTTCTGCAGGGAAACTTCAGACTGAATCTACTAATGTGTTGATCACTTAGTACTATGATTTCAAAATAATTTGATGATACTTGATTTCAAATTACAACTCTCTTAGAACACAGTAAATTTGAGTTGAAGTTTTTAGGTTTATTCTTTGTGTGCCCATGCTCTTGTGTACTTGGGGTGTGTGTGTGTGTGTGTTTTCCTACTGGCAGAATTCCATTTTAATTTAAAACATTGGAGCAATGACTCTAGATCTCAGAATGTGTATATTGCCGTCCAGATGATAATCTGGTTAAAAGTTAAAGTGGTTTTATGCATGCTATGATTTGTAACCCTGTTTATAATCATGCATTTTATTGTACTGTAAATGTTCTCTTAGCATTTTTGTGTGTGTTTTTTTTTACATTAGACATTTTCTTCATAAAATTGGTTTAGATTTAAACGTAAACTCTATACTGTAAGATCAAAGAAAGGAATGGAATATATGATAAGCATTCCATCTGGTGAGCATTGAGAGAGGATTGCATGTAATTTGCAGGCAGTCTCAGTGGAATAGAGGAGCAAACAAGAGTGAAGACGTGCACTTGCACAGACAGGTCATGCAGAATTAAGTACCATGCAGTGCTTCCCAGTTACTTTTGCTGCCAATACAGTTCTTCTGCACATATCTACCCAGTGAAGAATAGTGTTTTCTCTCTTGGACAAAATTGTACTTTATTCTTCCATTTCATATAATCATTTTTAAATGATCATTTTTGGTCAAACTTATATTTAATTTTTTCAAACATACGTTTTTTAAAAAATCAAACCTTTCTTTATGAAAATGTAGTCTTCTAACCCCTCCTCAAAAAACTCTCATCATTCACTGCTTCCCAGAAACAATTACTTTTAATAACGTTAGTTGCATTTTTTATTTATCTCTGTGTTTGGGTATTTAGCTCTTTCCCACCACACCCAACAAACACATTTTCCTTCTGTCCCTTCCTAACCTAGATAGAGTTTTATTCAGGACAATAGTCTGCATTTATATTATTCTGACTATGTAGACAGGATTCATGTATAAGTCATTTGGATTACTGGTATTTTACTTTTCATAACCAACTTATTGTTTCCTGTGGAGTTGCTAATAATTCTAATTGCTTAGTGTTTTAATCATTAATTCCATGTAATCACCGATCCCAAGTTCACCTTTGGAAATAAAATACCTTTTCTAAATATATTCAAATGTCATCTTCTTGCACCCATCTCTCCCAGTGATTTCTGACTTGTCCTCATCTGGATGGTTTGCTCGCAAGACATTCCTTTTTTATCACCTTAGGATTCTCTTTTCCTTTTTCCTATGCACTAAGCCCCTGTAGCCTTAATTAGTTAATTATTGATTAATCATTTTTCTTTTAAGACTATCTACTGTTAGCTTTTTCAGAATGAGTGCATGGAGGTAATTAGTTTTTCAACACAACATATCAAAGCATCTGCAATGGCATTTAGTTAATAATTGTTTTAGAAACAGAATACTAGATGGGGAAAAAGTGTCCTGAATCTTTTAGGCATTCCCTCCATTATCCTCTACCTTCCAGTATGATTTGTCATCCCTTATCTAAAAAGTTCTATTTTTCCTCTCTGAAAATTGTGCTGTTCTCATTAATAATAACTTTCAGAAATTGTAGGATCATGTGCAGAGATGGATCCATTTTCTTCCATTGTTCTAGGCTCTTGGTGGGTCTATTTATTCAAAAAACAAGTCCTTTAATTTGGAGAATAATTTATTGAATTAATTTATTTCCTCATCCTTTTTTTTCCCCCTCTGTTCTCTCTTAAAGGGGCTCATTTTATTCAGATGTTGAGATTCCAGACCTGACCCTCTAATTTTCTGATCTTTTCTTCCCTGCTCCTCATAAATGTGTCTTTTTGGTCTACTTTATGGGAGGCTTCCTTAATTTAAATTTCCAGTCACTATATCTGCTATGTATATTCACTTCCAAAAGTTCTTTTTTGTTCCTTTAGTATCTCTTTTTTCTTACATCCTGGCCTTCCTGCATGGATATATTTCTTTCTTTTATCTTTCTAAGAATATTAATAATAGTCATTTTTTTTCTTCCTGCCTAGTGTGTTTCTTACAAATTTATTTTTTGCTTCTTTACTTGTTTTGAACTATTTCATACTAGAGGCCTAGTGCACGAATTTGTGTGCACCAGTGGGGTCCCTAGGCCTGGCCTGTGAATCAGGCCGAAACCGGCTCTCTGACATCTCCCAAGGGGTCCCAGATTGCAAGAGGGTGCAGGCCAGGTAGAGGGACCCCACTGGTGCATAATCAGGGACAGGGAGGGACTCCAGAGGTTGGCCAGCCAGAGAGGGACTGCGGGAGGACTCCAGGATTTGTCCGGCCGGTCTTACTCAGTCCTGATCAGCTGGACCCCAGCAATAAGCTAACCTACTGGTCGGAGTGTCTGCCCCTTCGTGGTCAGTGCACATCATAGCAACTGGTCAACCAGTTGACTGTCTGCCCTCTGGTGGTCAGTGCACATCATAGCGAGCTGTTGAGTAGCCTTAGCATATCATTAGCATATTATGCTTTGATTGGTTGAATGGAAGACTGGACGATCAGACACTTAGCATATTAGACTTTTATTATGTAGGATTGGAGGCCTCCCAGATATTTCTTGATTATGGTTGTCCACTTATCATTTAAGTTAGGGCATTTAAATCTGATTTGAAATTTTGTCTATACAAATGGGTCTTATGAATTGTGGGTCTTTGTTGTCGATGAGTACTTATTAAATGATTTTAGTACTTAGGCCTGATTGCTTTATTCAGAAGCCCCAACTCCTCCCCATGTCAGCGGTCTCCTGATTCTAGGATGTAAACCGAATGCCTCTATTTTGGAAACTGGGTATGAGAAAACATCGGAGGTGGGATGGAATCTCAACATTATAATGGTAAACTTCTACTTAATCTTAAATTTTCTTTATAGTACTCCCATGTCGTCTTATCTGTTTTCTTCCCAGAGATACTCTGTTTTATGCTCTCTATGGAATAAACCTGCAGTCTTCTGCTAAGGGGTGGGAGGGTCAGTCTCCTAACTTTAGAAAGTAGGGCACATCTATATATTCCTAAAGCAAAATTTCAAATGGCCTTTCTCTTTTTAGCCATGTGTCCAATACTCTGTTAGAACCTCATGGGTCAACTCTAAAGAAAAGTAGTAGGTGTCCTTTCCACACATTTCTTCTTTTGATGTATATACTATAAAACTAATGTTGCAAATGTTTTGATGTTCTAAAAATGTTAATTATAACATCAACATTATGTTTTTAAGAGTTACCCATATTGAAACATGTACCTCTGGTTCATTTCTTTTCTTTTTAAAATTATTTAAATTTTTACTTTAATGATTTCAGACATACAGAATAGTGAAAAAATTAGTATAGCTATTGAATTTACTTTGATGTAAATTAAAAGCAATTTTATGAAAGCATAGGTTAATGAATGGGTATGCCAGGGAAGGAAGTAGTGTACTTTACCACAAGAATGTCCGCATAGAGAGGGAACAGTGAACTCTTATAATTGGCTGACATCCTATTTGCCAGTTGCTGGTTGTGACGATTTCCTTTCTTTCTTTCTTTTATTTTATTTTTTTTTTTGAGAACTTTCTGAGTCTCTCCATGACCACAAGAAAATGTAATAAAGCTCAGGTAAATGTGTTATGAATTTAGGGAATGTTTTTCTTCCACAAATCATAATTATAATACTATTTGATCACTTAAATTACACACAGATTTCCATTTCAACTCCATGTACAAATTGCATAATTTTCTAAAAATAACAACTTGCCTGATTAAACTGTTTCATTCATGGATTTAATCTGTAAGACAATATATTTTCCCCCAAAATAGTACAATTAAAATCAGATATTTTAAGTTATAAAGGAATCAAAAGTATAAACTTTTTTTTTGCCTTGGGGATTAATCTATAATAAATTTTTTGAGGGAACAGTGGAAATCTAAACTCAGGAAATTAAATGAAAATATCTCTAGGACTTCATTTGTTAAACTGCAAATGTAAAGATACAAGTTAAAGTAAAGACAGTAATATTTTATTCACACATAGCATTTTTTCTAACAATACTCCATATTTATATGCATACAGAGACTTATGTACTTTGCTATGAAATTTAAACATTGGCTTCTCTTATTTTTCTACCTTTAATTTATTTCATCTAAAAAGGTGTTTTGAAATTGTTTAAACAACAAGAATGTAAGCAATATTATTTCTGCTTCCATAAATATGAACATCATAAAAATGAAATTATATATATAAGCATTCACATTTACATAACATAGTGATGTAACCTTTAAACATTTATTCTAGCATATTTTGTTGTGCTTTTGGTTTCTAGGAGTTTACAATGTATATAGACGGTCATTTGGGTCACCAAATTAAATTTGAATCATCTAAATACAACCTCTAAAACTTAAATTGCATGTTAAGAGCCTCTCCATCACATTTATGAAAAGGTTATGAAGCTTTAGGTCAAACTTTTGAGATGTATGTAATGAAGAATTAGGCTAAAGTATTATTTAGCCCCTTGGAAAACAAATGTATTCAATTAACAGAGTTGTTTTAATTAAACCAGTATTGTAGGATAGTTTATAGGACAATAGATAAAATTTAAAGTCCAGGTTAATGTAACTAACTATAAGCTGAAGCCCAAGGTAGCTGTTATTGCATATCTGCTATCAGTCAACCATTTACATTAATCTACAAAATGAATCTTTCAAACTTGTAGGGATTGTCTCCTTTTCCTCGAAAGACAACTCTCCATCCAATCTTTATGTAGGTTGAGATTCCCTGGTTAACATTATTTTGATAACACAAGGCCTCAGAAAAAAATCTTCTTTATAGGAATGGGAGGAGGGGAAGGGATAATACTCTATTTACCCTAACAGAGAGTTGTAAGAGGTTGTTTCACATAAATATAATTTCTTTACAGGTACCTACCAAAGTATGATAGCATGTAGTTTAAATCTGCTGACATGAAAGCATACAAAATCAACAGCATCTCAGGTTTATGGTCATATCCTACTGATCCAGTGGAATGTGTTATAGTTTTGTTTTCTAAAAAGCTTTTTTCTCTCAATCAATATGATATTACCTAATTTTCCATGCCTGCTCTCCCCTTGAGGAGCTTATATTTTAGATAAACGGTAAAAATCTAAACAAAAAAGCATTACCAATGTATAATGCCTTAATGAGAAATAATGAGGCCAAAAGGAATGGTGAAGTGTCCACAGGCCTCAAACTCCTTTAGACATGAGGACATATCAGGGCTGAGTCTTAGAATATAATTATTACATGTTCAAGAAGAAGTTTTCTTATAAATATCTCATTGCTGAACAGTATAAAGTATTGGCTGTTTTAAAACCCAACTGAATAAATATCTGTAGAGTTATATGCAACCCGGTAAAGCTTTTAAACAAACAAGATGTATTATATTTCCATCTATTCATCAAAGCTCTTTTGGGAAAAAATAAAAGGTTAGAAAAAAATGTTTATTTTACTATTGTATTAAGCAAATATACTTACTATAATATAAGTAAAAATAAAAAAATATCACTTACCTGAATCATAGCATGAAACAAATATCCAGAAAATTCCTTAAAATTTTCATTTCATTTTGATATTTTCACTTGTGGGGCTGTTTGCTTTGATCAAAATATGGACTCTCTATAATAATAAAAACATAATATGCTAATTAGACCAAACCGCCAAACAACCTTCCAGACGTCATTCTGGATGTCCTTCCAGATGAAGCTGCAGTGGCAGGGGCCCAGGCAGATTTGGTTAGGGACATCAGGCAGGCAGGCAGAGTGGTTAGGGGCCATCAGGCAGGCAGGCAAGCAGTTAGGAGTGATCAGGCAGGCAGGCAGAGGTGGTTAGGAAAAATCGGGCAGGCAGGCAGAGTGGTTAGGGGTGATCAGGAAGGCAGAAGCAGTTAGGGGCAATCAGGCAGGCAGGTGAGTGATTATGGGCCATCAGGCAGGCAGGTGAGCAGTTAGGGGCTATCAGGCAGGTAGGCAGAGTGGTTGGGGTGATCACACAGGTAGGCTGAGGTGGTTAGGGGCAATCAGGCAGGCAGGGAGAGGCAGTTAGGGGTGATCAGGAAGGCAGGCAGAGGTGGTTAGGGGTGATCAGGTAGGCATGTGAGCAGTTAGGGGCAATCAGGCAGGCAGATGAGTGGTTAGGGGCAATCAGGCAGGCAGGCAAGCAGTTAGGAGCCAGTGCCCCGGATTGCGAGAGGGTGCAGGCCAGGCTGAGGGATCCCCCTCCCATGCGCAAATTTTGTGCACCAGGCCTCCAGTGCATGTATAATATTACTATGATCTGAATATTTATTCCCCTGCAAAATTCATTTGTTGAAGTCTTAACCCACAAATATGATGGTATTAGTAGGTGGGGCCTTGGCAAAGTGCTTATTCCAGCAGTTCTCAACCTGTGGGTCGCCAACCTGTGGGTTGCGACCCCTTTGGAGGTCGAATGACCCTTTCACAGGGGTCGCCTAAGACCATCAGAAAACACATATATAATTACATATTGTTTTTGTGATTAATCACTATGCTTTAATTATGTTCAATTTGTAACAATGAAAATACATCCTGCATATCAGATATTTTCATTACGATTCATAACAGTAGTAAAATTACAGTTATGAAGTAGCAATGAAAATAATTTTATGGTTGGGGGTGTCACCACAACATGAGGAACTGTATTAAAGGGTCGCGGCATTAGGAAGGTTGAGAACCACTGGCTTATTCGGTCATGAGGGTGGAGCTCCCATGAATGGGATTAGTGTTCTTATAAAAGAGGCCCCCAGAGATTTCTTGCCCCTTTCACCAGGTGAGGACATAGTGAGAGGTACCATCCATGAGTATAAATGGGCCCTCAGCAGAACAAAACCATGTGGTGCCTTTTCTTGGACTTCCCAACCGCCAGAACTGTGAAAAATAAATGCTTCTGTTCTGATATATAGTACACTGAAGGAAGTAAGATGAAGGTATATGTATTTTTAACAATTTATTGACTCATTTATCTTCACTCTATTCTACAAACACAAACTGTATTTCCAGCTTTTGCTGTATACCCCATAAATACCTGTTATTGATCAAAATGAGACCAGATGAAGAATATGTGCTTTGTTACTGTTATTGTTTCCCTTCTGCATAGTCTGTGAACTCCTTGTTTCAATTATCTATTTGACATATCATTTGGATACCTTTCAATGTTAACTACCAAAAATGATTTTTGGCCATGTTAATGATCCATTCTATCCAGAAGTGATATTTAAAATATCCAGCAATTAGTCTGACCTGGACACAGATCACTCAGAGCAAAACCCATCCATTCAGAAAAGAAGCCATTTCTGTAATCCCCTGGGCCTTTCCAGGTGAACCTGCCCGATTTTAACATTATCTTGAGATAATGTAACTTATAAAGGGATGTAAACAGGGAAGGAGGCTGAAGAAAATGACAGATACCTTTTGTTTAATTTAATTTAATTTTTTAAATATATTTTATTGATTTGTTACAGAGAGGAAGGGAGAGGGATAGAGAGTTAGAAACATCAATGAGAGAGAAACATCGATTAGCTGCCTCCTTCACACCCTCTACTGGAGATGTGCCTGCAACCAAGGTACATGCCCTTGACCAGAATTGAACCTGGGACCCTTCAGTTTGCAGGCTGACGCTCTATCCACTGAGCCAAACTGGCTAGGGCTAATTTTTTTTTTTAGATATAAAGTGTTTGAAATAACATGTTAAGAAGCAACCAGCTCATTTTTGTGTAGTTAAAAGATACCCTATTTTCTGTTAGCATTCCTCTTTTTGCTGTATTATCAGTTTAATTTTTTCCAAACTGGATCATGATCATAAAAATATTTTTTAGGGTGCAATTACAAGCTTACATAAAGCCTGATTAAAAGCCTTCTGATGTTAAGTAAGCAGTTAACAACAGGAAACCTGCAGAAACAAGAGCCGCTAATACTGTCCAGAAAACCAACCCCAGCAAGCCTCTTCTGGAGCCTGAGCCGGATGGCAGATTGCTCCCTGTCAAAGCCTCGACTGCCTAATACATGCTGGCAATGGCCCGGGTCCTCGGAATGCGGTGCAGCTGCTGCATTAGTCAGACTTTCCCTTTCCTGAATGCTCTAATCCCTTCAATATTGCATTAAATATGTTTTCAATATTGATCTGGATAAAAATGTGCTGAATGTTGCAACAGTTTAATTCTGACGTTTGTCACAGGAAATCTGGAAAAGGCAGAGGTAACTGCATCTTTACTGTGCAAACCTAATGCAGTTTCTTTCATACAAGACCAGAATGCTCACAAGGCTTTGTGATCACTGGGAGACAGGCAAACGCCAGCAGCTCTGAAGCCAAGCGAGAGGACTTAGTGTTTGGCTGGACTGACTTAACTGACAGTTTGCCATCCAGGAGATCTGAGTTGGGGCTGGCCCTTGTGATGGAATGTTATGTAGTAGGATACTATAATAAATGGTTTTAGGGCTGGTTATAGTCTCTATAGTCCAAATCCTTGACAAGCCAGAAATAGAAATCATTTATTACCATGTCACATATTGTTATTAGGTTTCCTAGATGATTATCCAAACTATTATTAGCTAATCTATTGGGCGGTATATAAGAGCACACACTGAACTTGAAATTAAGATCTTTGAACTCTATCCTAGATTTGTCATTAAATTGTCCTCAACCCATTTGCCCGTCTCCGCCTCCCCCGCAATCTCTCTTGGACTTAGTTTCATCTGTAAAATGACAGATGTGGGTGTGGTAGACCATATATCTAAATAACTGTCAGTTATATGGCTATTTTTATATAAAACATCCACATAGCTATAAAATATTTTTGAAACATCATTAAATCATGTAATTATAATTAATAATAATGACATTATTATTTTGAAGGTAAATATTGAAATTATAAGATTCACTTTGAAGAATGTGTGACATTGAATCCGAGAAATATTACACATTTTCTTAAGTTTGAAATTCTTGCTTTGGCATGATAATATTCCATTAGGGTGACATTTCCTCAGTTTTGAAAAAAAAAATATCCAAGCTTCTTAACTTGAATATATAAAAAAAATGCCTAATGTTCCAAAGCATGACACTAATATCAAGTAAAAATCTGGAAGTGATAAAACCCTCTGAACCTTCTATAATATCACTTAATTAATTTAATCTTAATAATTAAGATTCCACAAGACCAATGAAGAATACAAATGAACATGTTAGCAATATATAATATGCTCATCTTTTTTACTGTCATTTAAGACTACCCCTGAAATTGCTTCTTGTTGACCAGGAAAGATGAACAATTTTGTCATGTTTCAAAGTAGTATTTATTGAGAATAATCAAACACAAGCCTTACAACCAACTCAACCTTGAGAAATTGTTTACCTCTAAACATCAAAATTCCTTAACAACTATTATTAAAATCTAAGAAAATTTCTGTTACCGTGGTACTGCAATCAATGGACAGAGCCATTTTGACTACCTTTTCAAACCTTTGAGAATCTTTCTCAAGGTGGAGTATTGCACACACTTTTTAGCATGACCTCCAAGGACAGCCATGATTTTATTTCCTTCTCATACCAGAAGTTGTATTATTCAAAGCCAATCCACTTCTATGCCTTTACTCCATTTGAAATGCTATGACTTCCCACTTTTGTTTATTTTCTCACAGTGTACATTCCATACCAATGGATATAATGCTGAAGCCCAAATTCTACCTTTTATATTAATTGTTTTGTGTTTCTTCCAAATGAAACTGGTCTACAACTGAGTTAGCAAAACCGTTTGTTCAGAAATGTTTCAGGGCTTTGATCAAATCTTGATTGGTCCTATAAATATAGTTATTTTCTCCATAGAGTATAAACCTCGAGGTCTATGATTATTTTTTGTGATTACTTTTTTAAAACGATAAAATATATAATCTTTATTGAGATTATGATCTACATATTTGCATATCATATAGGTTACACAATTAAATTATAAAGTATATTCTCAGAGTTGTGCAACCATCACTATAAACAATTTTAGAATGTTGTCCTAACCCCAAAATAAGCTTTGTAGCCATTAACAGTCACTCTTGTTTCTTCTTAAACACCCACAGTCCTAGGAAACCACCAATATAATTTCTCTCTCTAGAGTTGTTGATCCTCATCATTTTTTAGTAAATGGAACCATAGAACATGTGGCCATTTCTGACCGGATTCTTTCTCCCAACATCTTCTTTTCAAGGTTCATTCATATGGTAGCATGTATCAATACTTTATTATTTTCTATTGGGAAAAAAAGTTACACAGATATAGTCTTTTATTTTTCTATTTATTGGTTGATGGACATTTGAATGATTTTCAGTTTGGGGGCTATTATAAATAACTAGAGGCCTGGTGCACAAAAATTTGTGCACTCAGGGAGGTTCCTCAGCCTGGCCTGTGCCCTCTCGCAGTCTGGGACCCCTTGGGGGATGACCACCTGCTGGTTTAGGCCCGCTCCCTGGGGAATTGGGCCTAAGCTGACAGTCAGACATCACTCTGGCAGCCCGGGAGCCCTCAGGGGATGTCCACTTGCCAGTGGGGAGCAGGCCTAAGCTGCAGTCGGACATCCTTAGCGCTGCTGAGGAGGCAAGAGAGGCTCCCACCACCACCGCTGCTGTACTGGTAGCTGTCAGTCTGGCTTGTGGCTGAGCAGAGCTCCCCCTGTAGGAGCGCACTGACCACCAGGGGGCAGCTCCTGCATTGAACGTCTACCCCCTGGTGGTCAGTGTATGTCATAGTGACTAGTCATTCCCAGTCTTTCTGCTGTTAGGGTCAGTTTGCATATTACCTTTTTATTATATAGGATGTTGTTATGAACATCTACTTACAAGTTTTTGTGTGTGGATATATGTTTTCAGTTCTCTTAACTGTATACTTTGGAATGGAATTTGTGGACCATATGATAACTCCAAGATTAAACTTTTGAGGAACTAACAGACTGTTTTTATAGTGACCACACCAGTTTACACTCCATCAGGAATGTGTGAGGTCTCCAAATTCTCTGAATTCATGCCAATACTTATTTATCTTTTTGATTATAACTATCTTAGTGAAGTATATCACATTACTGTTTTAATTTACATTTCCCAATGTTTAATAATATTGATTATTTTTCATGTGCTTAATGACCATTTGTATATCTTCACCATATTTGGCAAGCTTTCAGCCATTGTTTCTGCAAGTACTTTTTTTTCTTTTCCTTTCTCTTTCTCTTCTTTTTCTGCTACTCTTGTGTATGTTAGTGTCCCATATTTCTCTGACTCTTCTTTCATGATTTCTATTTCTTTATTGATATTTTTATTTGATGAGAAATTTTCATCATACTGTCCTTTATTTATTAAAACATGTGTGGTTTCCTTTATTTCTTTGAACATATTTATAATGGTTGTTTTATATGTTTGTTAAGTCTAACATCTGAGCCTTCTCATAGAAAGTTTCTGTTGCTTATTTTTTTTCTATGTATGGATCATGCCTTCATGGTGTTTTCTTTCATGTTTTATTATTTTTTTTGTTATAAATTGGAGATTTTATAATGTAGTATAGCAACTCTGGATACTGATCTTCCATCTCTAGAGCTTGTTATTAATGTTTGATTACTTGGTTATCTGCTTATTTGTTTAGAGACTTGTCTTGACTATTTTAGTAAAGTCTATTTCCCCTATTGTGTTGCTCCCCAGAGGATGTAGCCAGCCTTGGGAATGTGAACAGAAACCTTGTATGTCATTAGTTTTAGCAGATCAAGTCTTCAGAGAGAGTGGAAGGATGAGGGACTTTCTCACTTGTATCTCTGTTAGGCTGTCTGCCGCTGTTGGTATTACACCCAGCAGTTAGGCTCCACTATGCCTAACTAGTGGCAAAATCGACTCTATGGAAAATATGAATACCTGTTTTGTTCACCATGATTTTCGTGACATCCTTTAATAGTAGTGCATGATTGCAATGGCTTTTATTTATATATTTATATAAATATTATTCTAAGTTATTATGGAATTTAATAAAACCTAGTTAACAATATTTTTAATATTTTGCTGAATATACAATGCTAAATTTGAAGGCAATGTAGCCATGCCTGTAAACAAAGTCTTATTGTTCAATATAGTAATTTTACTTTCAGGAATATCTCTAAAGGCAATAAATTAAAAAGGGGAAATTAGACATATAAATGTATTCATCACAACATCATAGAAAAAAAAATCAAAAAGTAAAATATACCAAATGTTGAAGGGTTGGTTGTGATCAAATATATAATACCAGATTTTCTTATTTAATATTATTCAGCCATATTTATATAGAAACATGAGAAATGACTAATATGTTAACTGAAAAAGCAGAATATGGAATTTCATGTCTGTTTCATAACTCCTTCATATTTTAAATTGTTAGAATGCTTAAAGAGAAGCCATGTAAGTTATGGAGCTTATTGTTATATATGCAATAATTAAATTAAATTATTTTAATTAATTTGAGATAGGGCAATATTAGAGATGGCAAAAAGCACATATTTTTGATACTTATATACTTACTAGAAGGCCTGTGCACAAAAGTTTGTGCACTGGCAGGGGATGGGGGTCCCTCAGCCCAACTTCTGCCCTATCACAGTCTGGGACCCCCTCGGGAGATAACCACCTGCTGGCTTAGGGCCGCTCCCCTGGTGGCAGAGGGCACACCTAATCCCTCAGTGTCTGCCCCATCTCCCCCGGTCACAGATAGCAGGCCCAGATTCCGCGCTGGGGCGAGCAGCTGCTCAGATTGTGCTGCTGCCCACCTCGCCCACCCTGCCCAAGACATGGCAGGCCTGGCTTCCGCGCTGGGGCGAGCAGCCACTCAGATCGTGCTGCCACCCTGCCCACCCCGCCCCGCCCAAGACACGGCAGGCCCGGATCCCGCGCTGCCCCAGCGTGGCGGGACCTGCCGGCAGTATGCAAATTGGCTGCCATCTTTGTTGGCAGTTAATTTGCATAACGTGCTGATTAGCCAATGGAAGGCATAGCGAAGGTATGGTCAATTACCCTTTTTGTCTTTTATTATATAGGATTACAGTTCCTTGTGAATTAACACACACACACACACACACACACATACATACACACTCATAACACTAAAGAAATATTCAACAATAAAGTATAACCTTTTCCTGCAAGAAAGAAAGTCCCTTGTGAGTGAGCAAGATGCTTCACTCCCATCTTGCTCGGTAGGAGGTTGGGTAATAAGGTGAGCAGGGAGCAGACAGTATGGTCATTTTTCCCTTCCTTGCTCTACCTTAATGTGTTCTGTATCTAGTGATTTAATAACCGTAGTAGCTTTTCTTGAACTTTCCTGTCTTCATCATTAGATGGCATCCAGACTTAATGAAAACATTTCCCCAGAAGACAAAGAGTAACATAAACAATTTATCATCATTCCCACTGGTCAAACATAAACACTTTCTGAATAGAAGATGGAGTTTTGCCATGGCTCCGTGGAACTTACTATAATGGCAATGGCTTTGCAATTTTAATGCTGAATAATTTGTTTTGTGGCACAGTAGAAATATTTATTTTGGATGGACAGCGGTTTTCAGGAAAAAAAGGAAAATGCTGATCAGGAGAAACAGTGCTGGTTCCAGGACTGGATGTTAGCAGAAAAGAGCAGGAAAGTCTGTTAAGTAAACTGGTTTCACTCCTAAGCTACAAAGGCATAAAGGTAAAAGGCAAGGAATCCCACCCCCTCCATCATCACCCTCCATCCTCCACTTGAGTTTGGTGCATGTCTTCCAGGCTCTTTCTTACTGATATGCAAAAATATATGTAGCTATTATTATTTCTAGGGAAATAGAATGTTATTCTTTATTTTATTTTTCTCTTAATAACTGAACACATCCTTTGCATCTTTTCAAAGCATGAAAAAGCAAGAGGAGATTCTGAGTGCTTTGAAAAGATGCAGGTCCAGAAAAGTGAATATTTTTTCTAACTACTTCCTTATTGATGGGAAAGTAAGTGGTGTTCACTGCTAGTGACGTGCTTCCGTGAACATCTGTAATACGACGTCATTTCTGTGCACAATTAAACTTTCACATACACTGGCAAGTTATCCCCCAGAAGACTATCCCAAAATTTTACACTTGCCATGAACACGTGAGTGCCTAGTCTCCAAATGACTTGCCAGTAAGCTGGGTGAAAATGATATCAATGTGATATGTTAATATGAAACTCTAATGCAGGAACAGAAGTGTGCCAAAGATGAAACAATAATATTTAATGTTCTTCACCCAAATAAATGATAGATGACAGGTAGATAAAAAGATAGAATATAGGAAAGAAGAAAGGAAGAGAATGATATCGTTGGGGCAAAGTAAGTTTACATTTGTTTGTACAGTAATTAATAAGTAATAATAAATAATAATACAAGAATTAACTCTGTTCCATTTACTCACAACTATAAACCTACTTTTGCCCTATCCTGTACTCATATTTAGCCAACAAATATAAAATTAATTGTATTTTCAAATGTGATAACACAAAAAGTTGGTTTATAAATTGTGACTCTCTCTGGTGATATGAAGTTATGGTAAAAATATAAAATGATGAAGTGTTTTTTATTTGAACTGTTTATTATTTTAATTCGAACTACTCAACTGACACATTTGGTCACATCCATTGCTTATGACTGAAGATTATGCAAGGGATAGTCACTGGGCTAAAATAATGCAGTTCGGCTTAGCATCATTACTCATGCTAAAATAGAACACGCACAGATACAAAATTCAGGCAATGTGAATTAAGTGGAGTGTGCAAGTAACTTGTTTTTCAACTAAATTCAGTTATTTTTCCCTAAATTTTTAGTAGTTTGGCTTCAAGCTAAAGAACACCCCATTTCTCAAGCCAATATTATATTCTGGAAAACATTAAGATTTGTGAATGGAATGGTAAACAAAGTTTATCTCTTTACCAAGCATTTTTTTCTTCTTTATTTTTTTTAATGTTTGCTTTAATCCATGCTTTATTCCAAACCAGGTTAATATTTTTTTCTTTATTGATTAAGGTATTACATATGTGTCCTTATCCCCCCATTGTCCCCTCATCCCCCCACTCATGCCCTCACCCTCCTGGTGTCTGTGTCCATTGGTTATGCTTATATGCATGCATACAAGTCCTTTGGTTGATCTCTCCCCCTCACCTCCACCCTCCCCTACCTTCCCTCTGAGGTTTGACGGTCTGATCGATGCTATAACATGAGCCTTATTTCACAATTCACATCTGAAGAAATTTCTCACTAACAGAATATTCTGGTCAAATTTATCCTTAGAAAATAGGCCTGCATTTAAAAGAAATGCAGCTATAATAATAATTGAAATTGTTGAAAATGATTTTACATAACTCATGGAGTCTTAAAAGGCAACATTTTAAGGATTTAAGTGCAACAAACCAGAAGCAATGTGTTATTTTTCTTTAAACGTTTTTTGCTGTTGTTTTGTTTTAAATCAAGAGAACAGTGTTGAGGAAAATATATTTTAGCTTCCACTGAAATGTAGAAAAATATAGGACCTTTCTCCTAGTTCTCTTAAAGCAAATTTTTAAGAACAAGTAAACTCTTTGCACAGATATTTTTCCCTTCTTGCATCTACATGTAAGGTCTTATATCAGAAGTAATTCTGTAATATTGATAGTACACATTCTTTATGGAGAATAGACACATGATTATTTGCAATCTTTTACAAAGATCTAAATAATAAAATTAAATAAATAGATACCCCCCCCCCCCCAGTGTGTGTGTGTGTGTCTCTCTCTCTCATTTCTTTTTCTTTCTTTCTAAATATTACTACCTACTCTATTCTTTGGTGAACTGGAGTTTTCTCCTATAGGAAAAATAATAACTGTTAGTGGACACTTCCCTAGAAATGAGCCCTTCTAAGCAGTTTTATATTAAGCAATGTACCATTAATCATTCAGCTCAAACAGTCTGGGTCATCAGAAACAAGTAATATGAAAATATTATATAGTTTTATAAAGGTCTTAAAACTATAGTTCCTGCTTTATATTTCCTATCTTGCTAAAAACTTACTTGGAAGCCACATTGTTTTTATGGTTTTTGTTTCCCAAGATTTTCTTTTTTTTTATTCTGAATGCTTTGTTGTCTGTTTTGTTCTTTATTTTTAGGTTTTGTTTTTATTGGTGGAAGCTTCTTACTAAACCACCTTTTCTTAAATAATATTTTTCATTGCATTTAGGGTTTACTGAAACATTAGAGAAAATTTATAAAAGGAACAATATATAAATTGTCTTCATTTGTTCATAACCAATGGTACAGGGTATTTACCTAGTTATTATTATTACAGATTGCTGAATATTACAGAGAATCGAGCAGCCTAAACAACTTTTTCTTTTTCAAAAAAATATCTGTTTTATTAAGCACTTCCTGTGAAAATATATTAAACATTATACAAGTATCATTAACATAAATAATGGACCTGGAAATATATTATTATTTATTTAAATTTCACTCAAAATAATGGTATTAATGTTTAGGGCTTTCTTTGGTATAACACAAGGAACACATAATTGTCCTTGAAATATCTCTAGATTTTAAAATATGAGCATTATTTTAAAGATCCTATTTTTGTGTGAAACAAATCATTTTTTCCCTGAGATCAAAGAAGTTTTATATGTGGTCAAAAAAGTCATTATCTTTTTCCACTTATTTTTTTCCCATTTTATTTTCCACAAATAAATGAAAAACATAAAGAAAACAAAAAGAAGAAAGTATTTTGCCTTCAAACCAACTGATGAAGATACTACCAGGACCAGGATCCAAGGAAAATATCATTGCCTCTTTATTTGTCATTCTCTTCAGTTACTCCATTTTACAGATTTCCATCTGCTCTTAAGATATCCAGTGCTGGCCCATCATCCGCTGTCCATTTGGAAACGCCAGCTGTGTCTTTTCATGTAGCTACGCACAACCCTTGAGTCTGCATGAAGGGTCTTCCAGCGTAAGCCCAGCTGCGTCTCCCTATCGCTATCAGCCCGCTCCCAATCCTGCACGGCAGTCAGGGATGTTCAGTGACTCCAGATTTCACGTTAGAAAGATCAGTTTTCTAGAAGCCACAGGAATTGCTTCTCTAGTCTGGGAGGAAGAATAAACTGTGCATTTCTGCCTGGAGGAGAGCCATCCTCCTAGCTGAACAAGTTATCAAAAGCATTTCACTAAATCAAACGAACCAGGCTAGGCTGCTCCCAGTGGTCTCACCTTTGCTTAATCAACTCAAGTAGATGGTATACATCTTCCCCGAAGTGTTTAGCACTGATGTCAATGGTCATGGGACCCAGGGCCCCTCTCTGTCAGGATGTAGAATGTGCCATGCTAAATGACCTTATATACAGTTGTCAGGGTTGTGAAGTTATCCATGAATGCTTACAAATTTGTTACAACACTATGTTCCAACGCAGAGCTATATTTTATCAAGATAACTTAAACCACTGATGTAAACTGTACATTGTTCCAATGAAAATGATTACTGGCTGACTGGAGCACCCAGAATAACCTAAAGTTATATCAAACCTATGCTTCTGTTTTTCTGCCATGAACTTGGTCAGCATGCACTCGGTATTGCCTGTCTGTGTGGAATTCTGAGAGAATAATGATGTCATGTAAATAAGATACTATGAAGGGCACTGCTCTAATCTTTTAGTGTACCTAAACAAACATCATTTTTTCTACTTTTACCTATATTATTTCTCAAAGCAAACACTATATATATATATCCATTTAGAAAAAATAATATATATCTATGTTTTATAAGGTATTGATATATTTATATATGGTATGTCATATACCATATATATATATATATATATACCTATCCCTCCACATTTATAAGTTGTTGGCTCTATATCCCCCCTGCCTCCACCTTCTGCTTGCAACGGCAGTCAGGAAGATAATGAGAAAACTTTAGTGTTTGAAGGACTTCAATGTCACAAATCACTGAATGAAAACTAATTCCGAATCCTCCTCCTTTCTTTCTTTGGCTAGCACTCTGCCCTCCTCAGACCAGAGGCAGGAGGCAGAATCCTGGAGAAGCTAGTTGCCCGTCTTTTGCCTACTACCCATCAAATGTCAATCTAGTGGCAAAATCGACTCTATGGAAAATATGAATACCTGTTTTGTTCACCATGATTTTCATGACATCCTTTAATAGTAGTGCATGATTGCAATGGCTTTTATATTTCAAGTTAATTGGGAGGTTGTGGAAAGATCTTATTTTATTTTATTTAATGGCAAATGCTCTCTTTCTCAAGCTGGGAGAAAAGTTTTGGCTGGTAGCCGAAGCATTTGGGCAAAGTTCTTTATGGCATTTAAAAAACTACATTGACTTGAGAAAGCAGCATCATGTGACAGGACTGTGGCAGTCTTAGCACCGCAGGTGCCAGAAAGCGCTCATCTGGGCGGCTTGGATGACTCCAAATACTGAAGAGTGTTTTCTGCGTGTGGGAGAGAGTCCCCACAGTGTATTAATCTCTACCGCGAGCGAGTAGAACCCCGCTTCTAAAGCAACTGGTGTGCAGTTTATTACCCTGAGAGGCAGAAGACAGACACGTCTCACTGACATTTAACAAAGCTAGCTTTCAGGATTTTCCTTTATTTGCCCTTTTATATGGTCTCATTCTGTAGAAAAACATTCCAGGAATGATGGCTTTAAATCAGGTCCTAAGAAACATTTTCTTCTTCAAATTATCTGAAGTCTTTAAAAGGCCAGGATGTCTTTTAACAATTTCTAAGGGCATTCTTTGCCCCTCTTGTATATGTATATACAAAATGCAAACTGATGTCTAAAATATTGTTCCCTCCTGGCACCTGAGACACAAGGCCTTAGATCAGTGGTTCTCAACCTTCCTAATGCCTCGACCCTTTAATACAGTTCCTCATGTTGTGGTGACCCCCAGTTTCATTGTTACAAATTGAACATAATTAAAGCATAGTGATTAATCACAAAAACAATATGTAATTATATATGTGTTTTCCGATGATCTTAGGCGACCCCTGTGAAAGGGTCGTTGGACCCCCAAGGGGGTCTCGACCCACAGGTTGAGAACCGCTGCCTTAGGTCACAAGTACTTCTTCAATCTGGCAGCATTCCTTATGGAAATCGGCACATTCGATTATTGCCATCTTTGGCAGGGATCTATCTATACAGTAACATTCGCATCTAGCTATGCTATGAAGCTGCTTCTGAAAAGGAAGATGTGCAGCTGTTTTTCTAGTTTCTTTTCACTCTGAACTGTCATGAGTGAAGAGAGGAGCTATCAGTTGGTGATGGCTGTTCAGTTCCCGAGGTTCACCAGAGTGGAAGGCCACAGCCTCACCACGCCCCTCCTCCAGGGGCAGGTGCATGTTCAGGCTGGTGCCCCCGTCAGCCTCTGAGGGGACTCTCCTCCCTCCAATGCCTTGGCTTCATGTGGACAAACAGTCCGGAGTAAGTGTAGTAAGAAGGGGAAAATGAAGACACATATATGGAATTTAGACACAGATTAAGTTTCTGTGCAGATCCTCTTCTCTGAATGTAGCTGGAGCCTCAGCCACAGGCCGGCTTGCCTGGCTAACTTTTGAGGACTTCAAGGCTTTGGTTCCCTTCCCTTAATTCTGACCAGTATTGGTTCAGACCCCTGAGGTCAGCGCCAGGTAGGTACCCTGGGTGGGAGATAACGTCCAAGCACATGAATAGTTTTCTTCCGTCCTTTTTCCTCTAATTCTCTCATGTTGAACCTCCGTTCAGACAGCTTTGGATCTGAAATCCACAAAGGACTGATACCATCCCCTCTCTGTTCCCAAGTAACTCTTCTCCCCTCAACTGGCCCTCAATACCTTCCCAGATCTGTATTATTCATGCTGCATTGGCCTCTCTCCTGGAATGAGTACTTTCAACTCCAGCCTGTTTTCTCTGTACTGATTCCTGAACCTAAGCAAGTAGAAGACGTCTCCTATGCCGGTGGTCGGCAAACTCATTAGTCAACAGAGCCAAATATCAACAGTACAATGATTGAAATGTCTTTTGAGAGCCAAAATTTTTAAACTTAAACTATATAGGTAGGTACATTGTTATTAACTTAATTAGGGTACTCCTAAGGCTTAGGAAGAGCCACACTCAAGGACCAAAGAGCTGCATGTGGCTTGCGAGCCGCAGTTTGTCGACCACGGTCCTATGCCATTAGGGACCACAAAGGTACCATGAATAGTGAGGCAGTGCTGGGGACAGGGGCCTGATGATTGTTCTATCATGTGGCTTTCCCAGTGGATTCCAGACCAGCAGCATCCCCACTCTTACCTGGAGACCTGTTAGAAATGCAAATTCCTGGCCCTGCCCCAGGACTGATTAGAAACTCTGGGAGTGTTGCCAAAAATGTGTGTTTTAACAAGCCCTGCAGTGATTCTAATACATGTTAAAATTTAAGAAGCTCTGCTCTGCCCTAAAGTAGTGAATTTCCATTTTTTTGTTTGTTTGTTTGTTTTTACATAGCAGTCATTTTTTGAAAAAACTGTCTTAAGCAAGTCCTCTAGCAAGATGTTTAAGTTGGTGTTATGTCTCAGAACAAAGTCTAGGTTCTGCCTTAGAATTAGTCGTATGGCATCTGTTGGAGGGCACCATATTTAGTCATCCTCCTAGTCCATTAGCTTTACCCAGTCCCAACCAGGACAGTGGTTTTTCCTGTTTCAAAGCTAGTGCCCCCTAGTGGAGTTTACAGGAGATTGATGTTTCAAATCTGAAAGATGCGTCAATTTCTCAGTTCATTTATGTAGTCCTGATAATATAACAACCAAAATGGTCAAAGTCAAGGGTATGTCTTATTTCAGATTTACCAACCTCTACCACTTATGAGCACCATAAGTAAGGAGATATCAGCTCTGAACTTTCTGCATGGTGTCCAGCTCAGAAATTATTTATCTTTGTGTTCTATTTACTATCTTTAGCTGTAATTGCCTTCCTTACTTGCTTAACTAATATTATACACAAAAATGCCAAGAAAAGTGGGAATTTTTGTGCCCATCATCTTTCTTTGCTTTATTCTCTCAATGTATAGTTTAAAACTACTTTAGTAAAAGCAACATTTAAATATGTATTTCAGTAGTGAGGTTTTGAAAAGACTCCTAATAGGTTTCTTAGATAGGGATGCTGTTTATATAATGCCAAATGTTTTATTTTAATTATTTTTAATGGCACTAATTGATATCCTGGTGAAGTGGATATGAATGAATGTATATTTAGGTTATAAATATATCTTTTTAAAAATTTATTTTTATTGATTTCAGAGAGGAAGGGAGAGGGAGAGAAATATAGAAATATCAGTGATGAGAGAGAATCATTGATGGGCTGCCTTTTGCACACCCCCTACTGGGGATCGAGCCCAAAACTGGGCATGTGACCTTGACTGAAATCGAACCTGGGACCCTTTAGTCCTCAGACTGGTACTCTATACACTGAGCCAAACCAGCCAGGGTGTAAATATATATTTTTAAATTGATATGCATCCAATGGAAATTCAAACTCCCTACTAACATACAGTTTATTCATGCTTTATATAAGCTATATACATTCTTTAGTTCAAATGCAGTATTTACTTCATCATCATATATTATTTAACGTAACTGAAAAAAATATTTCTTGCATTAGTACTGCAAACTGGTCATCCTATATAAATGAGTCAACTTTCAAATATCCAATTAATGAAGTAAGTTGACTTAGTTTAAAATGAAACAATTCTAGAAAATAAGCAAAATTAACCAAGATTTTAAGTAGAAGGTCATTACTCAAATAAAGCAAAAGCAGAATTTAAATATGGGGAGAGGAGAGTCAGGGGAAACTGAACTAGAGAAGATACCTGGGAACACATGAAAGACCTATGAACCAGGAGGTCACGTTTCAATTCCCAGTCAGGGCACATGCCCTAGTTGCAGGCTGAATCCCCAGTGGAGGAATGCAGGAAGCAGACGATCAATGATTCTTTCTCATCATTGATATTTCTATCTCTCTCTCCCTCTCCCTTCCTCTCTGAAATCAATAAAAATATTTTTTTTAAAAAACAACAAAAAATAAATATGAAAGAGTGTTCAAAAAGAGTCACGCATTATGTATATAAGTATAACCAATGGACATAAGACACTGGGGGGTAGGGGAGGCCAGGGGAATGTCAAGGGGGGGAAGGAGACATATGTAATACTGTTTGTAATAATTTAAGCAATAAAACAAAATTTTTTTAAAAAAAGATAAAAAAAAAAGGGTCACACATTTATAAACATAAAAATTCAACAGTATAGCCCTGGCCAGTGTGTTCAGTGGTTAGAGCATTGGCTGGGATGCGCCCCAGGGTCTCCTGCTTGATTCCTACTCAAAGACATGTACCTGAGTTGCAGGTTCAATCCCCAGTCCCAGTCAAGATGCATGCTGAAAAGCCAATCTATGTGTCTTTCTTATATCAATGTTTCTCTCTCTCTCCCTCTCTCTCCACCTCCCTTCTACTCTGTAAAAATCAATGGAAAAAAATATTGTAGGGAAAGGAGTAACAAAAAGTCAACATTATATATATATATATTTATATACACACACATAACTTTGTTTTTTTCATGACTCAGTTTCTTCCCTACTCTATTCTTTTCTAGGAGCCAGAATTGTCATCTTGATAGATTAGGATTTTCTTTCTTTTTGGAATTGCTATAAATTATGGGGATTTATGTATCATGTTGACATCTTTGGTAGGAATAAGAGACTACTAGACTTTAATCTGTGTCCCTGCTGCTGACCCTACTTTATTTTTCTCCCAAAAAAGTCAAAAGTCCCTTGGGTCTCTGTGACTTCTCCTTGTAGCTAAGGGGGAAAAAAAGGATAATTTTATCTCTTACACTAGGTCTATTTCACTGATGCCACAGCTGTACTTGAACTATTGGGCACAGGGATTCACCGAGCTCTCATTTAAGAAGGAAGGCACTGTGTTATCTGCCCTCAGGGGTCTAATGCTGTCTGGAGTTTCTTCCCCTGCCCATCCTTCCAGGGTTACCCCAGGATCATGCTCTGCAGGGCATGAAGCAAAAACTTCTCTCCCAGGCCCATGTCAACATCTGACCATCTTGTTTCCATCAGTCTCTGTCTCCTTTCCTCTCCATGGCCAGAGGCTATGAAAACAAGCTCAACAGGTCATCTATTCTTTTAAACGTTTATAGGCTCAATTCATATAGTTTCTTTTCAGATTAGTCTTTGGAGGCGCAAGAACTAGAATGTACTAAGATTAGTTTTTCTGTTAAAAACACCTTATGTGAACCACTGGATGCATTTGGCCCAAAAGTGGAAGGGCTGATGCTTAGAAAGTAATGCAAGAGTTTGGGGGGAAGGGAGGAACACCTCATACGCATTCCTGATGTTTTTGTCCATGTGGACAGATGTCCGCTGGGGTGAAACCTCTTACCTTCTGCTGTCCCTCCTGCCCTGTCCCCTCCAATAGTAGAGAATTAGCACAGTGCATTTGGAGAGACTAAACTGGCAATGCGTGGCTCAGTTCTTTCCTTCTTGGGAAAAAACCCTCCTACTGAGAATATATGCTCAGTCTCTGCTTCCAGCATGAAGCAGGAAGAGTCTGTTTCCACAGGGGAGGCCTGGGATCACTCAGGGCAGTCTGGTGCGGGATGAGTGGGTGCATTTGTTGAAGTCTGTGGTGCATTACAAATCGTGTAAACATACGTTTCAGTTTGTCTGGTCTCCATTTATGTTTAATATAGTTATTAACTTGTTCCTTTTTTTCTTGCAGAAGTGTCCTGGTTTAGATACTAAATAAAATAGTTATGTTAATTATGAGGAGGGCCACTCTCCCACAGATTCAGACACATTTTGTAGAGCCACACTTGTTATTTAGGAATAAAGAGGACGTTTGATCACCCGTCTATCTCACACTTTTGGATCAATCCTCAATTGATACAGAATTTAAGCAAAAGGAGGATTGAGTTTTTTTGGTTCCTTTGATCCCAAAATGTATTGGAAAGGAATTACCCCAATGGGAAAATTACATTTGTTAGTTGGACATTCAGGTGAATAAACAATTATTTTAGGACCGAGAAAGAAAGAAATTGATTAAGTAGATTGTGGTTGTTCTCTTTATTTGCAGTATTATTACTGATTCTTTGTGGTGCTCATAACTGAAATCTTTGGAAAGAGGAGCTCCATTTGTAAAACTTTATTAAGCTTATTTTATTTAATTAAGCTTCTATTCTTTAGAAAGCAAAGGTTAAAAGTTTTTATTGTGTAAAGATAACAACAATATTCCTCATAGTAATTCTAGCACTTCTGAAGTTAAAAAAGGAATCATTGTATATTTTAATAGCCATTTTGCAGCAGCATTCTGATTTCTCAAAATGATAACCATTCCACTTTGTCAACATTTATTTTATCTTTGATAGGAATTAATTATGATAGGGAAAGCAATTAGAATTTTAACTAATGTTTTAGAAACGCCCAAGTACAGATGCTAGTATTCTTAAAACTTCCTACAGCCAAGCAATATTCTGGTGATTTGAATAGTCTGTTAAGTAAACAGAGAAAGCCCAACTCTCCAGTAGCTTGTGTTCATGTTTGGAGAGATTACAGAGAAAATCCAAAAGGTCACACTATTTGACAATGTTGTGATTTTAATATTTTTCTATTGTCTCAGGAACACGGCATATCAGTCATATTAAAAGTCCACATCTACAAGTAATACCTTAAGGCTTCACGCTCATTTCGGTTACTTATAGGGGGAGTAGGTCATGAATTTGGTATACTTATATAACATGGTATAAGTAGGAATTTTTCAAGATTTTCTAAAAATGGGGCATTTGTTTCAGTAACGTAAAACTTCTAGTCCTTCTAATCTATCTATCTATCTATCTATCTATCTATCATCTATATATATACATATATATATATATACATCCTATCTAATAAAAGAGAAACATGGTAATTAGCTGTACGGCCGCTACCCTTCCCATTGGCTAATCAGTGAGATATGCAAATTAACTGCCAACCAAGATGGCGGCCGGCAGCTGACGCGAACAGGGAGGCTTGCTTGCTTCAGTGACAGAGGAAGCCAAGCTTCCCCGCCTGCCTTGCCGGCCTCTCAGCTGCACTCTAAGCAACATTGTAACAAATTTAGAAGCTAAACCAAATCCCGGGCTTCAGCCAGCAGGACTGCAACATTGTTTCAAATACAGAAGGTAAACAAAGGCCAGAAACCTGCTTTCAGCAGCAGAGGTCTCATAGCTGGAGCCGAGCCTCAGAGGTAAAGCTGGCCCAGAATAAAAAAAAAAAAGGAAAAAAGGACAGGTTGGGAGCTTCAGTCACCCGCCAGCCTGAAAACAGCCCTCATCCCCTCACCCAACCCCCTGATCCGCCCTGCTCTGTGTGTGACAGGGGGCAGTACCCCAACCCTCGCCCCCACGGGCCCTGCTCTGTATGTGATGGGGTAGAGCCATAACCTCCCCATCGGCCCTGCCCTGAGTGTGACAGTGGCAGCGCCCCAACCCCCTGATCGGCCCTGCTCTGTGGGTGATAGAGGGCGGCGCCCCAACCCCCTTATCTGCCCTGCCCTGAGTGTGACAGTGGCGGAGCCCCAATCCCCTGATCTGCCCTGCTCTGTGGGTGACAGGGGGCAGTACCCCAACCCTCCCCCCCACGGGCCCTGCTCTGTATGTGATGGGGTAGAGCCATAACCTCCCCATCGGCCCTGCCCTGAGTGTGACAGTGGCGGAGCCCCAATCCCCTGATCCGCCCTGCTCTGTGGGTGATAGAGGGCGGTGCCCCAACTCCCCTATCGGCCCTTCTCTGTGAGTGACAGGGGGGAGCTCCCCAACCCCCTATGGGCCCTGCTCTGTGAGTGACAGGGGGGAGCTCCCCAACCCCCTGATCGCCCTGCGGCTCTGTGTATGACAGGGTACGGAGCCCCAACCTCCTGATGGGCCCTGCTCTTTGCGTGACAGGGGGCAGCATCCCAACCCCCTGATTGACCCTGCTCTGTGCGTGACAGGGGGTGGCGCCGCAACCTCCCTATCGACCCTGCCTTGAGTCTGACAGGGGGCGGTGCCCCAACCCCCCAATCGGCCCTACCCTGAGACTGACTAGGGGTGGCATCGCAACCTCCCAATCCGCCCTGCTCTGTGCATGACAAGGGGCGGCGCCCCAACCCCCCAATCGGCCCTGCTCTGAGCCCGACCAGTGGCTGCACCTAGGGATTGGGCCTGCCTTCTGCCACCCGGGAGCAGGCCTAAGCCAGCAGGTCGTTAACTCCCGAGGGGTCCCAGACTGCGAGAGGGCACATGCCGGGCTGAGGAACCCCCCCCCCCCCACCCGAATGCACAAATTTTTGTGCACCGGGTCTCTAGTATATATATAAATATATAAAAGAGTTATCTAATAGATGAAAAGAAAGATAACTTTGACATTTTACATGATATATTGTATAGAGAGAGACAACAAACAAACCAGTGGATTAAAACCTTCAGAGATGTCTGCATGGAGCTCTGCTCTCTACCTTCTCATACAAAAGTGAAATACACCTTTTTTCTAAAAGAAATTTCATTATGTTACCCAACCTCACAAGGCGGTGGCTAAAACTCAATAACAAAACACTTTTTAATTAGCAATGCTAGAATCACTGTAAGTGTGAAAATAATTTTCCATGTAAACAACTCCTGGGAGAGAAAAGAGGCCAAAAAATATAATTATTTTTAAACATTTAAGGAGAAAGTCAAAAGATATTTTCTTCTCATTAAACCCTGTTGGGTGAAACTTTTTCATCAAATGCTTTGTCTGACATTGATTCTTGGAATAGATGATTGGGTGGGGCTATTTGTATCCTCTTCCAGGGATAAAACAGTATCTGTCTTTAGAATGTTTATTCTTTTACCCATCACTGTATTTGCTGATAAAGAAGCATCACCAAATGCCAAAGGAATGTTGACCTGCTTCAGGATGGGGTGATTGTTCGATTGGTACTGTATATGCATGAAACAAACCAAAAGAGCTAACTTTGAAATTTTCATCTGTTTTCTGTGGCAGTGAAAACCAGCCCACTGTTGTTCTTTGTTCTGGTGGAACACAATGCATTCGCTGGCATGGCAGTAGATCTAATAAATCTATTTTTTCATGGAAAAAGAAATACAATTTTGGGAAACACTCTTTGTTGTTAACAATAGTTTAAATCATGTATTTTCAAATCCTAACACTCATTCTTAGAATTTGATATTTTACTTTTACTAATTTACTTATAATATTTCATAAACATAACTTTTTGAAAAAAATTAATAAATCATAAAACTACTAAGTTCATACTTCCTAGAAATAAGTAACACATTAAAGGTAGAAAAACAGCAGTAACAAGGTGCTGTCTATATGATAATAACACAACTTTTAACCCATTACTACTTGCTGCTGATTTGAATACTGAGTGGTTGAAGTATTTTTGTTAAGTAATAGTAATCTTAGAGATTTAGCGTTTATTCAGGCAAAAGGATAACTGGGGAAATAGTTTCACTAGCAGTTCAATTAGCATTGTCTCTACAAAGCACATCTTAGAAATTACTCTGTGAATAGTCCATAAGTTCCCACTTTTATGCACACTCAATGAAATTTTACAAATAGGTTTTTTTTATTAGCTGAAACACCAAGACGTGTACATGCACATGCATGCACACACATTCCCAAATCCAAAAATTGCATATGAAAACTATTAAATCTTTAAAATCACAGATTCCAAAAATGCTTAACTACAGGTGCCAAGAACTGTAAAGAGTCTGAGATTTTACACTATTTGTATGTGAACAAGTTGGCCAGCTAAAGGTCCTCAGATTCTAGTAGAAGACACAAGATTAGAAGACTCCTAGGCTAGAGACCAAAAAATAGCCTAGAGTCCTTCACATTGCAGCCAGATATAATATTGAACATGTCCATGTCTGCGGCATTGATGGGTTCAAGCAATAAGGGTGACAGAGTGATGCAGCCTTGAGCAGCAGCTTACTTCCAGTTTGACTTACCACAGAATGGGCCCTTGCTCTGAGCATCTGCATATGTGACATAGACAGTTTGAAGAGCAGCTAGATTTGCTTCTAGGTTCACGGTCCCCAGGGTTCAGAGTATCTTTAATCTGCCACTCTGCAGTTTTCTAAGTGGCAGAGTCAGTAAAATATAACAAAGTTCATCAAGAGATTGGCCAGAGAGCTGAGAATGGCCTTGAGTTCTGCCCACTAAGCAGTGACCTTGTCTGCCTCCTGCTATCTATAGCTGATTCTAAGGCTGAGCAACCTCCCTGGTCCAGTGACAAAAGTCAATTTTAGTTTAGCTGAGTCATCGCTGAATCCAGCCCAGGCATTTAAGGGAGCCTCAGTGAGTTGAGGGTCCCAATATCTGTAGCTTTACTCCAGGTGGCAGAGTAGAGGATTACCCCCACTTTTTCATGTAATGCCAAGATGCCATTTGGGGCTAGGTAGGTGGTATTTTTTTAATATACCATTTCCAATGGACAAGTAAGACTTCTGGATTCTTTTCACCTTGTTGGTTATCGAGTACAAATTGACCTACTCCATCATGGCAATATCAGGCAAGAGAGTCACAAAGTCCCCTCAGTCAGGCATTAAGTTTTGACAAAATCCTACTAACAATCTAGCAGCTACTTTCAAACAGAGTATACTTGAGGGCCATGGACAACTTCCAAACAGTATATCAGTTTGGGCCTCAATAAAAGGATGCTTCTTTGTGGGTCAGCCAGTATAGAAGATGATGAAGAATGCATTAATGAGGCATGTGTTGTCACACCAACTCCAGTAAGATGTGAGGCCTTCTTCTTGCTGGTCAGACAGTTGTCCAAAGAAATAAGTAATTTTCCTTGATTGCCAGTAGAGTAAGACATCATGAATCTGTCCATGTAGTCCCTATAAACTTTACTGGGTAAATAGCAATCTGAATTACGTAAGTTTTTATCTGTCATCCCTCCCAGCAGAGTTGTGATAACATCATGGTCAGGACCATTGAGGCTCCAACTTGTCAAGATAATTTAGAAGATGATTGAGGGGACATTCACTAAAGTTTGGGGCATCAGAGGATAGAAGCAGCCACACTAAATTTTAATTCACCAACTGATAGCAAATGGCAGGAGAGTTTGTTCTATTAGGACTTCTCTTTTGCTAGACTTTCTCAGTCAGGAAAATCCTGTCTAGTGCTTATGCGTTACAGAAGTACAAGTATATAACACATAAGTTCCTAAAATACATTCAGATGAAGAATCAATAACAGTACATTGAATTAACCCAATAGGAACATCTAGGGCACCATCTATGAGATCAGGTTTACCTCATTTCCCTACTGGCAGTCCTACTCAAACCCCATCAGCTAAAATCACCCATCTATTCCCCTCATAGGACCATGTTGGATAGAGCCATAGAACTGGGAATTCTTCACTTCCCCACATTTCCTCAGCATGCTCCCTGGAATATACAGACTTCAGTCCACCTTGAAGAGAGGAGACCTAGCTGCCAAACTTGATTTTTTTTTTGGTCTTAAACTATTTGAAGACATGGTAGAGGAAGAGTGAGATTTGTGTAAAGGGAGTGAGTGGCTCCCACTATAAGTCAAATGAGTAATGAGTCAAAGGATATAGCATCTGAATCCACATTCCTTTCCCTCGGAGGCCATAAACCTTGTACCCAGCTGTCTGGATGACTCAGTCTTTGTTGATTCACCTAGAAACACTTTTTAAAGGAGTCCATCTTCATCTAGGGTATTAACTACAACACTGTGATGATAATATCTCTAAATTTATACCAAATTTCATCTTTGGTTAAGGAAACATTCTTATGCTTAGGGAAATTCCACAGAGAGAGTCAAAACTCCTTTAAATGAGCTAAATATCACTGTAGTAGCACTTTGAGAACTTTTTATTGTCATCTTTGAATCTGTCTAATATTGACATATTAGACTCCAGGAGAGGCTAAGATCTAAGACCATCTAGCTGTTTCTGTCTCCCTCCCTTAACTATCACTACAGACCACACTTTGTTGCCTTCCAAGAGAACCAAAATACACTTGGCCCTTGGACAAGGATTTGAACTATGCAGTTCCAGTTATACACTATTTTCCCCCCATAACTATCTCTACTGTTATTGATCTGCAGGTGATAAACTTTGTATGTGGACTGTGTGCATTGATCTATGCCATTTTATAGAGGGGACTTAAGCATCTGTGAATTGTGGTAGTTCTACTCAAATCAATCCCCTGCAGATAATGCAGGGCAACTAATTTTGGGGGGGAAGTAAAATATATATGTATATTTTCAGCTGTGCATGAGTTGGCTCCCCTAACCCACATATTATTCAAGGTCAACTGTACTCACAATTAGTCCAGTTTCTGCCCATAACACTGGTAAGTTTCCCCCCTTTATATTCAGCATAGGAGTTTATCTCTTTATTGTCTGAAAGGGATAGGGACCTATAGCCACCTGGTATGAATATTAGTATTAGTTGTTATAATGGGGTGATCTCCAGATTGGCACTGAAGCCCTTTCTGCAGGGTAGTAAGAAATGATATACTGTTCAGGAAACTATTTCTGAAACTGTTTTCCGGTACTCAGACTGTAACAACTATTCCAATTCTTCCTTGTGAACAGGCAGAAAAGCAGAGGACATTTATTGTCCAATTGGCCTTACAGAATGGTCAACATGTTTGCTATTTATTCTGATGGTCTTCCTTCAAATCCCGTTAGTTCATCCTTAACAACCTATCCTACCTCTTCCAAAAAGCCATATGTCTGTCGGCATCCCATCCTAACTGCCAAACCGTGGTTGTGAACTGAATGTTTGTGTCCCTTCAAAATTCTTTGTTAACATCCAAATCCCCCATGTGATGGTACTAGAAGGTGAGGCAATTGGGAGATGATTAGTCATGAGGGTGGAGCCCTCATTACTGGGATTAGTGTCCTGCTGAGAGACACCAGAGAGCTGTCCCACTCCTTTTACCATGTGAGGACACAGGACACAGTGAACCAGGAAGCAGGCCCTCATTAAACAAGGGTTCTGCTGGTGCTGTGGTCTTGGATTTCCTAGGCTCCAAAGTGTGAAAAATAAATGTTTGTTGTTTAAGCCACCCAGTTTATGTCATTTTTGTAATATAAGTACAAAAGGACTAAAACAACTATCAAGAAATAGGAAGAGTCTGAGATGTTACCGAACTTGCAATGTAACAAGTTTTATGAGTGTTATTAGAAGACACACGATTCCTGGCTCAGAGTACAAATAGCTGCGTAAGCATGTACAAATTGGCATCAGTTTTCCTTTCTCCACATCCCCTGGGATAGTGCAGAAGAACCTAGATAGATGACTGCACATACTGTGGGATGCATTAAAGGAGAGGAACCCTGAGCTCAGGGAACCCTGATTTTTATAATGGCCAGTCATAGGGAGGTATTAAAGGCCATTCCTTCTACACATATCCTTGAGAAGATCATTTAAAACCCAGTCCTATTAGTGCTTCTTCTCACAAGATATGCAGAAATGAGAGGAGTCCATGAAGAAATGCTTCCAAGTTTTTGTACTTGGGTTTCTAATGGGACTACCATTTGTAATTATGAGATTAATACTTACCATTTTATCATGCAATGCACTTTTGTGCATTCTTATTTGTGTACACTGTTATTTTAATTATATGAATTAAGTCCTCACAAGGAGCACATCCCTGTACACTGTATGGTAAGGCTTGAGAGTCCTAGGAGACTACATTTGAACAAATTAACCTAGAAAGAAAATGCTTGAGATGAGTGTAAACAAATGTGCTATATCTTCTTAAGCTCTTCCTATTCTTTCTAATTCTCCCTTAATATTCAAATTTTTAATAAATTTGTCTACTTTATTGGCATGTCATTCATGCTCATCTCTCTATATATTTTGTTTATTTATCTATCTCCTTTAATTTAGAACCAATTAGAAAAGGGACTTTATCTACTTCATGCTCTGTTTCTATACTTATAGTACTAAGTTCAGTGCTAGATCTTAATAGATGCTTAATGTATGTTATTTAATTTCAATTCATTTAAGTTTAGTCTATGACCTTGTGCTGAAAGTAAGAATTAAATGGCTTATTTTTTTAAAAAAATTTTGAATATTTTATTGCTTTTTCTCATATATCATGATAGTATGTGTGTGTTCATATATGCTCTGTCTACATTTTCTCCATGGCATAAAACTAAACTGAATTTGAGGGAAAATATGAAAAAATACATGCTTTTAAAATACATCTCATATTCCAATTTTCTTAGCATCTCTCATTATTATGAATAAAGCATTTCCTAATTGTTCACAGATGCTAAACTTGCATTTCCATATTTACATTTGGTTGCACAATATCTTCTGAAAAAATACTGTGAAATGAAGTGAGAAATTTTTTCTTGTTTTGAATAGCTTTTTCTTATATAAGAAAGTGTTTTTGAGTAATTATAATTATTATTAATCACTTTGGTTAACATCTTCCCACTGGTAAGTCCCAATTCAGCCATTTCAGATTTACAAAAGGGGTCATACTCTTTAAACATTGAAATTATATGATGTTGAGTCCCCGTTTTGCTAGTCTTCACTCTATAGAATCCTCTCTCCATTGATGAGTTCAAGTTTTCTGGTAATAAGTGCATGGCTCAAGGGTTTTATTCTGTATATTATTTTTAATCCTTAAAGATAGTTTTTATGTTTTTATTTTATTTTATTATTGATTAAGGTATTACATATGTGTCCTTATCCCCCCACCCCCCACTCATGCCCTCACCCGCCTGGTGTCTGTGTCCATTGGTTAGGCTTATATGCATGCATATAAGTCCTTTGGTTGATCTGCATATTATTTTTGTGTGGAAGATAAAACCAGTAGAATTTTTTAGGTAGAGGGATGGTTTTCATTCATGTCCTCATCCAAATATATGAGTAACTTATATGTGACTGATAGTGTAATAGATACTGAGTCTAAGAGTGAGCCAAAGCAATATGAAACCTACCTCTTAAAGCTTTGTCTGGTAGGAGAATTACCCTTTAATCAAACAATCAAACAAACAACATAAAATTATAACCGTAAGTGCTACAAACAAGAATTTCATGGAACTATGAAAGCTCAAAATAGACCGATTTAGCCAAGTCAGAGGTGTCAGGAAAGACTTCTTCAAGGAAGTAATTACTGAGCTATGAAGAAGCAATAGGAGTTGGAGATGTAAAAAGGGGAAAGGACAGACATTCTACGCAGGAGGAAATGCATACGTGAAAACACTGTTGAAAGAGGGATCGCAGTATGTATAAACAAGTCCCTGATTATATGCAAGGGACTATGGCCGAAGGAGAAAGAGAAAAATTAGTATAAACTCAAACTGAAGAATAAGAACTGTGACCTCCCTCCTCCACCTAGTTGAACTACCAAGGACTGAGAACTGAGGCCACCTGAGTCAACAAGACTTTCCCATTGGCTTCAAAAAATTCTTGTCCTGGAAAACGGGCTGTAAACCAATAAATACTTTTCTGGTTCCTTTGGAAAACTCCTATAAACCAATCTATCTGAACAAACAGTTGCTAATATGGGAAAATAGTTCATTGATCAGAAGAATACTTTGCTCTCCTAAACAACCCGCTCATTTATCAACCAACAGTTTACTTAAAACTCACTTGTAAGCTGGGTTGCTGAATCCTAATCTATTATGACACAAAATGTGCCCAACCCTAAGAAGCACCCTGCCTTTAAAGATTTTCCTTATAGCATGTAAGTCCAAATTTCAAAATTTCATAAATATTCTCTCCTATGCTTCTTCTGAGACACAACTAAGACTCTGCCTAGGTGACATTCCCTTATTGCAGGATACCTGGTACCTTTAAGTTTGATAGATTAACAGGTGATTCTATGGTCTTTTTGTAGTAGGAATTAGAATATATAGGGATTTGTAGTCCACATGTTTTTTTCTCCCTTCCTGGTTCTAAACTATACACAATATGAAATTCTTGAAATATTTTAAGTGAGGGATGAAGGGTGGCATTACGGTGACAGTGTGATTAGAATTGTATTTTTAGATGATTACTCTGTCTTCAGCGTAGTGAACTGATTGGAAAGTGCCAACATGAATACTGGAAGTCCATAGACAATTAGACTAGTGAGGTTAAGAGATGATGCTAGCTTAGCCTAGGAAGATGGTGGTTGATATAGCAAGTGTATGCATCCAAAGCATTAAATGGCCCATGAAATATATAGGGCAGCGGTTCTCAACCTGTGGGTCGCAACCCCTTTGGCAGTTGAACGACCCTTTCACAGGGGTCGCCTAAGACCATCCTGCATATCAGATATTTACTTTACGATTCATAACAGTAGCAACATTACAGTTATGAAGTAGCAATGAAAATAATTTTATGGTTGGGTCACAACATGTGGAACTGTATTTAAAGGGCCAGAAGGGTGAGAACCACTGATATAGAGCATGATGAAGTATCAAATAGGAAGGTGAGATATAGTAAGGTACCAAAAATGGATCCTAGATTTCCAACTTATATAATCCTTTTTAGAAGTTTGTTTGTTTTCTATAAATTGCTAAAGAGTACCACTTTTGAAATATTGATGAGAAATCTATGCAGTGTAGCTTTCCTGGCCTCGTTTATTTTAAATTGAGTGTACCTTGTTGAAAACTTGATAGCAAGGTAGTATGATGTTATCCTGATTCTCTTTTGGATGAAATAATCACAATAAAGTCTCTTCCAACAAAGAAGACTCAGGCAGATGCTCAAAGCATCTTGATGCACATGACCTTGCACTTCAGATTTCTGGACTTTCTATAACTGGATGTGAGGCTCAGTCCTGATTTTTATTTGAGTTCAGAAATGCATGGAGTTATTTCTCCAAGCAACCAGGCAAATTCACAGTGACTGAGCCCAAAGGCATCTCTTGTCCTGGACTTTACTCTAGTTCTGTCTCTGGAATCTAATATTACAAGTAAAAGAATCCTATAGATTATATTGTGTAGATAGATCAGCTCTCTACTGAGTCTTAGGATTTTCATTATTCACTTGGTTAATGGGATGAAATTTTTTTTACATGGGGGAAATCAAGGAAGAGTTATCATGGCCCTTCTAGAAAGAGGACCCTACTCTCTCTGGTCTTTGTGGATATTTAGGAGCTGTGAATTGAGAGATATGTGTTTGATGGGGTGATGATTGAAGATAGTCCATATAGTTCAGCAACCTCTCAACATGTCATAAGCCCTGAAGGAAGTCTAGCTCAGCTATTGGTAGGTCTCTTTAGAATACCAAGTATTAAGACCTCTTTGTTTTTATACCCCAGTCACCATTTCTGGAGCGAGAAGTAGGAAAATATCTAAAGAATGGCCTACTATATTATCAGTAAAATATTGAATTTTTTCAATCATATTTATTTATTATTTGACCCTTTTAAATCTATTCCTAATCTCCTCTCTACATGTCAAGCCCTTTAATGGATTCAATATGTATCATTGTAATTGCATCTATCCTTGTATATTTGCAGTACTGATTTTGTGTGTATGCAATGTTTATTAAGTTAATGGCAACATTCTATTTCTATAATATTCATATAAGCCTACCTTACTGAATCAATATCTAAGCTGATGCTTCTAATGTCTGATTAATATTATGTACTATATTCACCATATTTTGCTTATTTTTTTCTCAATTAATAGATACCTAAATTGTCTAAACTTTTCTCCATAACAAGACACGCTGAAATGAACATCTTTGTATATGTTCCCAAATGGAATGTTGTGTGAATATACTGGGCTTGGGGCCTCTATTTTGATCTCTGAGATATTACTGCCAAACAAACAGCATCCCTGAGAGGTTAGAATTCAATTTGGGAGGACCTTCCTCCAAACTTCAAAGGTTTAATAATCCCAAACTCTTCCATGTTCTCCTAATTATAAGGGTTATACTTGTCTCCTACAGTTGTTTACAACATAATGCCTTGCTTCCTATTTTATAATGTTTCAATATTCAATAGCTATTTAACTATTTTTTATAGTAAGTTTTTTATTTTATTTTTTATGTTAAGTTGTTAAAAGAACTGGTATGGTTGATGTCTTTTGACTGGACTCTGACTGATACAGGTGCTTTGCTATACTCCTCTCTATCTCTTTTTGCATTTTACTGAGTGTGTCTTTAAGATATTATAATGAACATGTACTTTAAAGAATAGACAAAGTAAAGAGTGGAAGGTCATGCTTTTCTGATTTCCTGCTTAATGGAATTTTATGTAATTTTTATTGCATTCCAGTATATGTAGATTATGTGTATTATAATCCTTGTAAACTTGATTATGAGCTATTATAAACATCTCCTTTGTAATTTATTGCATATGTTCTTTTGATAACAATTATAAGTAATTCAAAGTATGTCTTCATAGTATATGTCTAAATTAAGTTGTATTTTATAATTTTAATGTATTCCACAGTATAATCCCATATTCAGATGCCAATCCCATTCTACAGCTACATACTGAAATATAACTAGTACCTTGTTTCTGAAAATTCACTCTCAAGAAACAAAAATTTAGGTTCATAAAAGGAAAATAATGCTATTAGTATCTCAGATGTGTTGCCTTTGGAACAAACTGGATTTAATTAACTTTGAAATTAGATTATGCTTTTTCCTAGATCAAACTACATGAAAATAAATTTTTCAGTATTGACCCAAAGGGCTTAATTAAAGTTAGAAGTACAGAAACAAACAAACAAAAATTGACACAGGAATCTATATTCAAATAATTAACATCTTTAACGGAATCCAAAAGCATATTCTGGCCCAGCCAAAATAATGACCGTGGCACAAAATAATGAAGTTCAAAATATTCCCATCTTCTCTCTAGCAGAGAAGTCAGTCTTAGCTTTTTCAAAAGCAACTCTGTTTCAATAACATTGCTATGGCTCAATGCATTGGTAGTTTTCAATAAGTAACTATCTATATGCAGAGATAGAAGTACTCCACAGAGCAATGATAGTTTATCTCCTCATAGAGAATACATGTCTTTAAGACAGTATAAAATTAGTTCTAAAATGTATTTATTTATGATTTGTTGTTTACTGATTCTTCTTAAAAGATACTCAAATTTAGAAAAACTTACAGCACCATCAAGTTATAAACTGAATAAGTATATGAATTAACTTTATTTCTCCTTATGATAATTCATTGATCATCTGTTAAAAAAAATGAACTGTGTAGAACACTTTACAACTTTATTATATAACTGCCGTGGAATACCAGTTTTTAGTTTATATCAGTTAGATATCTCAAATATGCAATAAGGACCACATCAGGAAACATATTGTCACAGATAATGACTACCAAAGAAATTGTTTTGATGGTTAGGATGAATGGCATTTGCCTGGGCTTGAGTAAAGTATGCACAAAGCTCATTCTCTTTGGACAAAGATTTTCCTCCTTCCATGCTACACTCATAATTCTATCTCTGGAGAGCATGTTTTAATTAATATAAAGTGGGAATAAAACTTAAACAAGAGAATTTGCAAATCATTTGAAAAATGAAGGAAGTCTTTTTCAAATTCATGTTATAAAGTATAATTTCAAACATCCAATAGAGGTATTCAGCATTTGAAGATTTTATGGGAGAAGGTTGAGTTAAGGTTTATAGATTTGATAGTTCGACATTTTTGCAATATATTGAAAATATAGAGGCAGAAAAAATAGCTCCAGAACAAAGCATAGAGCTGAGCCAAGGCACAGAGCTACAGGAACACTAATGTTTACAAGGTGAGAAGAGACTGGAAATCAATAAAATGAGAAAAGGCAGTCAAGAAGGTAAGAAATGCATGGAGAGAAGGTTGTTAATTATATGTAAATTGGTAAGAATTGTAAGAAGGAATTATAAAGTGTTATGGATTAAAAAGAGACAAATCCCACCTACCAAAAAAACAACACAAAAACACAAAAAGCACAACAAACAAGAGCTGTTCACATAATAATTTAAAAACTTTGTCAGTAGACTTTACTAAAATCATATTAAGAGTAATTATGTGGTACAATTTAATAATTTAAACAGAACAAATTGAGATGGAATAAAAATAAATATTTTTAGAAAATATAATGTAGATCTGAAACAGGAACAAATATAGATAATAAAAGAGCATGGTGATCACAATGACTTAAAAACATGCATGTTGAATGCTTTTTTCAAGATTTTTTCCTAGAACAAATACATCCCAATTTGAACTCTAAGACATTGGGAAATCAGTGCAAGCGGAGTTCTTGGGGTGTCATGAGGAAAAAAAATTCCTGAGGCCCCCCCGCGGGAAGATGGGGTTTTGTGGTAAGCTTTATTGATGATGTAAAATTAAGGGAGTTCCCCTATAAAATCCCATCTCTGTCTCACCATGGAAGAAGTTCAATCTTGCCTTCAGCAGGGCCAGAATTAAGGCTACTGCCCAGAGTTTCTGTTCCATATTCAAGTCAAGTGCAGTCCAGCATCTTACTTTGCATCTGTATGGCCAGGGCTCTTGCAGCTGCTTAAGACCACATAGCTATGGAGAGAGAACAGGTGAGCACACAGGCCAGGCGAGTGCAGGTTCTGGAGCAAGAGAACAAGCGAACAAGAGGAAGGGCAGGAGAGAGGGAACCCTTGCAAATTTTAACGAGGCTTTCCAAGATTTCGCACACTTCTAATGGGGTCTACCCCCTTGGCAATCCATTGTTCCCCAGGCTAGACTGACAGACAAGCACTTTTGGTAGATCACCTTGATTTCATTGCATATGAACCCCCCTTTGTTTGATCCTTTCCCCTAGTGGTTTGCTGGGAATGGACCAGTGGTTCCCTGGGGAGTGTGAAGTTGTAGCTTCCTGGTGAAGCTGTCCAGATGTCCAGGCTTGTAATGCCTGGCCTCCTCTTTGCTCTACTATTAATGTGAGTAACTAGCTAATTGTGATGACAACAGTATTATCTATAGTACCAGGACGTTAGAGATATTTTTTAATATGTTTGTATTGACTTTAGAGAGAGGAAGGGAGAGGGAGAGAAAGATAGAAACATCAATGATGGGAGAGAATCACTGATTGGATGCATTCTTCATGCTCCCCACTGGGGACCCAGCCAGCAACCCGGGCATGTACCCTGACCTGGAATCGAACCGTGATTCATAGGTCGATGTTCATTCACTGAGCCACACTGGCCAAGCTGGAGATTCTTATTTATCTCTGTTTGTTGTCTTAACTGCTAGAAGTTGGTAGAATTATAACAACAAAAGGTGGAGCCACTCTGAAGGCGATGCTTTATCATTCAAATGGTATAATATCTGAGAACACAGCAATGTGATTTATTGTAAAGTCTCTCTGGCATTTTTATCTTGAAAATAGTTATAGAAACAATGGATAAAGGCATTAAAATAACTCTGATAATCTCCAGTTTTATCTCCCCTGAGAAATATTTGGGGGCTTGCTAAACCCACACCCAGGACCAAACCCAGAATGAAATTAAACAATTTTATTTGCTGGCTAACCTGATTTTAAATAATATTTTTCTTCCCCAAGGGAGGAGTATATGAAATATGATCATCTTTTCATTATGAGATTACAGACTGTGTGTCTTATGAATCCCTAGTGTAAGTATTCTAAGCCCTATGTACCAAAGAGTAGTGACTAGAATATTTCTTCTCAGGAGATTTCCCCCCTCCTTCTTAATTTCTTTTCAGTGGGGTTGTAAGGATTTCCTTTTTACCAGTCTTTGAAAGGAATTGTTGCTCTATTATGAGTGGTAACTTTAAAAAGAACATCAAATTATTAATATATTTCATTACTTCCCAGGTATTAATTTTGAAACTTCTTTCAATCATTATACTTAGATATAGTCTACTTTCAAACCTACTTGCTCCTTGGTGGCACTATTGAGTCCCTTTATGCCTTTACAGCATGTATCACTCTTATTACAATTTTCCTTCGTTTTTCGCTGTCATCTGACCAGGAGCAGCTTGGGCACAAAGGCTGTGAATTATTCATATTTTTATTTTCATGAACTACCATAGCCTCCATATAGTTTGAAGAAAAAGTAAATGTAGAAATAAATCGTGGGTTGATATAGAGCTTTAATTTTAAAAGAAAATAATGCAAACAACATTTGCTCTTTAAAAAAACCCACAATTTTAATAAAACATAGTTTTACGTACCCTAGGAATGGTCAAAAAACAAACACACACAATGTGTTTAGAATTTCCCTTAGAGAAGTACAACTACTCCATTCATTTACATTTTTGCTAAAAAGGCTATTCTTTAGTTAGAAAGGTCATTCTTGTCAATTAAACACACATTCTGGAAGGCAATGAGGAAAGGGATATTACACTCAACTGTAAAGTCAGATCAACTACGTAAACCTTGGCAATAAGTAAGATGATGAATGTACTAAGAAATAAAGGCTTTGGGGTAGATGGTATTTCAAATTACAGTAAAATCCCTACAGTCTCCAAATACAGGTTATATGGTATGGTATTGCTGAATAACACCAATCTCTGGCCAGCCCGAGTTCTCAAAAAGCAACAGCAGGGTGGGTGAAAGGTGATAGTGGGGGTTGGCGGGGAGGGGGGGGGGTGGTTGGCAGAAGGAAGTACTAAGAAATGATTGTCATGTATCACTTCAGTCTTTCTCAGATTAGTATAGCGTGTACACTTTATTTGTAACCGTCAGTCATTTTTCCATTTTAAAAAAATGATAACTTATTTCTTATTTTACCACAGAGTAGCTGGAAGACAAACTAAAAAAGTTTATTCTTTTTTGTTAACCTTGTATTATCACAACCTCACATTTTGTGTAGTTAAATTTTTTGACCTTACTGAGTTGTGGCAGGGTTTCACCGCTTACATAATCTAAAAATAAATTCCAGTCATGCCGAGATTATTTCATGGGTAAACTGCATTTTAACTTGCAATACGTCTTGCAAATTACAAAAATTTCATATTATCCTCAGTGTCTTAAGAGTAAACAATACTATGATTGAAACAACCTTTAACAAATTGAAACTTAAACAAGTATTTCCATCAGAAACAAACCTTAGTCTGATTGAATGTACCCAATTGTAATTTTGGTTTACTTAAATAAATATTTTAATTTGAAAATTTTTTCCAAGGCACATGTGGTCATACAGTAATTAACATATAACACAGTGCTTCATAATGAAGACTTCAAAAGTATTGTGTTACTGAAAGAGTAAGAGTTAGAAATCTAATTTTATATAGAGATTAAAAAAAATAAATTTCAAGAGTATTAAATCTACATGGCACTGGAAGAGTACAATTTATTAACTTTAATTATATCCCTGATGATACTCATCAAAGGAAAACAAGGCAATGGCCAATAAGCACTGTATAGGTGAAGTTTTCTTAAATAAACTATCGTTTTGCATTATTTTTTATCACATAGTTATTTGATTCAAACGTAGCCTGCTTTGAGTATAATTGATTATATTTAAGGTAATACTGACTGACAATACTAATTGTTTGGTGTAATAAAACTGCATTATAACTCTTGCTCAAATGTTGAATGGGCAATATATTTAATATGCACAGAGCTTAGCTTTTCTTAACGTGTCTCCAATGGGTTTCATGTTCATTTTTTGTGTTAATAAACTTTAAAATAATTCATTGTTTGAAAATTTATTTAAATATGTCTATAAATGTATTTTGATACTTCAGTTTAACACATAACAGTTAAAACAAAAAAAAATTCTCCAGAGAAAACCTAAGCTAATACTATTTTTTAGTTATGCCAATCCAAAAAACAAAATCCCTTAATAAGCAAGAAATCCCTGTAAAATTACCTACTGACCAAGCTGAAACTTATGCAAAAACCATAGCTTTTGTGTACCTAAGATAATACATTTAGATCAAATTTGGAATGTTTTTTGGGGCAATCATTGCAATTAAGCATATTCAAACCCTTCACCTCTTTGTCACAGGTAATTCATAGTTCACTTCCAAAAGCATCTTTATAGTCAAGTACAACTTTGTGAAAGCCAATGGCCATTGCTTAGTCATTTGTTTTTAAAGAGAAAATGCCATACTTCAACAACACTGCACAATTCAAAAGTCAACTGTATTTCTTTTTCTAAGCATTTTCTAAATTTGCATATAAAGAGCTAAAATTAACATATATAAACAAGAACAGAATTATAATCACTTTTGTGAGCTTTAACAAAGATTTCTTAAATATCTACTTACCAATTTTGTTTTTATTATGAACACTTTTTACTTATAATTGTGGCAAATTAAACATTATTTGGGGAAAGCACATTATCAATTAAATGCGGTTTTTATTGTTTTAGTCAGTTGACTAGATGAGAAATACATAGTTACAATTATAGTTTCTCAGATAAGCAAAATATTGTTAAGGTCAACATTCTTATAATTATCTGCTCTGTGATACATTGCTTTATAGACTATACCTAACAGCTTAATTTTTCTGCAAATATTTCTTAAGCCTACTCAATAATATTTTAACCTCTTCATTTCAAAATGCTTATTGGAGGCTGACAGAAAGTAAATGGAGGAGAAGAAGACTTCCCTAAGTTTATTTTTATAGATTTTTTTGTACTCCTAAGACTTTTTAAATTTATTTTTTCTTTATGTACTCCTAAGATTTTTGATTAGCTCATTCACAATTACATAAACCACCTATGCTAAGCCATTCCATATGCTCCAGGCTATTATTTCCTGGGGGAAAACAAATCCTTTGAATGTCCTCTTGAGAGAAGACCTCATGGAAAGAATTTGGAGAGCACAGATTGCAGAATTTCAGGATTTTTATTCAGGAACAAGAACTTTCTGTAATGATTATGGGATCTGCCCCTAAATCCCACCCCTTAAATGAGAATTCTTTCTGTCTTCCCTCCTTCCTAGTCTACGCCCCAGACTGATGGATTCCCGCTGCAGGCGGTCCCCCCTCCCAGGGGAAAAATTAAGTTCAACGTATGTACTGTCCGTGGTGTCATAGTAACAGATTTGTCTTATCATAGCCGTTTAAATTGCTTATTTCTATTCAGAGCTGAGCTGTTCAGATGTTTGGGTTTCCAGAAAAGCAGTTTTCCTTATTAATGACTTCAGTTTCTTTTGTTAACTTGATACTTTGTCATTTATTAAATGGTATCTTGGAAACTACTACAGTGAGAGAATAGTTTACTCTCTTTATATACAAGACATAAATCAGGACTAATGATTGTTTTAAACCACTTAAGGATATGTAGCACAAAAAGAAGAAAAAATGCCCAGTTCCAAATGTTACACAGTTAAAAAATGTGCTCTTTGCTTCCACAGGGGTGGTAGAAAATTTTGCAATAATACTGACTAAATGCAATCAATATATGACATCCTTGATGAAGTAATTTAAAGTTGAAAAGTATACACAGAATTTGCAGTTCACCTTAGCAATTTTGTGGACCTGATGGTACCCATATCAGGGATCCTCTCCTTCACTCCACCCACTTTATGGACATTGAATTTAGAAATGTAATGCTCCTTAGTGTTTATCTTTTAATGCAATATTTCCAGATGCTGGTACCTCAACCCAATAGTATAAAGTCGGTTTTCCAAAATCCTTTGCTAGGTTATTAAAAAATCCGCTTAAAATTCAGATTTCCAATCTATTCCAGTGTCCTCCTGCTGCATGACCATCGTGAGTCCCCGTCCACAATACCAAGCCTTCCTCCAATGGATCAGCCTGCAGGTCCACTCTCCATTGTGTGAGGATCAGTGCCCCATGGGGCTGACCACTGGGATTTCTTCTTCTACATCAAGTCCTCCTGTCACCCCCGCTTGTTGTAGTCTTGTTTCTTTCCCCTTCCCACACTTAGTCAATAGCTCAGTCTCTTTGTTTTGCCTTCGCTTTTCTGTCCAAATTTTGTGTGCTTACAAATGAACTCCTTAAGCCCTTCAGTAGCACACCACAAAAATCGTCATTTCCCTGTGAACATTTTCTCTGGAAAATTTTCAAGTTGCTTCCTTCTTGTCCTCTTAGGATGACACAGCAGACCAGCCTTTTCCCACAAACTTTGGCCACTTTATTCTTGCATCACCTAGAATTCCATTTCACGTTCTCCTTCGTCTCTCTCTACAACTGAAGGCAAAGTATAAGGTTGTGTTTTAACTGTGACTTGTAGTCTAGCTTCTAACCCAGAATCTAGGCTGTATTTGGGAGAGAAGAGGGGAGGGGGGCATCTTAAAAGTGATTAGAAAGGAATTTGATAAAAGGAAATCATGTTAACTTGCTAGTTTTAGTCAAAATGTGCTAATGGAAGACAGATTTGCTTTATCTTTTGTTTTTACCCTTCTTCCATCTTCACAACTTGCATTTTTACATGATTACTGTTGTTGTCATAAAATAAAATCCAAAACGGATTGTTTGAGACCCTGAAGGAAGGAAGGCTCAAGTGAAGAGGGCTAGAGAATAAACATATATATGATCAAGTGAATCATTGAAAATTTTTCAATTTAATTGGGATTTATAGCTCTCTACAAATCTCAAAACAAAGGGATGGAAGAGTTAATAACAAGTTGCTCTTATAGCAGAATCTGGCCCATTTAAAAATAATATTTTCTCTGATCATCTTTTTCCTTGGTGATCACATGCATTCAGTAGGAATCACAGTAGAGCTTTGAAAAAACTTGCTGAGACTTTACAAAGTGAGCCAGCAGAAATATCATGCAGAGATGTGTACATGATACCTCACAAATGAAAAATAAATAGAGGCTTCAGAAAAAGAACAATAGGTTCAATGGAACTTAGAGTGGTAAAGCACCAGAATTATTTATATAAATATAAATATATATATATATATATATATATAATCTTCCTTGTGAAATTATCTAGAAAATGAGTTCACGGAAAGTCAGCAGTCTCTGTATGGAAATATTTGACCTACCCTTGATCTAAACCAAAGCAAGATTTCTTTCAGCCCATACTTATTATTTTGGTTAAAGTAATTTTTTTTAATTTAGTTATTTTATTAGCCATAGAATAAGAACAACTCCTAATGCATCTATTAATCAATTTAGAAAGCACAATGAAGTTAGTTTGCAGTTCAAATTAAAATTTCGTTTTGAATAAGTAAAACTGCATACTAGAGAGGTCCAAGCTATGTAAATCACCCTAGCTTCCCCACTAGTTTCCATTTTTCAGTATGTCAGGTCTTGTGTTAGGTTCTGAAATTGGAGCCTGGCCTAGGCGTTCCTAGTTAATACATGGCCTGTTTTACTTCACAGGGTGCTTGCTTTCAGCATGCCAAGGAAGGTACTGAAAGTATCCCACAGGGGATTGCATGTTAATATTATGGCCAAAAGTGGTAGTTAAATCTAGTTCTGATCTGTAGTTTCTCGGCTGAACTTTGAAAGTAGCAGACTGCCTTGTCTCATATAGCATTTTAAGAGATTTTTTTTTTTTTCAGGCCTGTTCATTGCATTTGGAAAGGGTTTATTCCTCCAGTGTACTTAAGATTCATGTGCGATTTCTTTCTCTTTTCTTTATTATCAGTACTTTTATCTAATGAGTTAATTATTTACAGTTGGCAATTTGTAAAACTACCGTTGTTTTCTTTATTTACTGGTTGAGCACACACTGTGTGGGTGGGCAAAACACTATTGCAGGGCCCCACCATGCCAGCTGGCCACCTCAGGGCCTCACGGTGGGTGTTCAGCTCCCTCCAATTGCCATATGACATGAAACAGGGCTGTGACCCCTCACAGCACTTCTGCTTGTAAAAGTGAGCGAGCTATAAAAACCACGATGATTTCACCATCAGTAGGTCCTGCAATGATACATTCCATGCTTTGGATTATTTACTGTGCACGTTCAGCAGAGTAGTGCCTTGTCAAATGGAGCAGTTTGAGAATGTTGAAAAAGACTGGGAGTCAGTCGCGGTTGTTAAAGGTTCTCTTTAGGCACAACAGCCAGAAAGTTACTATTATTTATCACATCTTGTCACACATACTGTACCAATTTGAGATCAGCCTCCTATAGGTTTAATATGTTGTGTCTCCTTTGTGTGGGATGTTATATCTAAACTCATTTTAGAGTCTCTAGTTATTGGAGTATAGAGAGCCAGGATAAGATTTCAATTTGGTTTTATTCTCCTTTGACCGTCTGAACCATATTTCCAAGCAATGTGAATTGAAATTGTGCATCCTGAGCTCCTTTAAAGACGAATGCACTTGTGGAACTATGCTAATAATCAGAGTATTGACATGCTAGGGATTGATACTTCTCTTTGGTTTTTATGGATTTACATGTACAGATGCATAAAGAGCAGAAAAAAAGCAGTGCAAGAATGTAATGATACAATCTTATTCAACCAACAAAGGCTATTAAACCTGGGGTTTGTCCCACCAGGAAAAAGGAGAAATCTCAATGACATTCTGGTAAACTGAAAATGGATCCAAAATATCCTTCTGTATTACTGCAGAGAAAAATTATTACATCACAAAAATCTATTTAGAAACTTTAAAGCAGCCATTCTCAACCTGTGGGTCGCGACCCCTTTGGCGGTCGAACGACCCTTTCACAGGGGTCGCCTAAGACCATCCTGCATATCAGATATTTACATTACGATTCACAACAGTAGCAACATTACAGTTATGAAGTAGCAATGAAAATAATTTTATGGTTGGGTCACAACATGAGGAACTGTATTTAAAGGGCCAGAAAGTTGAGAACCACTGCAAAGCATTATTCTGAATTAGATATGGGAACAGTGTACAAAGAGAAGGACACACAATTTCACTGAGAAATAGTAGACTGGTGCTCCTTGACTTACGAGGGGGTCATGTCCAGATAAACCCACCCTAAATTGAAAATATTGTAAATCAAAAATGCATTTAATATACCTCACCTACCAAACATCATAGGTTAGCCCAGCCTACTTTAAATGTCTCAGAACACAATGCGGTATCCAAAAAACTCAGGCAACACAGTACACTGCAAAGTATTGGCTGTTTACCCTCATGAATGAGTGTCTGATTAGGACCTGCTGCTTGCTATGGCTGCCCAGGATCACAAGAGCTTGCAGCGGTTCTCAACCTGTGGGCTGCCAACCTGTGGTTCGTGACCCCTTTGGGGGTCGCCTAAGACCATCGGAAAACACATATATAATTACATATTGTTTTGTGATTAATCACTATGCTTTAATTATGTTCAATTTGTAACAATGAAAATACATCCTGCATATCAGATATTTACATTATGATTCATAACAGTAGCAAAATTACAGTTATGAAGTAGCAACGAAAATAATTTTATGGTTGGAGGTCACCACAACATGAGGAACTGTATTAAAGGGTTGCGGCATTAGGAAGGTTGAGAACCACTGTAATTATAAATGTGTTTTCCGATGGTCTTAGGCGACCCCTGTGAAAGGGTCATTAGACCCCCAAAGGGGTCTCGACCCACAGATTGGCGACCCACAGGTTGAGAACAGCTGGCTTATGGGATTGCTGATTGCTACCCTGGGGAAAGATCAAAATTCAAAGTAAGGTTTCTACTGAATGTGTGTCACTTTTACACCATCATAAAGTCCAAAACTCATATGTGAACCTTTGTAATTCAGGTAGCATCTGTGTAGGGTTGATGGCACTAAACTAAATCTCCACCACAGGGGTAGGATATGATACCCTTCAATGCCTCTTTGAGTGTTGAACATCTATGATTTTATGACTGCAGATGAAATTTTCCACATTTTGATATTAGAATGTCAAGAATTTCATAATGTTTTAGTATTTTTATGCTTTTATTTTCAAAACAGTGAGGGTTTATGTATTGACCAGGAAACAGTAGAACCGGAGAAATGGAGATAGCTCGATTCTACCATGATGGGAGAGGAACTGGGGTATTTCCTTCTCTTCTCCAATCACAGACTTTCTCATTACACACTGAAAGTTTAAGTCAATGAAATCTCTACACTTAGTTCACAATTATCAATTTTCAGGAAACTTAATTACTTATTTCACTCTGTTACTTATTTCAATCATTCCTGACTTTAATGAACCAGTTAGGTTCCCAAAACACATGGAGAACATAAAGGATAACAGGTTTTTGTTGTGCCAACTAAAAATACTAATAAGTCTAACACATACTAAACTTGATACAGTTTTGTTTTCTTTTACTTTATTTTGTTTTGGTTCTCTTTGGAATAATACAAAGAACACGAGATTAATAGTCTTTCCTAATGTTTTATTTTTTTTTAACAAACCATAGTTTAATTATATAGGGTGAAGATAAACCATTCATATCTCTTACTTCTCCAGTGAAACTTAAAAATGAGCATATTTGAAACATGCAGGCTTCTCATCTTTAAGTCCTTAGTTGTTTAACCCTGTTGTGGCTGTTCAGTATGTTTTACAGCCTTGGACCCCTGCAAAATCCAGCAAGATTTTGGGGGTACCCCTCTATCCTGCTCCCTCACACCAAGGCCAACTGAACCAGGAATATGCTGACCTGAGCAGGTTGGCAAACCTTTTTCATATCCTGTAGTTGACTTTTATATGCAGGAGTTGTTGATAGGCCTAAGGGATGTGAAACCATAGTACAGTGGGGCCTTGACTTACGAGTTTAATTCGTTCCGTGATGGAGCTCATAACTCAAATTACTCGTATGTCAAATCAAGAAGTGAACGAGTGAGATACATGATGCTGGGCTGATGTTGTGGCGTTCACTGTGATGTTCGCTGCGCCAACCAGTGGTGGGGTATCTGAAGCTGGCTCATAACCCAAATTTTAGCTCGCAACTCAAAGCAAAATATCGGCCAAGAGACGGCTCGTATCTCGAAAAACTGGTTAGTCGGGACACTCGTAAGTCAAGGCCCCACTGTATAAAATTGTGCACATTTCCTTAAATCATCACTTTTATTCTCAGATTAGTCAATATTTTGTCTTTAAAGAAATGTTTCCCTACCTTGGTTTTAAAACATTATTTATATCTATCTTTGTTGATTCAGACATTATTGATAAAAGAAATAGAAAGACTCAAGACATGATGAGATTAAGAGAAGTTTACTATTACGGGAAGTCTGATTTAACACTGATGAATTGTGCTATAGAGAATGAGAACCTCGAGTTAATGTCAAAGAATAAATCAAGGAGTTTGTTTAAGCATTTGCTTATATATAGCTACAGCTGAGGGAAAGGAGTCCAGGGGAAGACAATCTTACTCCAAAAGCAAGGATGGAACTCATAAAGGCAAAAGCCACAGTGTTTTACAGGGAAAAGTAATTAATCACATTAGACAAGACTCTGCTATACTCAAAATTAGTGACTGTAGCATTGCTTGATGTGACATTGCTGAATAAATGGATAACATCTAACATCTGAATTGCCACTTGGAGTAAAAACAATTATAGGGGAGGGGAATAAATTAATAAATAAAAATTAAAAATACTAAACTAAAGCAAATAAACAAAAATTAAAGTGAAGTTTAAAGGAACTGTCAAATGTATGGGTTTTTCAAATTAATGAGTAGCCTATGGAGGGATGCAGAAGTACTGTAGATATCATTTGTGTTACTCTATTTTAATCCCTCTCCTGAAACCTTGCTTACAATTACAAGAGCAGTATACTTCACTGCAAAGTAGAATGGTGAATTGCTTAGAAACAAAATTATGATTGATTATTTTAAATTTGAAAACATTCATTCTGTTGTAGTTTTAGGACTATTTCAGAATGCTTAAGGGCTTAAAGCTGAGCTAATAAAATTAGCATCATCAGTGATGGTGACCATCACAACAATAATTGATTCACATTAATGGATGCTTCATGGAGATGAAAGCTTACGAAGCTGGATATAGTCTCAAAGTATCTTCCCACAATACCAACACTTTTTTTAAAAAATATATTTTTATTGATTTTTTACAGAGAGGAAGAGAGAGGGATAGGAAGTTAGAAACATCGATGAGAGAGAAACATTGATCAGCTGCCTCCTGCACAACCCCCACTGGGGATGTGCCCGCAACCAAGGCACATGCCCTTGACCGGAATCGAACCTGGGACCCTTCAGTCTGAAGGCCGGTGCTCTATCCACTGAGCCAAACTGGTTAGGGCACCAACACTTATTGATCAGAAAAGAAATACACTATTGTTATCATAGAGAAATCTTGCAGATGCCACCATCACTAAGTGATTGATTTAATATCATTAGTAATAGACAAATCAGCATCAGGTATTTCCTAATATGACATACTGAAAATAATTTAAAAATCACTTCTGTGACATTCCATCAAAACACAAAATTGGAATATAACCATAAGAAAATATTAGACAAACCTAAATTGAGTTTCTGTATATTTTATAAGTGTCAAGGACTTGAAAGACAAGGGAAGCAAGAGTAAAGACCGTTTCCAAATTAAGAAGATTAAACTGCATCAGAGCTAAACGGAACATGTTATAGGATTGTACCAGATAAAGGACAGTAGTGGAGACATTGTCAACATTAGAATAAAGTGTACAGATTAAATAATTTTATTATGTCAGTGATGACTTCCTGATTTTTATAATTGTGCTATGATGATATAAGAGAGCTTTTGTTTTTAGGAAATTATTTAGGGGCAGAAGGAATCATGTCTGCCATTGATTTCCAAATGGTTCAGAAATTTTATAGGCTATATAGTTTCTTTGGTAAACTAGTCACATTGGGAAATCTGGGTGTGCATTTTATGCAGGAATTCTTTGTACTATTTTGCAATGTTTCTATAAGCCTGGTATTACTTCTAAGTGAAATGTTAAGATTATAAAAATATAGTCTCAAAATCCATGATAATCAGAAGTCTCTAGTCAGTCCTGATGATCCATACCTTAAATCTGCTCTAATCATGGTAGTTTTTGCCCAGTCTTTGCTGATTTGCTCCCAAGATATCTTGACTTATGTTTTTGCCAGTCACACCTCACATAGTTTTGTCAGACATGGATTGCATGTTTTTGCGTCTATAAAATTTCATTCTGGTTATTGATTTTATTAGAAATTCCTTAAGTGCAAAATAATTTGACCTTATCCAGAAGAAGATATTTACTAAATGTTTTCTGAGTTCCTTCATCTGGAAGCCTTGAAATATCTCCTATGTCTACAGCGGCAAAAGTAAAGACAAGTGGACAAATAGATATGCAGATAGTGCATCTTCTCAGGAAAATTAAGGTCTGAAGCAAATTTTTCTCAACTCTAACAAAATTTCATAGTCTTTCATGTGCTGTCTCTGACATGTAATAGATAACGCTGGAACACCCATGTTAGTGTTATATTTGTATTATTGGACCCATCCATCGTTCTGGCCCTATCAGGCTAGACCAGAGTATAAATTTAACCTGAACAACAGATTCAATGAATTAGCTAAGGAGCAGACTGATATTAAAAACAACAAGAACAACCAAAATGGAACTCATAGACACATACTGTAGGTTTTGGAGCTACAGTTTCATTTAAAATTTGAGACCTGAAAGAGCATCAAGATAAATCTAAGTAAAGTTAAGGACAGAGACTATGACTCAACAGAGAAACCAAACGCAAGTAGGAAAGAGACAGTTTGTCCTGAGAGTGAGTGAAAAGGATCAGACATGGTCAGTCAGCACTTCCTGTCCTGATAGGCAGTTACTCCTGGTTCCACATCACCAAAGCCACAGAGCCTTCTTTCCCATGAACTTCCTGGTACCTTTTCAGGAAAGTCTATATTTGGGCTGGACCTAGTTTCTGCTCCTTGAAACAATGGACACTTAATAAACATTTTTACTCCTGGTGCTCAGAGCTAATTCCTAAAGGAATAAATAGCTAGTAGATATGAGATTTTAAAAAATAATAATAAAAAGATTAGCCATTCACAAAATTCTTAAACAGAGTCATGGGCCAGGCTCTAGTTTCTTAAATTGAAATTTAAAATAGTGCTATGAAACTTTCTCCTTTTCTAAATTAACCATTTGTATTATTTTCTGAGAACTGCCATCACCAATTCCTGCTAATTGAGTGGCTTTAAAACAATAGAAATATATTTTCTGACAATTATGAAGGCTGATAGTCTAATATCCAAGTATTGTCAGGGCCAGACCACTTCTGAAGATTCTAGTTGTGGATCCTTCCTGGTGTCCTAAGCTTCTGGAACCCCCATCCCTTGCCTGATGGCAGAATAATTGGAATTTCTACATCTGTCTTTACACGGCCATCTTCTCTGTATGTCTCTCCTCCGTTTACAATGACACCAGTCAAATGGATTAAAGGCTGAACCTGCACCAGTGAAGTTAGGCAACAATTTATAGAGAGCAAATTATCATCTTGTTCTCAGAGGAGGAGTAAATTTTAGTTAAGAACAAAGTGTTAGGGTGACTATTCTCTCTGAGAGTAAAAGCAATGTAGTGTCATAAATAAATGACTGATTTTAGTTTTTAATTTACAACGGGATTTTAGGACTAAAAATATAACTCCCTGATACTTTTCCCTGTTAGCATGGTTTGAGGTACTGTGCATCAGACAACACGTATCACAGATAAGCATTCTCAACATAAATGTAATCATCATTTAACAAGTGAGGAAATTAAACATCAGCATTACAAGCATTCTTGCTAAAATCTAATCCAGTGTCTATAATTACAACTAAGGTTTTCTTATTGCTATTAAAAAGTGATGTTATGTGTTAATTGCACTAATTAATTGTGCTAATTATAAATTTGATAATTAAATTTGATAGCTATGTAGTAAAAAATGAGACTTACATAAATATTTTCTTTAAAAAATGTGTTTTTTAAGAGGAAGAGAAATTAACCATAAATAAAGTGTGGTTATCTCTGAGGCACAAAATTCTGAGTGATTAAAAATGTATAATTATTTTTCAAAAAATTTAATTATCCATTATAATTTTACTTATCATTTCTTATAATATAAATGTATTTTCTACTTTCCTAAAGGAAATATAAATGAAGAAAGGACTTCCCTATTACCAAATATAAATGAGTATAGATTTTTAATGTAATTAGCTTTTTTCTCAATGTAGATTTCCACTTATAACAGTGTATTTTTCAGCAGAAATCATGTCATTGAATTTGATTTTTACTTTCTCTAGGTTCAGGGCCAGGTAATTGTATTACATTAATGTAGTTCAAAACAGGTAAATTAATATCTTAATAACACTAATTATCCGTGCCATTAATTTATATTGAAATCGTGGTTTAAATTAAATGCACCAAGTCTTAGCTTAATTATAGAACATATCCCTAAGCTGATTGAAGATATAAAAATTATTTGTGATGAAAACTCAATAGTGAATAGTTAGACTGCAGCATACATCTTGAACAAAAGTAGACTTTTGTGGTAGTCTAGCCTCATACATGAAACAACTATAACATAATATATACTGTGCTCTGGAAATTCCTGATAGTGTATAAACCAACTTGATACTGATTAAAGCCAAAACACTGGTTGTTCGTTTTATTACTCTTGACATACATAAGTCTTTGTTACTGGAAAGTGGTGTTGGATGAAAGATTAAGTAGGTATATTTCTCTTGGGATTTTGTCACAGACCTGGTATTTCTTTCTAGACCCCCCACACTATGTAAAGATATAGATTTAATAAACAAACCATTTCTGATCTCAGCAAGGAACTTAGCAGGGATTTTGAAAGTCAAACACACAGGAGCCATGCTTGACTGTGGTGGTAAAAGTAACATCTGCCTGAAAGATTTAAACAACAGGCTTTTTAAATCACTTTTAAAGCCACAGTAGGAGATGTGACAGCCATAAGCAATACCTCAAGCCAACCAGGAACAGAAAGCTGGAAGAAGTCAATTGCACTCAAATACTGAAATAATCTCCATCAAGGGCAAACAAGAGAAACAACTTACAGTTCCTGTTTATCTCTGTCTACCTAAGCATTTTTGTACTGGTTCTGGTCTTCATTAATGAATATAAACTGACTTTTAAGAAAGAAAAGAATTACTGCTGGAAAAAAAAGTTCATTTCTGACTGTTACAATTACAATAGTGACATATTTTCAAAGTCAATTTAATTTCAAATCTAGTACTTTACATAGGGCATTTAGGATATCAAGCAATATGTATCAATTAGTACTGGTCTAGATAAGGATGTAAACATAAGGAATCTAGCAATGGGATAGTAACAGAGTTCTGGAAAACTAAGGTAAAAAGATAACCCAACTTACACAAGTCTTTGAAATTCATTTAAATGTGTTGCATCTTTTCTATAGTACTTGTAAACCAAGAAAAAAAATAGTGAGGATTTCATATGCATTTTTACTTTATCTGCTTTGTTGTACTAACACTGTTATTGGATAACTCACTTGATCAAAACACAGCAAATAGCCCTAGCTGGTTTGGCTCAGTGGATAGAGTGTCGCCCTGTGGATTGAAAGGTCCTAGGTTTGATTGCAGTCAAGGGCACATGCCCAGGTTTCAGGCTTTTTCCCATTAGGGAGCGTGCAGGAGGAAGCCGATCAATGATTCTCTCTCATCGTTGATGTTTCTCTCTCTCTCCCTCTCCCTTCCTCTCTGAAATCAATGCAAATATATTAAAACAAAAAACAAAAAATACAGCAAATAAAGTTTAAAACATTGTATGGACTCCAAAGAAGAAAATACATATTGCTATTCAACTTCTTATATACACGTCCATAAAAATTCAGAAAATTATTTTTTCATGTTTACATAAGTTCAACTCAAAAAAAATACACCACATGCATTTCTATTTAATAGAAATCCTGGGACAATCAAAGAATGAAGAAAATTTAGGAAACTAGGGAGGAGACAAGGAGGATACTGTGTTTCCCTGTAAATAAAAAACAAAGTTAATATATACATTCCCTTTATCCTGTTCCCCGGTAGGAAATTTACTAAGAACTCAGGGGCTCTCTACAGTAGCTCATTAAATATTACAAAAAATGAGCCATGTAATGGCATATTAATGAACGTCAAAATGTTTTATAGGAAAAAAAATCACTACTGAGTCAACCATATAGTTAATGTACAATTAGCCGTTATCTGTAATAGATGACAATTTTTCTCAAAACTCTCTCTATAATGATCATCAACCAATCTGAGAGAAGTAAAACAAAAGGACAGAGTTTCACTAAAAAAATGGTCAAGAATTTTCACAAGAAACACTTTGAAGTATTTTTTTCTCTGTTACCTGTACAATCATGGCAGATATACAACCTCCAGCTCTCTGAATACAGTGCCTTTAGTCTATTTGCATTTTATTGAGAATTGACTCCATGCAAAGCATTGTGCTGAATATGAAGATTTCTTTTTTAAAGTATTACTTTAGACTGAAGGACCACCTAAAGTCAAGGAACACACCTGGTAAGGGATTATGTGACAGTTAGGACTGGAACCTATGTCTTATGACACCAAATTCAGTAATATTTCTTCTACATCATAAATGGTAATTTATCCCGTACAATTATAATATCTCACATATTTAATATAATATATATGTATATATAATATAATTAATATAATATAATATAAATCTTTAATATATGGCTATAAAAAATATCACAAAATCCTGAATATAGTATCAATAGAAATATATGTTATAATTTATTTGCTTCTGTCCCATGGTATTTATTGATGTGTGTGTATATATATTCCTCTAAAGGCTGCAATATTTTATAAAGCATGCTTGATTTAAAAACTGTCAAATAGGTAAAAAAAAAAAGTGAGAATAAACCACAACTTGCAAATCATTTCATGATTGTAAACATACCCTGCTGACTTTCAAAATTACTAAAATGTCATAAAGAGTTTTTATTTGAAAGTATTTTCCTCTGCAATATAAAACATAAACATAAAACAATAGTTGTCCTTGCTTCCACTCGTCTGAAAAGCTTCAAAGTGGTTTAAAGCATAGCTAACTGTCTGAGAATGCAGGAATCATAACAAGATTCTGGGTACCTTAGAACCACATCCAGTGACATAAGATTTGGCAACAAATAACACCTGAATTTTTACAGAATACAAATATATTTGTATATTTTTCTTACTATTTTTTCTGTATTTGGAAGGTATGTAGATCTGAAGGACTTGGCAATTTCTAGTAAAAACAGATGTACTCTAATCATTATTTCCTTTACATGCTGATGATTCCCTCAGAAATGAAAATCACCACAACTCTATCAAACAGCTATGCTATCAGAACTCAAAGAAGAACATGGGCAGATTAAAGTCGGTAATTCAAATGCAAATGAAAGGATGTATAAAAATGTATTGAATAACTTTTCCTAAATGACCATCTGCTAATCACCTGTTTAACAAATTATTTATAAAAACTCACGAAGAACACACTCAATTGGTTATCAGTTCATATTTGTGAATAACCTTCTCTTTAAGACTGTCGGCATGAAAGATGATGCACCTGTCCATTTATTTCATAAATAAAGAATCCTTTGACACCATCTTCATGTAAAATTATTGATATAAATATTTAATTTTATTATGGTTTAAAAGATTATTTTAACCCTTATATATATAACCAACAATCAAAAGCAGTAGTTGGATCAACATTAATATTTTTCAAATATTATTATCAGTTTTTCCATTACTCAGATGAATTTCCACTCAAAATTTTAATATATAAAATAATACATAGTTGCTAATTTTTCTTAGAATGTTGAGTTATGCCCATTGTAGCCACTTCGTGTATTTAGCACCTTGTCCAGTCCTTATAGTTTCTTGAAATGTAAGTTAAATTGTAAGTGTGAACTTTGAAGATGAAGAACCACATCCACTGTGACAGTAGAAGAAGGGGTACAGTACACATGGATCATTTGCTTTAATCTGAAGGCTTACAGATGCTCCAAGGAGGGACAGAATCATTTTGGATTTCGAAATGGACTAAATTCTGATGGCCAAATAAATGTTATTATGTAGGGGATATGGCACATACCCAATAGCTGATGAATATTTGATAACATTTTTCTAAATGACTTTGTAAGTGATATTAATATCTTATCAATTTGTTGCCTAGGAGGGTCAAGGTAGTATATACTTGTTCATCAAGAGATTGCAGTAGTGTTTAAATTATTACTTTACAGCATGCTTGTAGACTTCTGGTGCATGATAGAGTGGTGTGGGACGGAGAGCTAGCCCTTAGAAAGGACCACTTTCAGTATAATGAAGGGAATTGGAAAGAAAAAAGTTGACAGAGAGCCCACAATAATGGATAAAATTAAATGCCATAGTTCATTTTTATTCAAATCACTGCCTAAAGATAGATTTGTTTAAAATGATGGAAGAAAACAATGGGTTTAGGGTACTAGAAGCTATTCATGGTTTGATGGAGAACTAGAATGAGTGTGCAAGTAAACCCCATCTTCACATACAGCCCTTCTGGACTCGTGTTTACACACCAATCTAGAAGCACCACAGTGAACACTTCGGGAAAGTTCATTACATATAACTTTTCCATACATTCAATTTGAATGTTTATTCTAAAAACACATAAAAATGGTAGATTTTTTTCCTATTTTGTTAAGTTTTACTTGAATTTTGTCTCACATTTTTACTTCAATTCCAAACTTCCTTGGAAAACATTATTTTTAATAGCTGCTGCTTGGGTGGTATAGTTCTTCATCTGATCATTTCCGTTTGCAAATATTACAAAACATTAAAAGACCCTGAATTTATGAACTACTATTTTCTGCTAAGATTGGTGAAAAATCCTAATTAGAGACTAAGTAGGCACTCCCTCCAATACTTTTAATATGGTCCATATGCAAGAACTTTGGTTTATTATTGTACCTACCACATCAAGTGCCAGAGCTAGACACCATCCAGTCCACTGAGAAAGCTGATGAGGACTCTGTGGTTAATGTAGCCAAAGAATTAAATAGCACTTCCTAAATTCTAGTTGCATAAATGTACAAATATCCATATCTTTTAACATTTTATGATATTTAACTTGTTTTCAGGATTTATATTGAACTGGAGGCCTGGTGCACGAAATTCATGCATTGGTAGGATCCCTAGGCCTGGCCAGCAATCAGGGCCAATCAAGGCCTTCCTTCCCGTGGCTGCCGGCTGCTGGCTGCGGCCTTCCTTCATTCCATGCTGCCCCCAGGTGGTCAGCGCACATTATAGCAAGCGGTCAAATTCTTAAGGGCACAATTTGCATATTAGCCTTTTATTTTATAGGATGGTTTACACATAACTGAACACAATCTTGAACATATTATTTTCAAAACACTCTCATACAACTAACAGTAGACCTCACCTTGAAATATATTTAAAAATAGCACAGCCCTGCCAGTGTGGCTCAGTGGTTGAGTATCAACCTATGAACCAGGGGGTCACAGTTCAATTCCTGGTCAGGGCACATGCTGGGTTGCAGTCTCAATCTCCAGTAGGGGTAATGCAGGAGGTAGCCAATCAATGATTCTCTCTCATCATTGATATTCCTATCTCTCCCTCTCCCTTCCTCTCTCTGAAATCAATAAAAACATATTTTTAAAAAAAGAACAAAAGGGAGAATAGCATTTCTTCTCAATTGAACAATATACGTATATTAGTTTTACCTAGAAAGATTGACAGAAAAAAATAATTAGAAAAGTATTAAAAGGAGCAAACAGACTGAACAAGGAACTGACATGACTAAGAAAACATTAATTAAACCTAACTCAAATCCCTTTTATGTAGGTGCTCCTTTGGGAAAGAGGGGGCAATTGCAAAGGAAGAAATGTCTCTCTTCTTTGGGGAGAAGGTGAACATAATAATGAGTAACTGAGGGGGAGTAGGCAGGGAAAGAAACAGAAGGAGGAAAGAAAGAAGAGAGGGAAGGAGGAAGAAAAGAAGACTGAGTGCACTATAGCCAACCAGCTCTGTAAACAGCAGAGCTAATGAAGTGAGAGACTCACTGCTGCCCAATGAGTACTCAGAGACAGCAAAAAGCAGGAGTGACAATCCATAGGTGGAAGTTATTAGGACCCCACTGGTGCATGATCAGGGCCGGGGAGGGACACAGGAGGTTGGCCAGCCAGGGAGAAACCATGGGAGGGCTCCAGGGAGTGTCCTGCCTGTCTCGCTCAGTCCTAATCGGCCGGACCGCAGCAGCAAGCTAACCTACCAGTTGGAGCGTCTGTCCCCTAGTGGTCAGTGCATATCAGAGCGACTGGTCGACCAGTCAACTGTCTGTCCCTGGTGGTCAGTGCATGTCATAGCGAGCGGTTGAGCTGCCTTAGCATGTCATTAGCATATTAAGCTTTGATTGGTTTAATAGCCAACTGATCGACCAAACATTTAGCATATTAGGCTTTTATTATATAGGATTATCTTTCACTGGATTAGGCCTAGGTTTTCACATACTCACATATTCATCAACTTGCATTATCTTAACATTTACTGAATCTCCAAAGCGGCATCTATAAAACCTTTAAATCTCCAGATCCCTACTGTGATCCTACTGTGTGGCTGTTCTCCCCATTAGAGTAAGCATTTCCTAGAAAACCAGTTCCCTCACTGGACAACAGGCTGCCACTTTGAGGAAGGCCTGTGAAAAGTGGTGACCAGTTTCCTTCCAAGATCTCTGCAAGGTTTCTCCCCGTGACTGGCCAGGAAATAAATGCAGTTTGCATAGTTCCATAATGGCACTTTGTGTGGATTGCCTTTTACCAAACCATTAGTCTAAATTACTTTTAGTGAACTCCACAGCTTACTGATTGTGGGAAGCAATGGGCTGTGAAGCAAGAATTGCTAGAGGGCTCCTTTTCTTAATAGAATTTTTTTTTTTATTGTTTTTGTTTCAACAGCATGTTGGAAACTAGTTCATTTATACAAGCAGTAAATAAGCAAGATGAATGATGTTTCAGCATGTAAAATACAGGCTATTACCAGAAGAATGCAGATAATGCCATGTACTTTAATTTAAACAGGCTGGATTTTGTTGAGGGCCAGTGACATAAAGCAAAGTACTTCAAGACAGGGAGCAGAAGGTGGGGAAGAGGCTGTCTTTTCCCTTCCATGGTAACATTCAATAGGGAAAGCAGGGAGGCAGTGCTGTGGGTCATGCTTTTGACCAATGGCAGGAGAGAGTTGAACATGTGTCTTGAACTTTTAGAATGAACTGTGGTGGTCAAGAAGACAGCTGGAACAACTCCTTAACCTTCTTTTAAGGAGATAACATGGCAAAGAAAGACTATGTAAAGAAGAGCCCGGAGAAGTTTCATAGGATTTGGAGAAAATAGCAGTTGTCTTACCCTATTTGATTAATAAATTCAAATAAAATAATGGTCAAATATAATCTCACAAAATATCTGAAGATTAAATTTACAGTGATAATTCCAATATTTTAGATGATGAGATGTAGCAATTGCTGATGAGAGAGGATAGCTTATTAGACCATACTGATTACTGTCTAATTAGCTGGTATTCAGGTAGATCTACAGAGTGATTTATTGGGTAAAAAGATATAGCCATTAGCTCTTACAGACAAAGAATTTCCATATTACCTGTGATCCATGCTACATTAAACTCAGAGAGAGTAACAACTGCTAAATGTGCAAGACTTGGGCAGGTACATAGTTTAGATTTTATAATAAGAAACAGATTTTAAGCAGATTAGACCTATGTTATCCAGTATGATAGCCACTAGCCATGCATGCCTATTGACCACTTGAAATGTGCCCAGTCCAAATTGAGATATGCTGTAAGTAAAAACTATTCACTGAATTTCAAAGACTTAGTGTAATGTAATTCAAATATCTCCTTTATTTATACCATTGATTACATAAAATTATTTTTACATATTGGGATAAAATGTGTGATTATAATTAATTTTACCTGTTTCCTTTTTTTTTCAATTCGGCATCTAAAAAATTTCAAAATGCACATATAACTCTCATTATATTCCTATTGGATAGTGCTGGGATAGACAATTTTATCAGTTTGACCAGTGCAGATTCACCATATAGAAACTAAGTTGCTTGGTTATTTCATACATGGCAAAAAGAGTTATGTAATTCACTATTTAGTGGTGCTAGGCTTGGTTTATCTAATGCACCTATCTCTATATTAGGGATAGACTTGCCAAGTATGTGAATTTGCTGGTTAGATAACTTTTCTAACATGTGCTGAAAAAGCACTGCCAGATTTTGTTCTAATAACCATTCTTTCTCCACCTTTCTATGTTTTTTTTTTTTTTAAATATGTCTTTATTGATTTGATTTCAGAGAGGGAGGGAGAGGGAGAGAGAAACATCAATGATGAGAATCATTGATCGGCTGCCACCAGCACAATCTGGGATTGAGCCTGCAACCCGGACATATGCCCTGATGGGGAATTGAACTGTGACCTCCTGGTTCATAGGTTGATGCTTAACTACTGAGCCACCAGCGTGCCCAAGATCTTTCCATGCACTGGGACAATGCTTCAACCGAGCCACACTGGGCAGGACCTAAAGGTTGTTTTTATTCTCCTCCTGGAGGGGCGAGTGTCCCGAGGTGGTTTTTTCACAAGCTATGGTAGGCACCCACAGTGTTGTCAAAGAGTTTTGTGTTAGGAAAATATCCAGCTTTGTCCAAGAGGAAGTAGAAGCATCGGCCTTTGACCTTTACAGGCACCATGGCAGGGACTTCACCCCCGTGGTCCACCTTTCTATGTTGATCATTCTCTTCTGTTGACATCAGCATCAGTGTCACAATATCAGCTGCCTATGGGTGCTGATGTAATCACCGATAGGCAGGTAACTAAAACAAATGAAGAGATTCTGTGGAAACTGCTAAACTGCTGTAAATTAGAGAATGTATCTGCTGTTCAAAACAGGGTGAATGCGGCCATATAATTGCTGTAGTTGAGTGACTACATAGTGGATGGATGTGAGAATCCTGTCAAAGCATCATCAGCTTTTTTGTGTGTAATAGAAAATATGTTGTGGATAATTCTCCATCATCTCTCCTCTCCTGCCTCCATTCCCACCATGAACCATTCTCTTCCCTCTCCAACTGTGTTCTGGAAGGTAGTTGCAAGAGAAGGTGGGCTGTATGAGAGAGAGGCTGGATATTGAAGTAGTTATTCCCTAAGACCATAACCCTCCTCCCTCCCAAGAAGGACTTGTCTATGACCACTGCACTCTCCAGACAGGCCTTCTCCCAAAGCTACAATTTTTTTTCAGTTTCAAACAGAATCAACATGCATTGCAATTTTCTAGAAAAGTTTTGGCTTATGTTTCTCATAGATCAATTTCGGGGTGTTAATCTTTTCTATATCACTTTTCATTTTTAAATGTATCCCTATTTTATGATAAAGTATATAGTCACCTTAATTATTTCTTTATAGCTGGATTTTATAACTTCCTATATCTTTGTATTTATCTCATCTTTTCCTCACCTTTAATTTCAAGGCTGTAGACACACTAGCATATTTCCATTCCTTCTTGATACAGTGAAGCTATTTCTTCGAAGAGTTAAGGAATGTCTTCAATGTCAGGGCAGTGGATGTATCTTTGGAATTCTGGCTCCGCAGAATTCTAGCAGTCTTATGAACCAGTGCCTACTTGGTATTTCTAATTATCTTCATTTCTGAAAGGAAGGTTTTATTGAGATTATTCTTTCCTGCTGCTGAACTTGCATTTATGAGGTGTGCATTTATGTGTTGGGGGAGGGAGGAATTAGATAACATGTATTTTAGTTTGAAAGAAGCCTCAGCTGGAATTGATGGGGAATACCCTACATTATCCCAACATCCCAAATCTTAGAGATGGTATCTGCATGTATTAGTAAGTCATCTCCCCTGGAGAGGGAGTGCTGTGTCTGCTTGTGGAAGGAAGAGTGAGCAAAAGGTGGGCCATGGACGACTAATTGCTCCTGCCAAACCAATTTCCCCTCCACGTGGCTAAGGTCTGACCTACAGAACGTAAGGGGATGTGTCATCGATGGTGTTTTGGATCTGGTTACATGCTCAGTCATGCTCGTTCCCCCCTGCCCTTTGGAAGACAAAGCCTGGCAAGGACACAGTGATACAGATTTGACAATTAAAAAAATGATTTTTACAACAATATTTCTTCAAAATGTTGGTGCAAAATGGAAGCTGATGGCCTGCAAAGTTCTACTAGAATAGAATTATGACCCCACTGTGTACTGAAAAGACTGCATATGCCAAAGAAATTAACTTCCATTCTTTCTTTTTTTCCTCCAACTTTTTATTATGAAATTTTCAAACATGCAAAAGAATGGAAAGAGTAGCACAATGAACGCCCAGATATCCTCCACTTAGATCCAACCCTTTTAACAGTTTGCCACATTTGTTTAACCAGTATGTGTGAGCCTGTGGGTACATGCATTTTTTCCCTGAACCATTTAAAGGTAAATTGCAGATGTCATAACACTTTAGTCCTAAAAACTTCAGACTGTTCTCTTATAAAACCATTTAAGACTAAGTCCAGATATCATTCTAATCTTCGCATGAATTTCACAAGAATAAGAACATTTTTATATATAAAAGCCTAATGTGCAAATTGTCCCCTCGGGAGTTCAACTGGGAGACCAGGAGCTCGATCGCTCGCTATGGCGATAACCAGGGGGCAACGCAGAACGAAGGAAGGCCCTAGCTAGCAACCAGAAGGCCCTGATCAGCCCTGATCACTGGCCAGGCCTAAGGGCCCTACCTGTGCATGAATTTCATGCACCAGGCCTCTAGTTTATATATAAAACCATAGTGCCATTCTTTTTTTTTTCCTGGATGGAAAAGTGTTTATTTTATTTTTAATTTATTTTTAATTTAAATTCTTTGTTATTTAAAGTATTACATATGTCTCCTTTTTCCCCCATTGACCTTTCCCCAGCCACTCCCACCCCTTAGCACATGCCCTAAACCCCCTATTGTCTGTGTCAATTGGTTATGCTTATATGCATGCATACAAGTCCTTTGGTTGATCTCTTATCCCTCCACCCACCTTCCCCTGCCTTCCCTCTGTGGTTTAACAGACAGTCTGTCCGATGCTTCTGTGTGTCTGGATCTATTTTAGGTCATCAGTTTATGTTATTCATTATATTCCACAACTGAGTGAGATCATGTGATATTTATCTTTCTCCAACTGGCTGATTTCGCTTAGCATAATACTCTCCAGGTCCATCCATGCTGTTGCAAATGGTTAAGAGTTCTTTCTTTTTTACAGCAGCTTAGTATTCCATTGTGTAGATGTACCACAGTTTTCTAATCCACTCATCTGCTGATGGGCGTTTAGGCTGTTTACAAATCTTAGCTATTGTAAATTGTGCTGCTATGAATAGAGGGGTGAATATATCCTTTCTGATTAGTGTTTCTGATTTCTTGGGATATATTTCTAGAAGTGGGATTACTGGTAAAATGTGAGTTCCATTTTTAATTTTTTAAAAATATATTTTATTGATTTTTTTACAGAGAGGAAGGGAGAGGAGAGAGTTAGAAACATCGATAAGAGAAACTTTGATCAGCTGCTTCATGAGCACCCCCTACTGGGGATGTGCCCGCAACCAAGGTACATGCCCTTGACCAGAATCGAACTTAGTAAATCGAACTTCAGTAAATAGGCTGATGCTCTATCCACTGAGCCAAACCGGTTCGGGCCATTTTTAATGTTTTGAGGAAACTCCATACTGTTTTCCACAGTGGCTGCACCAATCTGCATTCCCACCAGCAGTGCACCAAGGTTCCTTTTTCTCCGCATCCTTGCCAGCACTTGTCGTTTGTTGATTTGTTGATGATATCCATTCTGACAGGTGTGAGATGACACCTCATTGTTGTTTTGATTTGCATCTCTTGAATGATTAGTGACTTTGAGCATGTTTTCATGTCTCTTGGCCTTCAGTATGTCCACTTTGAAAAGTGTCTATTTAGGTGTTTTACCCACTTTCTGATTGGATTGTTTATCTTCCTTTTGTTAATTTGTATGAGTTCCCTATAAATTTTGAAGATTAAACCCTTATTGGATATAACATTGGCAAATATGTTCTCCTATTAAGTGGGCTTTCTTGTTGTTTTGTTAATGGTTTCTTTAGCTGTGCAGAAGCTTTTATTTTGATGTAGTCCCATTTGTTTATTTTCTCCTTAGTTTCCATTGTCCTAGGAGCTGTATTGGTAAAGATATTGCTACAAATATGTCTGATATTTTGTTGCCAATGGATTCTTTAAGAATTTTATGGTTTCACATCTTACATTTAAGTTATTTATCTGTTTTGAGTTTATTTTTGTGTACAGTGTAAATTGGTGGTCTAGTTGCATTTTTTTGCATGTATCTGTCTAATTTTCCCAACAACATTTATTGAAGAGGCTGTCTTGACTCCATTGTATGCTCTTGCCTCCTCTGTCAAATATTAATTGAGCATAATGAGTTGGCTAAATTTCTGGGTAGTCTGTTCTGTTCCATTGGTCTATATATCTGTTCTTGTGCCAGTACCAGGCAGTTTTGAGGACAGTGAATTTGTAATATAGTTTGATATCTGGTATTGAGATCCCTCCAACTTTGTTATTCTTTCTCAAGATTGCTGCAGCTATCCAGAGTTTTTTTTATTCCATATGAATTTTTGGAGAGTTTGTGCTAGGTCTATGAAATATACCATTGGTATTTTAATGGGGATTGCATTGCATCTATAGATTGCTTTGGGTATTATGGACATTTTAATGATGTTGATTCTACCAATCCATATAGATGGTATATTCTTCCATTCTTTCTTTAAATAGCTGAATTATGGAAGTAGTCTTGTTATACAACAAAGACATGTCTCAAATATTGAGTTTTTCTACTATGGTCAGTGGGAATTATAGACTAGAGACATTATTTATTTACTAAGTGGCAGTTTCATGATGTATGGGAAACCTTTTGAATTTTTGTGGTTGTGAGTACTAACATTTTTTTCAATTAAATCGATATGAATGTTTTTCCTAAGTATGTATACATATTAATGAACATTTTTCATATGGATGTTGCATTAGTAACATTGTCTATAATTATTACTATAAAGATTTCTTAATATTTCTCAGTGTATGCACAGTACTAAATTGGATTATGACTGTATGAAAAATTATATCAACTATTTACTTTTTTAATATATATTTTTATTGATTTCAGAGAGGATGGGAGAGGGAAAGAGAGATAGAAACATCAATGATGAGAGAGAATTAGTGACCAGCTGCCTCCTGTATGCTCCACACTAGGGATCAAGCCCACAACCTGGGCATGTGCCCTGACCCAGAATCGAACTGTGGATCTCCTGGTTCATAGGTCAACACTCAACCACTGAACCATGCTGGCTGGGCTCAAATATTTACTTTTTAAACAAAATAAAAGTTTGTTTATTCTTTTTACCCCAACTGAAATGCTGAAATTATTCACCAAAATAGGTAGGCAATTTTACATTAAGTAATCCAAATGTTTTATCAAAAATGTGTAAATAATTTGTGTGGGTAAACTTGATTTTTAAATAGAAAATATGAAAATAAACATAACTATATGGTTAAGCTCTTCACAGCATATTGGATCTAGAAAAGAACAACAGGCCTGCCAGCAGCAATAAGAGGTGTGGAATCAAAGGCTCAGTTTGCTTCCTAATCCTGCTGCTTGACTCTTGAGTGCCGTTGGTCACATTAATTGACCTCCTGGGAATATCTTTAAAATGAGAATAATAATGGAATTATTCTATTCTATTCTATTCTATTCTTAGAATTACTCTGTTCTATTCATGGAATTGTATTGAGAATTCAAAGATAAATTGGATAATAAGAAAACGTAAATGTTATGCAACATAAAATAATTATTATACAAATAAAATCTAATCAAATAGAATAAATATTTCTAAAACTATATATGTATATAAGTACAGTTAACAATCATCATAAATCTTTAACCAATTCATGAATTTCAATTTAGATTAATGTATTCTAGTCATTTTTATTTCATTTCACCTGCACACACCCATGTGTAGGAAACATTCAGATTGACCTAAAGGACTATGAATGTTTTGTTTTTAATCACTTTTAAGACTCATTCTTCAAACAGAAGGTAATAGATGGACTCTATGAAGAAGATATTTATTAATTATTAATTCTCTCCAGTGAAAATTAGTATTCTCAAGACATTTTCTTTAAGGGTTACTTTTTAAGAGTTCAAGATATGGATTGAGGATTGTTTAACAGCAGAAGATTTAAAGCCAGAGAGACCTGAGTTTGTCAAGTAACATTTCCCCCTTTTTTTTTAATTTTGTAAATTAAAATAAGGTTTTAGTCTTGCTAAGGCTGTTTTTCAAAATGTTGACTTAAATATTAATGTGAAGCAATGATTTTATAGAACAAGTTTCACACCAGACTGACCAGAATGCTTGGATCTTTGTAAATTCTTAGTAAGAGCTGCTTCTACTTTCAGATGAATTAATCTTAAAATATGTGCAATCTAAGTTCAATAAATACTAGTTACCTTATTTATTTGTCTATTTTTTAAAATATATTTTATTGATTTTTCACAAAAAGGGAGAGGGATAGAGAGTTAGAAGCATCAATGAGAGAGAAACATCAATCAGCTGCCTCCTGCACACCCCCTACTGGGGATGTGCCTACAACCAAGGTACATGACTTTGACTGGAATTGAACCCAGAACCCTTCAGTCCGCAGGCCGATGCTCTATCCACTGAGCCAAACCAGTTAGGGATATTTATCTATTTTTAAATCTAGTGCAGAAACATTTATTAATATCATTATATAAGTTTCAGGTGTATAATTCTATAATACATCATCTTCATCTTGCATTGTCTTTTAAAAACAAGAAAAATACATTTTATAAAGATATAACACTTTAATTTCTTTCTTTCTTTCTTTCTACATTATGATTTTATTTTTTCCAATGTAGTTGCTCTAAGATGTTCTCTGGAAATAAATGAGTAACATCTTTGTTATAAATAAAGTTGTTTTATTATTGGAAAGAATAGCCAAATTGCAACAATTAAATTTTCCCATTCTATTTTAATTACATTGATTAAAACGGATTTTAGCTTGTAGTAATAATTTAGTTATTTTCATCAGCTTTCAATTTAAACCATGTCATACTATTAAACATCGGCACATACAATGCTTCTATTTTAAAAAATAAAAAATACCAGAAGACTTTTGTTCCTCATAGTTTTGGTTTGTTTGTTTGTGTTTTACTCTTTATTCATGAAAAATGTATATAACTATTTTTGGGAAAAACACATCAAGAAAATAATTTTTATTTGTTTAAATTTTTAAAATTTTTAAGTACTTTTACTAAATTTTCTTGAGCACAGCAGAATGAATTCATTTGTAAAATGTTAATTTTCAGAAGAAAGACAGATGTCACATTTTGAGCTTAGAAATTGTAATTACCAGATTGAATAATTTGTGTCAAGTATCTTCACCATTTTGTCTGGATATAAAGATATACGAATGAATGAGTAAAGAGATATACCTAAATTATGATTTATTTGATAGTTCTTATTGAAACTCACCCTGTGGAGTTGGCCTGGCATATCTTTTATACCAGGGGATCTTTCTGTCACTTCACAGCCCTTGAGCTGGGTCCGTGCCAGTGGTTGTCATTCTCTGCTCCAGCCACGGTCCAGCCGAGCTTCTCGGGAGGTTAGCTGAGGGACGGCATGCTCACACTGGATGGAGGACCTTACCTCTCACCACATGCGCTCAACCACAGGAGCTAGTTTTATATGTTTGCCATGCCTAGTTTTCAAGTAAGAATTTATTTGAAGAAAAGGTTGGGGGCAAAAGATATTGAACTTATTAAATGAAGACTTAAAAAATAAAAATTCTAAAGTCATTGGAGGCAAGGCCAAGCTTAACGTATCTCCCAGGTGAGAGAGGATTAGCAGGCCATTGTTCTGGAGACTGATTCCCAACTATGTGAGCCAGAGTGGTTTGAATTGATGCCATTATTGCAGCCTGTCAGGAATCTTGGAAAAAAATCAACTGTGACCTTGATTTCAGATCAGCAACTCAAGCAATTGCTCATCAGACAGTATATATAATCCAGGCACTTAAATTAATTTTTCAAAGAACCTCAAAAATAATGATTTCTATCTTTCTTTAGCCTGCATTTATCCATTTTATGTATTCCATTTATTAAAATTAACAAGAAGTGCTTTTTTACATATCTGCACATCTAGACCCCACCATTCTGGAATGTCCTCTGGACATCATTAAAACCAGATGTTTTGAAATATCATGCATATGCTGAAATGATTCTAAAATGAGAATTTTTTTTTCCAGGCTGTTTCTATTCAGACAAGAATGCCAGTTTCCATTAGTTCGAAGGATACTTTTATTTCTAATAGCATGAAGTTTTTTCATGATTCAAAATATAGAGTTTTTTTCTGTGTGCCAAGCACAGTACAACATTGCCTTAAAAATGATTTTTTAAAAGGAACAGATTATATTAGAATTTAAATGTTTTATGTATATAATAATATTATTCTGTTGGACTTTCATTTATAAAAATTATAATTATTTTGATTTATACATCCATGGATTTAACCAACAAAATGGTGAATTCTAATTATGAGGAATGAAGACTTGTTTTTTCCCCTGTCTGTTATGTTATGGAGATTAATATAGTTTGATGATGGCAATATGGCTAAAAAGAATTTGGTGCAACTAATCTCTAACTGTGTGATCAATTTATCATATTTAATGGAATATTCAGTGCTACTTAAATTTTCATAGATTTTTACTGTTGGCCAAGCTAGGGAAACAATCACACAGTTTGATTTATTTTCTATTTTCTGTTAGCTAAAGATTGGTTTTCATACATCCCACATGTAACTATGGGCCATTAAAATAGAATTGTGTATAAAATGTGAAAATACAACTTTGTAAAATATTTTGATATAATTAATGGACATAGTTACTAGTCATTCTTCCTGGCAGATGCAAGGTAATAGTCCAAAAATTAGACTACATTTTTACTCATTTGAGGAAAATATGGAAACATAGGTTTTCCTTCCTAGGGATAAGAATATAAGATCCAAAAAAAAGGGAGGACATCTGTAATACTCTCAACAATAAAAATATATATTTTTTAAAAATTTTACTTATGATGATTAAGAGCCAAGTCTATTAGCGCTAACAATATGAAAAATGAAAGTCATCATTACTCTGGAGTAATTGATCTGAATTTATTATTTTAATGTTGTATTAAATGACCAACATGCTAATTACCTAACTGTTGCATTTTATTTTAATCTATGGGCAAGCCCATTGTGAATAAATTATTGAGTCACCACTAATGATTTTTCTAAAATTCTGTATCAATGATATTAATAAAGTAGAAAAAAGGACAGCTGAAAAATTTAGATCAAAATATTTATTGAACTATTTTGGGAAATAGCTTGAAGCTATTATTTCTCTACTAGAGGCCTGATGCACAAAATTAGTGCAAGGGGCTTGGCCCTTGCAGCCCTGGCTGCCTCAGCCCTCCCAGCCTGGCTGCCTCGCAGCCCCGTGGCCCCATGGCCTCGCCCACTGGTCATACTGGAAGGTTGTCCGGAAGGTCGTTTCAGAAGGTCATTCTGCCATCTAGTCTAATTAGCATATTAGTTCTTTATTATATAGGATAAATAATCCAATTTAATTATAGAAAAATATCAAAATATATGTGATATAAGATACTAAATATTCAATTATTTGTGTTTTCTCTCTTTTTTTGTGTGTGGGCTCAATTCTTCAACCCCTTCCACCCATCCCCCCAACATCCTCCTCCCCAACAGCTGTCAACCTGCTCTTTCTGAGTTTGTCTCTGTTTTGATTGTTAGTTCATTTTGTCCATTGGATTGCATATATTAGTGAAATCATATGGTCTTATCTATCTCTGACTGACTTATTTTATTTTACTACACAGAAGTTATATCATAATCCTTTGTAACTGGTTAGTTGTAGACATATCTGCCATTGTATAAGACAAATACTTATATGAAAATCCATGTGCAAATGTGTTTTAAAATTTTATTGTTTTATTTCTTTTTGGTTGCTATATTTTGAAGAGAAATGCAAATGAAAGCCCAATTGCACATACACTCGAGATTATACGTATTTCAGGTAAGATTGGAGAACTTCAGACAAAACTGATTCTGAGTACTACAGCATGATCCTTTTTATGAAAATGCCCAGGTGACTTATCTAGATTCCATTCTATAATTATTTTTATAATCTTGAGGAAAATAAACTTTATGTGAATGGTTGGCATGTATTTAGAAAATGATATGGGTAAACCTTTCCATGTTTTACTTCTACTAAATATTTCATAAATTTCAGACACTTCTACTAAATTACTTAATGCTTTTATGGACTTAGTATGGATCTCATATCCCACTACTACCTTTTTTTTGCCATTTATTGTTTATATGACCTTTCCTAAATATAGTCAGTATATGCAAATATTATAAGCATCTATTTTTCAGGAAAGCCTACATTCAACAACTGGAAAGTAGACAAAAAGACACACATACTTATCAAATGTTGGTGATAAAATAAAAAGCTAAATCACCATGAGTAACTGCAACAGCACATTTAAATATTGCAAGGCATGTGAAAATTAAGATTATATTTAATGGGATGGTATTATATTTTTATACTCAGGTTCAAATAGACTGCAATAGAACTAAATTAATATAAATTTATTTTTAAAGTTGATTTTTACTTGACTACAAGATAAAAGGAATATACTTTCAAGGAAAAAGTTATTGCCATAACTTTAGTGGAGGTTTTCCAAGTTTTTCCTCTATTGCTTTCCAATAAGTTCTTAGTGTTTACATAAATAGAAATATGCTTCAAACAGTCAACTTGTCAGACTCTGTCAACAGAAAATAGTTCAATTTTTATCATAGAACTAACAAACTGGATTAAGTATGAGAAAGTAAACAGAGTTGTAAAGGTGCTGGAAACCTTTATACGTGAAAAATAGCTGAAGACAAAGACCTCTTAAAACTCAACAATAAGAAAAACCAACCAGATTTTAAAATGAACCAAAGACCAAACAGAAACCTTAACAAAGATATACAGATGGCAAATAAGCATGTGAAAAGATGTCCCACATCATATGCTATTACAGAAATGCAAATTAAAATATGAGTAAGACATCACTACACACCTATTACAATGGCCAAAATCTAGACACTGAAAAACTAAATGCTGGCAAGGATGTGGAGCAACAGGAACTCTCTTTTATTGGTGGTCAGAATGCCGAACGATGCATTCACTTTGGGAGACAGTTTGGCAATTTCTTATATACTAATAACTAAACATGTTCTTACCATATGATCAATTAAGTGTGCCTCTTTGTATTTACATAAAGGAATTGAAAACTTAGGTCTACAAAAGTCTGGACATGGATGTTTATAGCAGCTTCATTCATAATTGCCAAGACGTCCTTCAGTAGCTGAATGGATAATTAAACTGTGGTACATCCAAGCAATGGAATATTATTCAGCACTAAAAAGAAATGAGTTATCAAGCCATACAAAGACATGGAGGAAACAGATACATATCACTCAGTGAAAGAAGCTGATATGAAAAGGCTATGTACTGTGTGATTTCAAGTATGTGATATTTAGGAAAAGGCAAAACTGTGAAGGTAATAAAAGGGTCAGTGATTGCCAGGGATGGGGAGTAGGGAGAGAGAAACAGGTGGGGCACAGAAAATTTGGGGGCAGGGAAACTGACCTGTATGATACTATAATGGTGGATACCTGTCATTATACATTCGTCCCGATCCATGGAATGTACAACAACGTGAATGTACAACACTATAATGTAAACTATGCCCTTTGAGTGATAATGATGTTCAATATCGGTTCATCACTTGTAACAAATGTGCAACTCTGGTGAGAGATGTGTTGATAATAGGGGAGACTATAGGGAAGGAATAAAGGATCCAAAAAAATATTATCCTCTTCACTAACCTTTTAGGACATATCTGTACATCATAAATTACTTAAAACACACAGATTATTTTTCATACCATATCTTCTACTTTCATCATTTCAGTGTGAAATCAGTAGTTATTGAGAAAACATCTGTAACGCTGGCCAAGAGGAAAAATATAAAGCATTTGGAAAAGAAAATGCGCAAAAAAGTTGAACAGATTCTTAATGATGAAATCAAGTATTTTCTCACGAGGAAAATCATCTGCTCTTTCCTTTATATTTCCCAGCACTGCCTGATTGTTTACAGCAGAAGCTGCTTTGGCGAATTACTCTTTTTGGGGGGCCAGCTTTGAGTGGACTTACTTCGATATTTAGTACAACATTGCTTACTTTTACATGCTTGAATTATGTAGTTCTCGGTGGTGAAAATAGCACACTAGAGTTCTGAGTTCATTTTGCTTTAAGCCCAATCTCAGAAGTAGATCAGCTTCTTCTGGATAACTAAAGACAAAATGTGTTTGTATTTTCCGTTAAAATCTGTCAAACAAGAGTCAAGTAAACAAAATTTCCTAGGGATTTGGCAATATTAATTTTCTAGTTTATGATTTAAAATCTATAGATATTACTTGCGGAGCTTTTTGTGTATATGCAGAAACTTCTCTTTAAAAATATTTCAGAAATTTTGAAAAACAAAGTTTTTATTGAATATTCAAGTTACAGACATTGCACTAGATTTAATTGCCTTCTTTTTTTGCTAATGGTTTTAATTACACACATACTATTTTCACCCTGGCTGGGTGGCTCAGTTGGTTGGAGTGCCGTACCATACACCAAAAGGTTGCAGGTTCAATTCTGGGTCAGGGCACATACCAGATTTCAGGTTTGATCCCAGGTAGGGGCACATATGGGAGACAACCAGTGGACTGATTAATGTTTCTCTCTTTCTCTCTCTAAAAATATCCTCAGGTGAGGATTAAAAAACAATAACATACTGCTTCTCAGTTCATCCCATTATGTATTTTTGCTAGGCTGCATAACATAAAAAGTACAGTTGCTTGCAGTATGGTTTTCAAGAACACATCACATAGTAGGGGTATTTTAGTAGTACATTTAAAGAATAAAAGCTAAATATTTTCAAATATTGTAGATACAAAGTGATGTTCACATTTTATATATATTTTTTTAAAAAGGCAACAGTAATGGATTTTGAGTGGTGAAGAAATTACTAACCAGCAGCTAGCTATAAATGATTAACTATTTATTAATATACCCACAGTAATTTTTAAATAAATTTTAACCCAAAGTGTCAAAGAAATTTATAAGATATGCTAGATAGGTGGAAATTTAACCCTTTCCCAGTGAAGATTTTATTTGGATCTTAAGGTGTCAGGTTGAACAAACATTTTTAAATACATATATTTCTGAGTGTTTGGGTAAGAGCTGCAGTAGCCTCATTCAAGTCTGCATTGAAGTTACTGGACCTTATCTTGGGCACTGCAGAGCAGAGAACATGCCACCTCATTATAATGACATATGTCACCTTTTGTGGTTACAGAACTCTGACGGGTCCCAATGTTGTTGATTTCTCATATCCTCTTTTCAGTGGTGCTTACAAGATAATGTAGGCCACACATACTTTTTGATAACTGGGTAGAACACATTTGATCTGTAGACAGCGTACTTAGTCCAGATCTTTACAGACTTGCCTCTCATCACAGGTCTAACTTATCCAACACCTTGGTGCTGAAGAATGGACTTCAACCAGAGCCTGGACACAATTCCTAAACACACAGAGAGAGTTCTTTAGTGATCATCTGATTTTCTTTTAGAATATTTTGGACAAATCAGCAATAGAAGAAAAAAATACAATATAAAAAAAAAGTGAAATTATTCAAATTCTTGAGAGATACTATCATGAGTTAAAATCATATTAGATGATAAAGTCTTTGACACAATGGTATTCATTCTAACTGTCATCGCCAATATGGGAATAACTCCTCAAGTAGCTATAGTGACTTTTATTTAATAAATGGAGTTTGAAAAAGATATCAAAATGATTTCAGATTGATACAGTAATTGCTATGATGTTAAGGTGGAAAATTGATTAAATATAGAAAATACCCAGACTTCTGGCTGCCCAACAGTACCAATAATTTAATTTTCAGAGAATTGTTGAACTTTATTTCATTGAATCATCTGAAATCTCCTGAAGGTGAATGTGGTTTTCGTCTCCAGCCTAAAGAGGCAGGCATGATTCTTTCAACTCAAAGTATTAAAGAACAAAGAGATTGCAAGTGTAGTTTTTGCATTGAAAAACAGAGCCAACCTTAGGCAGGATTTTAAATTGGGCAAGATTTTCTCCTGATGGTTTGGTCTACCTTCTGTTTCAACTCATGTATTATATTGATTGTCCAGAAACCCAAGACCTTGACGTTCTTTCCATAAACAAAAGGTAGAATGTCTGTTTCCAGTTATGTGTTTAAGGAAAGTAAAGGGACAGCTAGATGAGTGAACTATTCAAATTGATCAGAAGAAAGAAGCTTACTGTCCTCGACAAAGCAGTATTCTGCACATGTGAAACACATGAAACCTCTATTCATCTTTTGGAGGCAGTGAGACAATGCAAGAGAGAATATTGAGGATGTGAGTGTGAGCAAGAGCATGAGGGAAACCTTTAAATATTCTGACAGTACTTACAACTTTTCACATGGTGATAAATTTGATTTTTTTAAAAGTGTTTTAAAAATGAGTAATTCTGATTCTATAAATGACTAAGTTAAGAATTACATTAAAATTAAATCCATTCATGGGTAATATTGCTCCACATGTCAAAGCCATTTTTCTTGGCAGAATGAAAAGTGATCTATGTTAGATTACATTCTGATCAGTTAATTTTATACATCTGTATTTGACACAATGGTATTTGTCACAACAAGGTAGCTTGTAAACACATGTTGCTTATGATTAATCTCATCCTCTGGGAACCTTTTAACTTTACAAGCTGGAATAAATACAAAGACAGTTATGCAGGTGCTGATTAATTTACTTTGAAAGCCAGCAAAAAGAATCCATACAAAGAGATAATGGATCATTTGCAAACTCATCTCAAATGATGATAAATGAGAAAAGCAAGCATGAATAATAAGTCTAGTATTTAAAATGATGGAGTGATAGAAAACAAGTCCATGCATATACAGCTAATGCTTTTGGAAAGTCGATAGAAAGAAACATATGGCATCATTCTTTAAATCATTTCATTGCCCGGGTGTCCCATAGAAACTAAGTCAGCACCCAATTTTCCTCGTTACTGTCCTAGTTAACAACAGTCCCTAGTGGACATAGCTTATATGTTGCTTATTGATCCTGAGTTTCTTGTCTTCTTGACCCTTCTATCTCTAACTTTTGTCTCTGCTTTCACTACATATTTTATTTTATTTATTTATTTATTTATTTTGAGTCTGGTATAGGATTTAAGTACTTCATCGAGGTCCATTATGTTTTTTTCTTCCATGTAGAGTTGTAAATGTAACAATTAATAGTCAAACATTTTCACTGCATTTTTTGGTTTCTTACTGGTATATTTCCCCACACGGCTACTGTGACATGAGGGAAGAATTCAGTGAGTACAGATGAGGGAAAATGTAGCAAACATATTTTGAGGAATGGTACCATAGCATTGGCTTGCCATTCTACAGTTGTGCCTACTTGAGGTTGCTTCAGAAGACCCCTGTCTAGACTGACATAAAGCCTTAAAAGTTCTTGGGTGGAGGATTATCTTGATCTAAACTGGCATTAAGCCTGGAAACTATTCATGCATGAGGAGACTGCTAACCTTCTGGCTCCTTCTCAGTTGTGGAAGCTGCAGAATGACACTGATTGTTAATTTGACATGTATGCATTAGGTGCAAATAATGTGCCATCCATTACTTTTGGCACTAGAGTTCAGTGAATTCAACCAACTTCTCACACTCATGTAGTTTATAATCTAGTTGCAGAGACATAATGTTTAAAAATATTTAATGTAATGCCCAGAAGTATTATCCATTATGAAGAAGTTTAAAAACAAAACAAAAAAACTAAGAAGATAAAGGTTGCATTCTATTTCACACAGAACATACAAGGAAAAACTCTCTAAAGACATGGGTCTTAATTAAATAAGACATCAATAAACTGAAAGAATATGTTGTCAGAAGGCATAGCCAACTTATAGTCATTGTCTAGAAATTTCAGTCCTAGAGTAACTGACGTGGTGAGGACTGCTGAAAAGGCCATTGGCCTTAATGATACATTCTTAATGAAATCCAAGTGAGCTCGGAAACCATTCACACAGTCTTAAGAAGATAGCCTTCTCAGCTGATTATAGCTTCTGTGCAATAAAAGCCCTAAATTTGGTCATCATTTAGTTAACTGCCACAGGGCAGAAATCTTCCAGCAGCAACTGAGTAGACATTTGCTAGACTAGGAGTTGGTAGGCATGAGCCCCGTGGTAGCGTGCCCCAGGTTCACGCACTTAAAGAAAGCATCCTCCTGTGAATCCATGGACTCCCTGCCCAGCAGGTGTTTGCTTCTGCTAATAATTGGAATGTTGCTTATTATTCATTTGACAAACTAGGGCAATGCTTCTCAAACAGTAGCATGCAAACATAGGGTGGAATCTTGTTAAAATGTGGATTCTGGGTCAATGGGTCTAGGATAGCATCTGATTCTCTATTTCTAACAAACCACCAAGCGACACAAGTGCTGAGGGTCCATGGATTGTATTTTGTGTAACTAGAATCTAGGAAGTAGAGCAGAACTGAATGAGAGTCTCAGAAATGGAGTGAAAAATAAGAGACTGGTTCAAACCTACAGACAGTTCTGAAAATGTTAATATGGATCTCACTCTGGGTTGTAACTAAGTACCATAGACTCGGAGGCTTATGAACAACAGAAATTTATCCCATTTATGGAGGCTGGTAATCTGAGGTAAGGACACCAGTGTGGTTGGGTTCTGATAAGAGCCCTTCTCCAGGTTGAAGACTGCTCACATTTTGTTTAATCCTCACATGACTCTTAGTTACACATCCTGGAAACAATCTGAGAGGTCTCTCTACAGCTAAGCATGTCCATCTCAGATATGCACTCTGGAGCTGTGGAAGTTAACCACAGTGTGGACTGTGTGTCCACTGGGTATACTGAATTCACTGCAACACAGACATTGCTCAGGAATCCATTTTTAACCAGACCACAGATACTCTAGTCTAACAAGGAGTATGTGACAGTGTTTTGGTTGTCCTGGCCTCCGTGTCAGCTCAGCTCAGATCATGTATCCAAGAGTCCTTGAAATAAATATATATATACACAGCATATATATATATATATATATATATATATATATATATATAGTTACCTAGGTAAATGTCAAGGGCCCCTTAGGGAGAAGATAGTGAAAATATGTATTTTGTGTTCCTTCTGCAGCATTGCAGAGTTCTTTCTCAAGTGAGTCTGATCTCCCCTTCAACGGACAGTGTCTGGATCTGAGAATTGTTTCACATCTAGAAAGCATGTGAGGGATAGTAATGTTTCCTTACTACGGTTGATATTTCTTATTTTTCATATCTTAATCATTTTTTGTTATCTAAGTCATGCAATAGCATCATTGGCTATTATGTCTAGCTTTATGATTATCGAGATCTGTTGGCCATTGCCAGAGATCCTGAAAAATTGAGTCTCCTCATCCCCGTTATTTATTGCCTTGCTGTCTATTATTGTTAATTATGAAACCTTACCTCTGATGATTAATTCCTACCACATGGCTTTTTATTTTTCAAAATCAGTGTATCCCTATTGACACTAGGTCGCCACGATCAATAACAGTGTCTCCTACCATTAATTTGGCCGACAGTGGGCAGCTACCACTGAGTTTCTCCTTTTTAACACTTTAGGGAAAGAACTGTCTTCCATGTTCTCTTGGGAAACATACACAGAAGCTGGTTATCTTCTTTCACAGAATTATTCCATTCTAGCATGCCCATCTTTCTGAACTTTCTATATTTTTCCTCAATATTTGCCAAAGCATTTCAACATGGTTATCTCATTAACTATATGTGATGTACAAAATGCAAGTCGTTCCTAAGTGTTTTAGAACTCAACCCAGGCACCCTTGCCAGGATGTTAAACCCTGGATCATGGGAGAGTGCCACTCTACCAATAAACATTCCCCTGTCTGACCTGAACTTCTGTCCTTGATGATCTAACTAACATTTCACTCCCATGAGTGTGATCCCAGTTCCTGTCTTAGTATATATCAGCTGGGTTCTGCAATTCTTCCAGTGCATAATCACTTCCCCCACCCCAAACAGGAATAGCATTTCTTTTCTCAGCTCATGCTGAGCTCTGACTCTAGTTATTATTGTGGAAAGTAATGAAGGGAGGAGAGGCAGTTCTTAAGGAGGAGAAGCATCACCCTGTGGCATCACCTTGGATGATTCTTTTCGTAATCTTTCTTTTTCTATTCTCTTACTGATCTCATCTGGTCATAAGGCAGCTAAGGCTTTACAGCAGTGGTTCTCAGCCTTGGCTGCACATTAGAATCACCTAGGAATCTTTTTAAAATCCTGATTTCTGGGCCTCAACCTCCAGAAATTCTGTTCTTTCTTATGGGGTGGGGCCACAAAATTAGTAACAAAGAAACAGAATTTCCGGAGGATGGGCCCAGAAATCAGGATTTTAAAAAGATGCCCAGGTGATTCTAATGTGCAGCCAAGGTTGAGAACCACTGCGTTACAGACATTGGAGTCCATCTGCCTGACTTTCAGACCCAACTGTACCATTTAACCAAGGACAAGCTACTTAATATTTCTGTGACTCAGTTGTTTTAATGATGAAATGAGGATGCTAATGATACTTAACTCTCTTAACAGTTGTTGAGAGCATTAGGTGAGAGAGGACATAATAAGTATATGGCAGTGGTCGGCAAACTGCGGCTCACGAGCCACATGCGGCTTTTTGGCCTCTTGAGTGTGGCCACGAAGTTTTAATCGCACTGTACGTGCGTGCTGCACGTGGTATTTTGTGGAAGAGCCACACTCAAGAGGCCGCAGTTTGCCGACCACTGCTATATGGCATAGAGTGAAACATTATTTTAGGTTGGTATCTTCTTATTATTACACTAGAGGCCCGGTACACAAAATTTGTGCACTCAGGGGGCGGGTCCCTCAGCCCGGCCTACACCCTCTCACAGTCTGGGAGCCCTTGGGGGATGTTCAACTGACAGCTTAGGCTCGCTCCCCTGGGAGCTATCAAATGGTAAGGACTGAAGTGAAAGAATATACCCTATTTGAGTTGTACAAAATCCCCAAGTCATTACTGCAGTCATGCAATTAATGATGGTGGTAAGTTCTGAGAAATGCATCCTTAGGCAATTTTGTCATTGTGTGGACATCACAGAGTGTATTTGCACTCTACATGGATGATATAGCCTCCTACACACCAAGGCTACATGGTATAGCTTATCGTCCCTAGGCTACAAGCTTATACAGAACATTACTATGTATAATGACAGGAGATTAAACCAAACACAAGAGAAAATTATGCAATCATAAGACCTGGTAAATGTGAGATACATGAGGCTTCGATGGGCATGACAGGACATATTGGTTATATATTTTTGTTAAATATATATTTTTATTGATTTCAAAGAGAAAGGGAGAGGGAGAGAGAGATAGAAACACCAATGATGAGAGAGAATTATTGATCAGCTGCCTCCTGCACACCCCACACTGGGGATCAAGCCCACAACCTGGGCATGTGCCCTTGACTGGAATCGAACCTGGGACCCTTCAGTCCATAGGCCAAAGCTCTATCCGCTGAGCCAAACTGGCTAGGGCATTGGTTATATTTTTTAAATAAATTTTTAAAATAAATTTATCAGGGTGACTATATTATAGCAAACTTTCTTATAAGTAGAAAGAATCCACTCTAAAATAATGATTAAAATTATAGTATAGTAAGTACATCAAGCAGTAACATAGTCATTTATTATCATTATCAAGTATGATGTACTGTACACAATCGTCTGTGCTATACTTTTATAGGACCGGCATCACCACGAACACGTGAGGAATTGTTGTGCTATGAGATTATGTTACGATGGCTATGATGTCACTCAGCAGTAGGAATTTTTCAGCTCCATTATAATTTTATGGGACCACGGTCATACATGCAGTTTGTCATTGAAATGTTGTTAATACCATTCATAACTGTACTTAGCTTTGTGAGTTTTAGCAACTCATTCAATTTGTTTTTTTGGTTGGTCAGTTTTGTTTCTTATCCTATAAAAACAACATAACACTTATTCCTGCTAAATTCTGGAGACACACAGCCTGTATCTGGATAGCAGAATTTGTAGTTATTATATGAATGACTATGAATGAAATGCTTAAACCTACTCTATTCCTCAGTTTCCTCATTTATAAAATGAGGGTATTAGCAATGTATTACCTCATGAAAGTGTGTGAGAATTAAAGATTTAATATTTTTTAAATCCTTAAACAGTTTTGGAACATGGTAAAAATTCTAGAAGCATGAGTTATTAATATCTATAAAATGTAAACAATAATACCTATTTTCATTTAACTTAGAATTGTGGAGAGAAAAGCAAGTGAGCCAGTAGTTGAAAATGCTCTTCCTCATGTAATAGAAAGTGCTTTATTAATTTAAGATATGATTATATGTGTAGCTTACATTTATATGCCAATGGTTAATGGTATAAATTTGATTGGCTTTGCATTTAAGTACAGATAATATGTAAGTACTAAACTGAGAATGTTCAATATAGCTCTTTTAAATAAATAGCTAATAAACTTAAAATTTGACTGCCTTGAAGCTGGGTAATATAGAAATTATTTGCTAGCTTTGGAAAATAAATTTTATAATAAATTGTGTTTTTAAATATTTCTGATGCAAGACCAGGAATGAAGATACTAAAATGTAAAGATATTGACATATGTTTCACCTAATACTTTTTAAATTTTTTTCTTAAAGTTTTTTAGGATGTTTTTATTGCTTACACACATTTAAGATTTTATGTGTACATGTGTGTATTGCTGTATATACAAACTCCTCTCCTCACACATCATTTGGGCCATCTGATGAATTGTGGGGCTGAGTCACGTGACCCAGCGTTGGAAATAATTTCCTTTAACAAGAACCACGGGGTAGCTAATGGCTTGCAGGGCAGGCATTGACTCCAGCTGCAGGCAATGCTCCGTGTTGCCTAGGATGCAAGCAGATAAAATATGTTTAGATTTCCCAAAGCATATTATTTGAATTCATGACCATCTGTCTGAAAGGTGAGAGCACTTCCAGTTTAGGCATATACACTTAATCTGTGTTTGTTTTTAAATTTATGAGTGTATAGATAGTCTAATCAACCTGAAATCCAAACTGTTAGAAGAAGAAGAAGAAGGAGAGAGAGAGAGAGAGAGAGAGAGAGAAAGCATAGTATGATAATCTGTGTTTCTGTATGTTGGGGCTAGGAGGGGTATCTTTCGGGTAGGGTAGTAATACAGGGGAGATTCAAATTGGAGACTCCCTAATTCAGAATTTCCTATACCTGTATCCTTGGTGTCTGTGACCACCAACAGAGTTTCCTCCACCAAAGCAGTCTGGCTTCAATGTGTCTGCTGTGCTTTTGAGCTGACCTGAGAGTTCTGGAAAAGAGATTTATCTGCTCAACACCACAAAGACAGCCAGATTCAACATACCTCCGTTTAAGGATGTAGTAGCACATTCCACCAGAAATATGTTATCTGATTTATTTTCCTTTTAGTCTTTTCTTTTGAGAGGTTCTGAGAATATTGTTTACCTGCATTGAAAATTTATTCTTTCCACGGAGAATTTTATTGCTTCCCTACCACCAGGGATCCCCTGCGTTTAATGGAGATTTAAAATAAGTATGTACAGTAGAGCTGTGGGTTTGAATATAATTTTCTCAAAGAATCAATAACCATTGTCAGCCTTTTTATTGAAAATAACAATAATAATAAACCTAATATTGTTTGCTGAAGAGATGTGAGCAGAGTGAGGAAATTAAAGTGATGGAGCTCATACTATGTGCCAGGTAATTTGTTAGTAACTCTTTCATATTCATTTTTTAAATTTATTCTCGCTGCAATCTTTGGAAATGAGAAAAATAATATTATGAAGGTTTAGGCTTTCTAGTTTAAAATCCTGTCTGATGTAAAAATTTACACAGCTTTTTGTTTGTTTTTTTTGTAATAAACATTTTCTTTTAAAAGATTTCTAGGTTTACAGAAACTTAGCAAGTATGTTTGCCACAATAAATGAATCAATATTATAATATTGTTACTAAAATAATCTCATAAACTATTTACATTTCTTAGTTTTTTACCTAGCGTCCCTTTTCTGTACCAGAATTCCAACCAGGACACCACAGTACAATTAGTCACCATGTCTCCTTAGGTTTCCTAGAGTGTGACCATTGCTAATATATTGTTTTTGATGGCCTTGGCAGGTTTGAGGAGTACTGATCCAGCATTTTGTAGAATGCTCATCAGATGGAGTTTGTCTATGTTTCACTCATGATTAGACTGAGGTTTTGAGTTTCGGAGAAGATAAAGTGCCAAAGAGATAAAGTGCCATATTCATCACATCATCTCAGGTAACCACACCTGACAGGTAGTATTTTTCAAGTATCCTTTCCCTCTCTTTTCAAACTGTACTATTAGAAGGAGTCACTATGAACAGCCCTCCTCAGGCTCTTGAGGGGTATGATGGTTAATTTTATGTGTGAACTTGGCTTGACCACAGTGCCCAGATAGTTGGTCAGACACTGAGATCTGTGCTGCTCCGGGTCTTCCCTCCAGGCCCAAGCCGTGCGGGGCTGGTGGCACAAAGGGAGCGTCTCTCCCTCCACTTTGCTCGCTGTTAAAAGTACTGCAATGATTTACCAAAAGTTACCTCTAATCCTGTTCATTCTTGTTGTATCTGCATAATCATTAAGAGCTATTTATGTTACTCTCAAAAGTAGCGTACGCAGTATAAGAAATTATATGGTCACCCAGTTAATCAAGTCTTTCTGTCTCGCTTCCTCTTTCTATCCTCCTTTCCTCACCACCCCCTCAAAAATATATATTCCCTGTAGTTCTTAAAAAGAAATCCAAAGATTTGAGACCAAAGAGAAAGAGGCTGGGAAACAAATTCCAATGTAAGCCGTCACAACACCAGCTTACCCTTAGGAGAGAGCTATACCTTTCTTCCTGTTTTTTTTTTTTTCTTCATCTATTATTTCACTTAGATTTGTTCTTCTAAACAGGTTTTTCAGTGTCATATGGAAAAAGATTTCATGCAGGTCCAGCCACTCAGCAATTCTCTAGGCATGCATCAATTAATCTCAAGCTGCCATACTGCTCCCCCCCACCACCGCTTTCAAACACCACACAGCCACTCCTCTGTAAATTTGAACTTCTTGTCCAGCTCTCACCAGTGCTACAGCCCATGCAATCTCTTTCTCCCATTGCAATGTTTAACCATTTTTCATTTTTAACCTTGATATGGCACCCTTCCTAAGCCAAATATTTTCCAATTAGAGTGTCCCTTGTATAATGCTATCCCTTCAGCGTAGAAAACATTTGCTCCTAAATTGTGCCAGTACATGACCATTGATTCAACTGATGTCTATCAAGTGTCCAAAATGTCAAAGGCACAGGGCTATGTGACATTTCTCAACCCCTTACCAATTAATTGCATTGCATATGTTTTCAGCACATTCTCATGTAATGTTTTTGTTACACTTGACCATGGCTCCAATTCCAGCTTCAGCTTCCTGACTTATGCATCAATTTCCTATAACATAACTTGGCATAAATATCAACTAGTAAATATTTCTTTAATTTTCTTATTTTTTCATGTATGCTTATAAATTATATGAGATAATACATACTAGTTAAATTGCATTATCTCTTAGTGCCTAGTACAATGTTCTCAAATCCAAAATGCAAGTATTACTGACATAGTTAAAATTATATGTATTTTAGGTTAGCTAATACATATAAGCTATAAATATATATATGTGTGTATATACATATTCCTATATTATAAGTGATGATAAGTTTTCTTTCCATAAACTACATTATAATTAAGGCTTTGTGAATATTTTAAATAAAATCAATGGTATTTCTAAATTTCCAGCAAAAATTTTTGCATACATACTAATTGTCATAGTATGTATATTAAATAAGTGTATTATTTCTACTAAGCATTTATGTATATATTATGTATATATTATTATATTATATACTTATATTATTTATATATAGCATTTATTTATATAATCATATATGGTTGTAGAAACTGTCTGCATTTAGACTCACTGGAACTTGACTTAAGTCAACTTGTTTTCTGCACCTTGTTTCAATCACAAAGCATTTAAAATAAAATAAAACTCCATTTTTATTTAGCTTGAAAAAAAGTTAAGAATGTTTTGAAAAATTAGCATTATGATTGAAGGAACAAAAATAATTTTACTAGTACCATTTTCCCCAACAGTAGAATGATCTTATTGGCTCATACCCAAGCATTATTTCCTAGAGGCTGACATAAGAGTTGGTTCTAAGTCCCAGTTTGACAAGAGACTAAGGAAAAAAATAACACAGCTCAGTGATTTTGATGACAATTTTTTACAACCAACACAAACAGGCTTCAGAATCTAAAAATAATTAACTTTACATTACCCACTCAAAAATAAGTCAAAAGAGTGCAAAAATGAGATTTAGAAAAAATATTCTGTTCTATTTTGATTTTATAGGCTGTGGTTCTAAAGACTTGGTGCAAATTACACTTATCTGGAGAAGTTTGAAAGAATTTCCAATATCTTGGCCCAACATAGCCAGAAAAGTCAGAATCTCTTAGGGTTTGGGGTAATGTATTAATTCTTTCTGGGTTGTGTTTTTATTTTGTTTTGCTTTGTTTTTTGAAGCTCCCCAAGAGATTCTTCAGGCAGCCAGGATTGAAACAAGTGAAACAACTTTGATGCGAGGGATGGAAGGAAGTTCTCTAATAATTGCTTTTCATATTTAAATTCTCAGTTAAGCTGGAATCTCTGGACAATTTCCCCAACTCCCCCACTCCCCGGCCCTATTGTGTCAGGGTTCATCTCTATTTATGTGCTTGATCTCCATAATATGGACGAGTTGCCTGTCTGCAGCCTATGTGACAATGTGTTTCTTGAAGGCAAGGAGAATTTGATTTTTCTCTCTCTGAATAAACTACCCATGGTGCAAAGTATGACAGAAACAAAAACTAGATTTTATGGTAATGCATACATAAAAGAATGGCACTGAAACGCACAATTCTAGAGCTCTTCCTTCAATACAGCTGGCCACCGTTTGTAATAATTGTGGAGTCTTTTCACATGGCTATCTTACAAATCTAATGCAACTACAAAACTAAGTGCAGTGGGAAGTAAATAAAGAATACTAGATAAGCAATTGACTTAAGAGTAGTCTACTTAATAAATTGAATGAATGTGGATATTTAGATTACTTGTTCTTAGCAGTTCTATAAATTGCTTTTCTTGATTTTAAAAATAGAATTTCTCTCCAGTTATAAGAATAAATTAGACAGAATAAATCTCATTTTGTAGAATAAATAAATAAATACAGTGCCATTATCCTAGGGAAAGTAGGTGTATATTCATTTTCAATGACTATAGATTAACACAATTGTAACATTTAATAACTAAAACACAGTGGGAAAATCATTGACTGTAGTTTCCATCATGTATGTGCCTCTGCTTTCTCCCGACACCTTTCTCAGGGGAATACATGCCCAAGGAGTACCTGGGTTCCTTCTACACCAAATGAGTGAGAACTGGACCAGAAAGAGAGGTAGTTGATATTTAACAAATGTCTTATATTTGAGGGGAATGGTAATATTATAAATGGCCATATCCCATTAAAAATGCCATATGATTTTTCAGTTTAAGCTCTGAACATTACTGCTGGAATCAGTCAAAAAACAAAACAAAATTAAAAAAACATTCCATTCCTATTAAGAACATTTAGATGGTTGACCTACTTCTATCTGATCCAGTAACAGTGTGAGTTGGACACATTCAAATGTTCAGTTTATTGTTTCCTGTAGTACCTCTTTCCTTAGATGAACATAATCTGTAAATGGGGAAAACTAACAGCATACATTTCATTTCACTACAAAGGGATCACTTAGATTTTAAAAATTGCGTTTAATTTTAAAACCTACATTATTTACATTGGCTTTGTTATAATTAATTCCCTGTTATTAAACATGTTCTTTATCTTCAATTTTGAGAAAGAATTTAGTATTTGGTTATCAAATATATCAGCAAATGTGGGAACGTTATTCAGTGAGCATCTGGCCTAGTCATAAGATAAACATCTGTCTTATGTTTAGAACTTAGAACATTTGATTCATTTAGCCAGGTCCCCAAGTTCAGATGTTTATCTACAATCTACTTGGACCTACCTGACTTCAGGGTTGGAGCATAAATCGGGTGAAATCAGACTTTACTGTCTCCCATGCATTCCTCCCTTGTTGGCCTTTAGAATGTGCAAATATGGAATTTACAACCAGAATGAAAATAGAGATGACTTGCTATCTATTGGACTTGATAGCATAAAAAATGAGATCCCAGGAGCATTGTCACCTGCCATTGCCACTTACTAAACCTGTAGCATACAAACTCCTCATCTAAAGTTCAGTTTCATTCTCAACTAACTTTCCTCCCATCTACACCTTTTCTGTGGGCACTTTCCCCTCGACCCAGATCAGTGCCTCTGCAACTTCTCTACTTCCTCTCTTTGAGGAATACTGTGCTTTGCCCATAGTTTTAAGACCTATATAGGTTTTTTGTAGCACATGGAACCCTCTATTTTGCATTAGAACTAATTTATATGTCAGTCTTACCAGTGGGAAGTGAGTTCTCAGTGAGAATGAGTTCATATTATTTATCTCTAAATACTTATAAATGTACTAAGGACTCTTGTGCCAAACATTGTGATAAACATCTTCTGTAATAATAGCTAACAATCACAGCAATGAAACTTTCCCAGGAATTAGCATTGTTTACTGAGGAGGCAACTGAGACTTTTGGAGGTTTAGTTCATGGCCGGGCTCATAAAGCTAATAAATGGAAGTGTTCAAATTTGAACTCAGAACTCTCTCTCTAAGGCACATACTGTTAACCACACTACTTACTGGTTCCCAAGTTTAAGGGTGTGAACATTCATAAAACAAACCAATAAAAATAAAACAAATAAATAATATGCATCTGTTCATGTGGCCCAGATGTCCTCAAGCCTGGGAATACAAACAAGGTCACATTTGCATTTGAGACGGGAGAAGGGCTTCACTTCCATCTTACACCACCCTGCTTGCTCTGTGCTCAGAGGAGGGAGTCTACATTTATTAGATGGCGGATGACGTGCTAAAATGTTCAATGTGGTTCATGAATCCACAATAGCAATGCCAGACATCTGGTCCTCTCTTTGCCTCCGCTCACACCAACTGCAGCCTGTTCCTTGCTTCTTTAATCAAGGTTGACTGATGGTAAGATTTTAACTTGGGTTTATTAGAGGATGAAAATCCCACTAAGACCTTCAGCTTTGGCCACACACTTCACAAGAGATATCTGATTATCAGAGTTTGTTCTGCATTTACTGGAACTGCCTTAGGAACCTCGTGGAGAGTAGGGAGTTAGGGCAGACAGGATTTTGGGTTCTTGAACTTCATCCCAAATGTCATTTAATATTAGCCCAGACTCCCCATTATGTATAACACTTTTTAAAAATTAAATACATTTACCTTACTTTTTTATTCTATTTTTTGTTTTTTTCTTAATTTTTTCCAAGTTTCCTTGAGGTATAATTGACAAATAAAAATCGCACATATGTAAAGTGTGCAATGTGGTGTTTTGATAAAGTGTGATTTGTGGAATGATTACCACAATGAAGCTAATTAAAATATTTATCTCACATGGTTACCACTTGTGTATGTGTGATAAAGACATTTAAGATTTGTTCTTAGAAAATTTCAAGTATACAATATAGTATTATTAATATAGTCACCATGTTGCACATTACATCTATAGAACTTATTTTCTAACTGTAGGTTTGTACCTTTGCCCAATATCTCCCCACTTTCCCCTCGCCAACCTGGTAACCACCGTTCTACTCTTTAATTTTTTGAGTTTGACTTTTTTGGATTTCACATGTAAGTGATATCATGAAAATTCACTTTTCTGTGTTTGGCTTATTTTACTTTAGCATACTGTTCTCCAAGTTCATCCATATTTTCCAAATGGCAGAATTTTCTTCTTTTTAAAGGTAAATAATATTTTATTATATAGAGAGAATTTTGTATAATATATGTAATATATGGGTAATATTTGTGTATACCTATACCTGTGCCTGTATTTATATCTAATTTCACAATTTATTCTTTCATCCAGCATAACACATGTAGGTTATTTCCATATCTTAGCTACTATGAATAATGCTTCAATGAACATGGAAGTGCAGGTATTTCTTCAGAATACTAATTTTATACCCTTTGGGATTAGAGTGGGATTGCTGGATCATACAGTAGTTCTATTTTTAATTTTGTGAGGAACCTCTATATGGTTTCAAATATGGCTGTACCAATTTACTTTCCCACCAATGGTGTTCAAGGATTCCCTTATCTGCATATCCTTGCTAATACTCATCTCTTGTCTTTTTGACAATAGCCATCCCCCTTACTAATATGAGTGAGATGATATTTCATTGTGACTTTCATTTGCATGTCTTTGTGGATTAGTTATGTTGAATACCTATTCATGTATCCATTGGCCATTTGTATCTCTTCTTTGAAGAAATTGTTCAGTTCCTTTGCCCACTTTTTAATTAGTTGCTTCTGGGTTTTTGTGAGGGTTTTGCTGTATTTTGGATACCTTTTATCAGATACATGGTTTGCAAATATTTTCTCCCACACTGTAGGTTGCCATTTCATATTGTTTCCTTTGCTCTGCAGAAGGTTTGATTATTCTTTACCATTGTGAATTCTTGGCACACCCTTGAAGATTTGTGGACTATATATTCATGTGTTTATATCGACGCTCTCTATTCTGTTCCATTGGTCTATGATTTTATTTTTATGCCACTACTATACTGTTTTGATTACTATAGCTTTGAAATATATCTTAACATCAGGTAATATAATTCCTCCAGCATTGTTCTTCTTTCTCAGAATTCATTTGACTATTTGGAGTCTTTTGCTGTGCCATATGGATTTTAGGATTGTTTTTTTCTATTTGTTGAAAATTTGTAACTCTTGGGTAGTAAGGACATTTTAACAATTTTAAGTCTTCAAATTCATGAACATGGACTATCTTTCAATTCATTTGTGTCTTTAATTTCTTTCAACAATGTCATATTTTTGGTGTACAAATCTTTCATCTTCTTGGTTAAATTTGTTTCTAAATATTAATTCTTTTTAATGCTAGTATGCTCTTTTTTTCTAGTTCCCTGAGGTGTAAAGTAATGCTGTTTATTTGAAATCTTTCTTTATTTTAATGTGGGTATTATCGCTATAAACTTTCCTCTTATAACTGCTTTTGATATATTCCAAAAATTTTAGCATCCTGTGTTTTCATTTAACTTTATCTCAAGATACTTTCTTTTTTTCCCTTTTCATTTATTCTTTGACCCATTGGTTGTTCAGGAATATGCTGTTTAACTTTCACATATTTGTAAATATTCTAATGTTCCTTCTTTTATTGATGTCTATCTAGCTTTATACCATTGTGGCCAGAAAAGAGGCCTGGTATTATTTCAACCTTCTTAAATCTGTTAAGACTTGTTTCGTGCTTGAGCAGAATGTTCATTATGTAACTACTAGAGGCCCAGTGCATGAAAATTCATGCACTGGAGGGGGCGGTCCCTCAGCCCGGCCTGCCCCCTCTCACAGTCTGGGAGCCCTCAGGGGTGGGAGGCGACCAGGCCATGAGGGGAAGGTGACGCCCCCATCACACCTCTGCTGCTGCCACTGCCAGCAGTGCAAGCCTCGGCCAGCCGTGGTTGCCTGAGCTTCGGGCCAGCCCTGGGCAGCTGGGCAGCTGCCATCCGAGGCTTGCCTGGGCCTTGGCCAGCCCTGCTCGTCTGAGCCTCAGTCAGTGGAGGGTGAAGGAGGTCCCAAGGCCCCCAGCGGGACTGAGGGGACTCCAGTGGCAGGCGTGTGTAGCGGCTGACCCTGGCTGAGGAATGGAGGATACTCTCAACAACAATAGTTATAACTTCCAATTTGTTGGACACCACAGTCAGGCTTCAGCTTCGGAGGAGAGAGTAAGAGAGGGATTGACAGCTCATTGGAGGAACCTGGGCTAGCTGTCAGCCAGTGGGGGGTGCAGGAGGACCGCTGTGGGTGCTGTCAGCCGCTGTGGGTGCTGTCATCTTATGAGAGTGTGATGGTCAATTTGCATATTACCTCTTTATTATATAGGATGATAGTTTATTTTTGGATTCTCAATTTTATTTCACTGATCTATATGACTACTATGCCAGCACTGCACTGTTTTAATTACTATACTTTTACTGCACCAGTTTTTAAATTAGGAAGTATGAGTTCTAGAAATTTTCTTTTCCGCTTCAAGATTGTTTTGACTATTCTGGGTCCCTTGAATTTCCATAGAAATTTTAAAATCAGGTTGTCAATTTCTTCAAAGGCAGTTGAGTGAATCATTTAGTGTCAGTCCTCAAAGTCTTAGGCATGTGCGCATTCACTTTAGATGGCGATGGTTTTAGCAGGGCTGTGTGTTTTTGGGGGGGTTATTTTTACTCTCTTTCTCTGGTTTCCCTGTTAAGCTGTCTGTCCCATTTGGTGTTACATCCAACCTCTCTCACAGTTGATTGTTTTACTGCTTTTGACAATGCCTTGGAGCATCCACTGGTCCGATTAAATTTGGTTTATTCTAATACCAGATGGGCTCCACTTAGCTGTCCCTTTCCCTGGTTCTCTTTTTGTAACCTAGCCTGCCTGGAGGTCAGCTTGTTTTTCTCATGCTGCTGCCATCTTCATTTTAATTGCTTACATCTCAAATCTCTATTATTTTCAAGAGCACTCTTAGGCTTGAACTTCCCCACATTGTTACAAATAAAGTTATTTATTTTGTGGAGAGTTTCAGTTCTCTTTGTTCTTATGGACTGTCTTTCCCCAAGGAAAACATGTCTGAACCACTACTCCTGAGCTGGAGGTAGAAAGAGTGACCCACTTGATTACACTTGTGGTTTTTAATTAGAGGGAGCTATTATATTTGAGAGCACCTTTAAGCTTGAACTTGCCATGAAATTAATTCCTTTAGGGAGTTTTGACCTCTCTTTTCTTGTGGACTGCATCTCTAACTAGCCAAAATCTCTTAGCCACTTTTTTGGGGTATTGAGTGGGATATTAGCCTCTGGTCTCTTCTTGCCTCTCCCAGCATAGGACCTCCACCCTAAGCCATCTGGGGCAAGAACATTAAGGCTTATACTTGGGTTGCCAAGGATCTAAGCAGGGGCCTCAGTTAGAGTTTTTATAGATATTGTATATCCTATATATACTTTAGATAAAGAAGGTGGAGTCTCTATACTATGGATAAGGGTGGGTTGAGTAAGGGAGCTCTTGGACAATTGGGCAGGAAATTAGCTTCTTCAAATGGGAGTTGTTTGAGAAATGCGGGCAGCCTGTGCTGCCCAGTGAGATGAGCTAGCCCTTAGTTGAGAACAGGGCGGATGGAGAGCCTGTCCATTTGCCACACATACCCTGAGTATAGCTTCCATCAAGTTGAGTTGAGGGCAGGAAGATTGTGAATCAGATTGTGAATAATTGTTTCTTATTTTGTTATATGACCTTAGCATAATATCAGATACTTTAAATTATTCTTGTTTTATAGTTTTAGTCAGCTTATACACCCTCTCAACCTACCATCATTTTTAACACTTTGAAGATTATAAAACAGAATTTAAGCCTAGATCTCTAACTATAACATTTATGTTATTTTTTTAAAATATATTTTATTGATTTTTTTACAGAGAGGAAGGGAGAGGGATAGAGAGCTAGAAACATCGCTGAGAGAGAAACATCAATCAGCTGCCTCCTGCACACCTCCTACTGGGGTTGTGCCCGCAACCAAGGTACATGCCCTTGACCGGAATCGAACCTGGGACCTTTCAGTCCACAGGTTGACGCTCTATCCACTGAGCCAAACTGGTTAGGGCTGTTATTTTTATTAGTCATTAAGAATATCAATTAATGCACAACCAAATGCAATGATCACTTCTCCAGTACTATAACTGGCAGTAGAAGGGACAACATACTGAATTCAGTACATAGGAATAGATTACAGAGGACCTGTAATAGAGTTTCTTTTTTATTTTTAAATTTATCTTTATTATTGAAAGTACTACATATGTTCCTTTTTTCCTCCCATTGAACGCCTTCACCCTGCACCTGCCCCTGTCCTGGGTCTTCATCACATTAGTGTCTGTATCCATTGATTATGCATATATGCATATAAGTTCTTTGGTCAATCCCCCCCTTTCCTCAGATTCATAAGTCTGTTTCATGCTTCCATGTCTCTGGATCTATTTTGTTCATCAGTTTATTTTCTTCATTAGATTCCACATATAAGTGAGATCATGTGATACTTGTCTTTCTCTGACTGGCTTATTTCACTTAGCATAAGCCAATAGAGTTGGATTTGTCCATTACTTGCAGCCAATACATTTTGATAAAAGAAAGGGAATAGTGTTTTTAATATGCTGATGGTGGATAAAAACATTGTAGCTTTACGTAATGAAACAAGGTCATGAAGTATGAAAAGAAAATGACTAGAGAAAATGTAGTTAGAAAGAGGCCAAAACAATAGGTGGAGAAGAGAATAGGTGAGGCCTCTTAGGACATGCGAAAGAAGTCCGTCCTTACCGAAATGACAGAAAGAACTGGTTGGAGGGTTTTAAGCAAAGAAGGATATTAAGGTTTACATTTTGGCAATAGTGTTGGCAGAAATGCAGTGATTTCATTTATAATGTAGAACAGAACTTGTGCCAGATAGATAGACTGAAGATAAAGGAAGGAAGGGAGAGATGATTGAGACGGGGAATTTCAAATATGCAGAAGTAAAGCAAAAATGCCTAAGCAGTAACTACAGTAGGAATTTTGATGGGCTGGATTAATGGGTTGGACTTTGAAGTATGTCAAGAAGAATGTCTATGTTCTGTTCTTGAAGTGGAGTTAACAGTGATACTACTCATTAGGGCAGTAAACATTGGAAGAAGACCATGCAACAGACTGGGAAGCAGATTGTGAGTCAAGTGAAGAGGCCCCTGGGAAGGTCTCCATCGAGTTAGATGATCTCTCTAGGTAGCAGTTAAAACCATGCATGAGAATAAGATAGCTAGGGGTCCAGGGTTGAGCCTTCAAGAATGCCAACATATTTCTTTAGAGAAAAAGAGGAGACAAGAGAAGCAACAATAAGAGAGGTAGAAAAAAGAGCTCAAAGATGACTGTTAGCTCGCCCAAGGAAAATGCATGCTTTAAAATGATGGTAGAGAAGGATTGTAATCACCCTAGTTTATGTTATTGAGAGGTTAAATTATAAAAATGAGAATGCATTGTGAGAGGATGGACATGTTGGACATTTAGAGATATAAAAGATAAAGTATTTAACTTTGCTGAATTATAGTATTTCCAAATTCCAATTTCTTCTTTAGAACAATAGATGCTTTTATAGTATAGTCTGAAATATAAAAAGTAAATGTGGAGCACAACCCACTAAATATATATTACATTCATCGAAAATGTATATATAGCTAAAGTTTGTTCTAAATATTTTCATAAGTAATACCACAAAGAATCATATACTCATTCCCCCAGAAATGATCAAAAGACACACTTCTCCAAATTAAGAGTATCCAGAGGATTATATAACTCTAATTCCAGCCATTTGTGAAGGATTTTATGTTCTTATTTACTACATGATCAAATGAAAATGTGAATTTGTCATAGAAACTCATGTCTGGAACTGAGCATGCACCACTTCTTAAAGTTATAGCACCTCCTGAAATAACCCTACACAATAGGGCTGGATGCAATCTGAACCGTTGTAAGAACTTAATTGAAAAATATGGTTTTAATAAACAACATAGTTTTTTCAGTTTTAGAATAGAGCTAAAACCCACTTTAAATCTGGTAGGACTTTTTTTTACTGCTTTTTAATGTTTGATCAAATGCAAATGAACATTTTTGTAGACAAGAAACTAAGATCGGGGTTTACCAGTGAAAAGTCATGGACTCCAGGAAACATTAGAGGCAGTTGTTAGTTTGATCAAACTTGTGGGTGGTCAGCTTTGACTGCTATCTTGCAGTTCAGAGAGAAAAATAATGGCTATGCTGGCTCACACAACTTCAATTATTCTTGAATCAATTATTGTGTGTGCAAAGTTTTTAAATGTCTTTCTCATGATGTCATTTTTACATGTTTGTACATCTACCCAAAACTTATGAAAATTTTACATTGCTGAGGTTTTTGAATGAGTAAAATCTTTACTGGATTTATCATAGACTGCTTTGAAAATGCAATCACAAACACCTTTTCTCCTGTCTAAATATCAAAAGCAAGGTATTTTTTTTCACAAATCAGAAGTTGTAAGAAGATCATTTATGTCTAGCATACAGTTTTTTGTAAGCACTGGGATGCTTTCTCATGCTCTTTAGCCTCAATGTTCATCCCCACCTCGAAACCTTATGTTCCAATGACACCAGATAGCATGCAGTTAAACATTTGCAAAATATCCTTTCCTTTTGCACATCTTTGCTCACTCTGTTCCCTTTGTCTGGATCAAGGTCCATTTTCTTCATTCTCAGAGAATTCTGTGCATATGTTTATTTGTATTTTCCATTTTATAATTCCTTCACATAAGTTAGCTCTCCTCAATTTTGTTACTTTTTTGCACCTTCATCACCTAGTACAATACCCAGATAATCTAGATCCTGAAAAAAATATTGTTGACTTTATTTTTATTTATGAAAAAATATTGTCTTCTAGATATGAGTGTATGTCAATTTCCTGCGAGAAAACCTTTATGAGAAGCTTAATTGTGACCAGAAGTTAACTTCATAAGAGGGAAAAAAGGAGAAAAAATAGAATTTGTTTAGAGACTCTGGCAACTGTAATTGATCGGTACTCTCCAGAGTTATCTAATTTCATTGAAGAAATATACATTCTAATTCAATCAGATTTATAGAATAGCTGGTTAGGGTATTTACTCCTAAAATAGTGCTAGAAAACCAAAATCTATCATCTGATTTTTTCCACTCATTCAATATGAAAGTTATTAGATAGTTTCGAGATCACTCAGTCTATTATGCACATTTATAATATGTATTAATTTATCCAACACTTATCAGTGTAAACACTTCGGTTGCCCATCGCTTTATTCACAACATCTATGCCCTCCAATAAGGGTGGAGGGACACGTAAATGAAGAAACTGGTTCATTGAGACATAAGTTTATGATTTTGTTATTCTTCTATCAAGTGCACTTCTTAACAGACTTTGGAGAAATTATTCTACAGACTTACCTTGTAAACTGCAATAAAGAGTCAAATAATAGAGTTAGACATTCCAAACACATCTTGAGGAGAAATGTTACCTGTAAAACAAAGGACCGAATCCTTTAGCAAGTGAGGGAGGTAGAGGTAGTAAGAGTAAATGTATCAACCTTTACAGTGGGGAAATAATCAATATATCAATAATAACCCGTCGATAATAAAAGGTACTAGTATATGTATACCACAGCAGTTATATATTTATTTTTCTTTTTAAAATATATTTCTTTATTGACTTCAGAGAGGAAGGGAGAGGGAGAGAGATAGAAACATCAATGATGAGCGAAAATCATTGATTGGCTGCCTCCTGCTGAGAATAGAGCCCGCAGTCTGAGCATGTGCCCTGACTGGGAATTGAACCATGACCTCTGTGTTCATAGGTCGATGCTCAACCACTGAGCAATGCCAGCTGGGCAACACAGTTTTAAAAGTAATCTGGAAACCCACAGGTGTATTTTTGGAAAGAAAGACAAGGGTAGAGGAAGAGAATGTTCATTTTGAGCCTTTCTAACTGTTTGAACTATATTTTTGTCATGCATGTGTATTATTTCTGTATTTTAGAAAAGAAAAATAAACAGTGGAGATCTTCCATACAATTATAGATTCGTATTTTAAATTCTCAATCAGCCAGCTATACCTGAAGTGAATGTGATAAGATATTTGGGTTTCTGTTTCTAATTCTCTGTAGCATGGCTAATTCATTTTCTACTGCTGTTCATTCTGTTGGATGTATCTGGTGTGACTGCTTGAAATAGCATGTGTAATAAAACAAAACGCAGTGTGATTTATGACCTTTGGTTACATAACTATTTCTATTTCATTAAAGCCAGATGTTGCTGCCCTAATTTCTCCTGTGTCCAATTTAAATGTAGATGAGACTAAAGAGCAATTTAAGAAGATAGAAATTTACGTAAGTAATGAGGTAGAAATCAAAGAAAGAAGCAACAGCAGAATTAACTACCTCTAATCACCTTTGAATAAATCAACCCTTTGCCATTTGGAAATTTGGATAGTAGCCACATAATAGAGTTCTTACTATTATAGGTGTTCTTGGGAAATATACCGAGTTTCAGAAACAATACTTTTATATTTTAAGTATTCATTTGCAAAATGTAAACTACGTTAGTCTGACTCATGTAATATCTCTAGCCAGATTAATGTGACCATTTATATGTATATTCCAAATAAATGCATACACACTTTAACAGCTGACAACTCACTTAATTTTCAGTCCTTTTCAGGTTTAACTGATTTGAAATAATGGGTGAAGCCAGACCAAGCTTTGAACAAAGAAAACTTATCCACTAGACTTTTTATGGGTATACATAAAGTTTATGGTACAAAACCAGCAACAGTTGATGAACTGAGGGTGCACAAATACTGAATGAAATGATTCTTGATGTTTGTAATTCCATTGCTTCGCGTTATCAGCAGTGCCTGGATCAGAATGGTCATCAGTTCGAAAACAAGCATTGACAAAAAAATTATTCATTTCTGTAGATTCTTGTGCATTTTGAAAATGAACTGTATGTTAATAAAAACTGATGTTTTATAATTATTCAAAATGAGTATACATTTCTGGGACACCATGTATATACATGTAGTATGATAGTATTTTATTTGTATGAAAACTTTATAACAGACTTCAGATAACCCTGTAGGGTGCAGTGGATGTCAAGGAGAAGGGGACCAGAGATGAAAAAATTAGAAACTATCAGAGACAATAGATTATGTCTGTTCACTACTAAATGCCTTCACACAAATTAAAAAATGTCACAAATTATTAAACTGTAACAATAAAACAACACTAGTAATTATTTGTGCTGACAGTAAAATCCATCCTGGAAAACCAAAGCAGCAAGAACATGTTTTTCAAATCCTAAGGGGCATTTCAATAATTGTTTTGTTTTATTAATTCTTTAAGGAAGGAAAAAGAATTTTTAAATATTCGAGCATAGATTGTTGAAGACTAATTATGGAGACACAAACAAACAAACAAAAAATGGCATTAGTACATAATACAATTGTTATCATGGTCACTCACAAAAGTTAATGCATATTAAAATCACATGACACAGAGCTCTAAATCAAACTTGCTTGCAAGATAGGCTAAATTTCTTAATAGTCTGCTGTGTAATTAATACTTCTTTGGATTAGTCATTCCATGTCAATACCGCCAAATTTTTTTAAAAAAACACAAATAGTTGTACAGGACAAAAAAGAAATAAATGTAAGGGAATCTATTATTATTTAATTGTATCACTTATAAGCAGTTTTTTATTTTATTTTGATTTTATTTTTACTAATGTGTAGCAAAATATCTAGATTAAGTATATATGTAGTTACCTGGTAGTTTAGTCACAATGACTTTAGTTTTATGAGTACTGTTTATATTTAAAATATTGTTCTACAATCCATTTACCAAATATTTCTAAAGTTTCTCCTATGTGCCAGGCAAATTTGGGGCTCTGGGAAATACATTACTAAAAAAACCCAAAAAGCAATAATAGTTCTGGCACTCACATAGGTACCCTCCACTGTCCTTTGGCTGCCTTACCAAGTCACACACAGGATCCCTCTGAGAGCAGCAGAATCTTGAATGCCAGGGATGATTTAGAATTTTGGTTCTCCTCCAGCAGGATTAGGCTACTTCACTTTGACCTTCTCCATGTACTAGTATAATGACAGTCATTTGGCTATTTGAAGGCACTGTCATATTCAAATTCTTTTTCCTTCCAAAAACACAGAAATGACCAAATAAAGGAAAAATACTTCTAGGAATCTTATGCAAAATTTTTGGATTTTCAGCCTTTCGGCCTTCATTAATTAGCAGCATACAAAATAAAGATAGACGCACAGCTTTAGTAACTAGGCATTTGATTAAAGAACAGTGCAATTGCTTATATTTAAAATATGCTTCAGTTACCTAATAATTAATTATCTAGTTACCCTTTGTACTGATTATAACATGTTAAACAACATTTTTATCATTATACTAGAGGCCCGATGCATAAAATTCATGCAAGAGTAGGCCTTCCTTCCACTGGCTGCTGGCACCAGCTTCCCTCTGGCACCCGGGACCTGGGCTTCCATGGCAGCCCCAGCTTCATCCAGAAGGTCGTCTGGAAGGACATCTGGTCTAATTAGCATATTATGCTTTTATTATTATAGATAGTTTTCAAACAAAAATAGTGTAATGCGTGTCGTATGATCTAATAGTTGACTTCATTCTTTCTGTGTCCACTTTTTCAATCATGCAGAGGAAAAGTGAGCTGGATTTACACACATAACTATTGGATATAATTTATAGTAATGTAAATAATAGTCATAATCTTAGATCAGATGTCTGATGACATAGATTATCTTATGCTAGCTCCAAACTTGGGGAAAAGGAGCCCTGACAAGCAGGTATTCCCACCTTCATTTTTTGGCTTTCTTGTACCACCTTCATTTTATACATTAGGAAATTGAAGCCTACTGAACTTTAATAATTGGTGTTTTTATCACATAGGTGCTAAGTTTTAGAGCCAGAATTTCAGTCTTATATGCCTTGCTCCAAAGGACATGTTTTTTATCACTACTGTATAGAGTCCTACAGAAAGTTGGTTCTTCTTTTTATAATATGTAATTATTATTAAAAGTATTTGATTCAGAATCCATACAATTCAAATCTGTTCAACAAATATCCTTTTAAATATGTGGTTCAATTGATATATGCTGCTCAGATAAACCCAAAGTGTCAGACCTTAGGTAACCCACAGATCAGTAATGAGGCTGTGATAAGCACAAAATAGCTATAATTCAAGGCAGAATGTAGTCAGTCAAAGAAGTATTACAATGACTTAAAAGCGGTGGAGAGAACCAAAGGTATCCTGGAGCAGAGAGGTTTGAGATGGCCCTGAGTATGGACAGTGCAGATAGGGAGGCGATAGGAATGACAAGGAAAGGAAACAGGGTGAGCAATGCATAAAGACAGCAATAGTGATAGAGATTGGGAATGCAGCCTGGCCAGAAGTCAGATGGAAAAGCCGCCTTTGGATGTCTAAACCCCAACTTCAAAGTCTATATGTACTTGTGCTGAATGCATCTCATATCCTTTGCTAATAAAAGATAACAATAACTTCTCTGATTATAATTTGAGGGTTACCTAATATAGGAAGAAGAGGTGTTGAACATGAAAGACAAATAAAGATTAAAGAAGTAAGAGATAATTGAACTAGGGGTTTCTTATTGATTTACAAAATATATGTGAGTAATAACATTGGATTTTACTCATGTAAACAAGGGTGGGGGGGATAAATGGTGATGAAAGGAGACTTGATTTGGGGTGGTCAATACACAAAACAATATGCAGGTGATATATTTTAGAATTGTACCCCTGAAATCTATATGATTTTATTAATTCATGTTTATTAATTAAAAAATAAATAAACTCTCAGGTTTGAAAGAAAAATAAGGAGAATTAAAATTCGGTGCCACAGAGCTCCCAGCAGTCAATCTACAAAAAAGAGGAAATTACAAACCAATAAAATAACTATGTCCTTCTTGAAGATTCCTCCAGAATATAAATCAGAATTCTCCATGGCATCCGTTCAGTCTAGACTTAGGTTAGGAATTGCTGACTATTCCCAAGCTTCCTTAAATCTGGTCTTTTGGGACTGTGCCCCTGGCAAAAATTCATCAGAATTCTCTGCGGTTTCTAAAAGCATGGCCTTTCTGAATGTACTCACAATAGAATCTGGGATGGGTTCTAAATATGTCTGCCTTTTAACACTCTAGGAATTTGTATATTAATCAAACTATGGCAGTCTATTTAATGGTCAGATAATTAAAGTTTCTATATGTGTAAGGGTGAGAATTAAGTGAGCCCAACCAAAATCCCTCTGGAAGTTGTTCTTGGATAAGCTTCATAGATTCCGGAGACATCTGCAGGGAGCGTGGTAGGACCACCAGCTCTGCCGTATTAAATCGAAGCTATTTACTTTTATGGAGATGATGCAGCCCTGACTGGGTCTCGTATATTGATTAAAATTTCTGTTGTTTCTAATAACTTTGAGTTTGGTTTTAGAGAATTAAAATTTATAGAATCTTTGACTTTAGTATAAGGTAATCTCCTCTGTGATGAATCTCAGAGTACTTGTTACCTTTTACTTTTTCATATACTCTCTTAAATTGTTAAAGATTTTTTAAGTAACAAGAATACAAAACATTTGAAGACAATGCCAAATCTTATACTTCTCGCTTTCTTTTTTATAAAGTCTGAACCCATTCATTTTGAAGACCAGGTAAACTACTGAGTATTTTAATTTATTAACAAAATATTTCTTCATGTAATGCATTATTGCTACTCAGAACTCTCTTCTGATTCTTTTCCCTGTGTTAATTTTTAACTTTCTCAGTGATTCACTTTCTTTTTTTAAAACAAAATATATAACTAGTGTGATACTAATCAGATATGAATGTCAAATACTTCTATTATTCATAATAGAATTTTTATTGTACTGTGGATAGATTATTGAGGTAAACATTACAGAATTTCTAAAGAAAGGTGTCATCACATGGAAATAGACATCAGAATTAATAAATTTTATTTAAGGCTAAATTTCTATGTAGGCCTTTTACTTCTCGTGCCATTCTGACTAGGATAAAAAAAAAATGGAGCGAGCAGTTGGTGTCCAACGTCCAAAAAAAATAAGCAAGCCAGAAACTAAAGAATGTTAGTCATTGAAATAAAAAAAAAATGGAGAAAAATAAACACTTCTAAGACTAAGATGAAATTAGAAAGTATCTTAGCCAATTAAAGTCTCCATAGAAACAGCAGGTCTCAGAAAAATTGTAGGTTTTGATTTGGAAAAATTATGGTGGAGACTACAGGTGGCTGTCATTTTTTAAAAGCATGTATTAAAAAATAAGACACTATTGATTTTGATAAATGAGTATATTTTCCATTTACTGTCATTTAAATAGCAATACAAACATAGGAAGTATAGTAACTTCAGTCTTCTGTAACAAGTCATGCCATAATTCCTCTTATAAATATAGGTATGGAAAATATATAAATATATTTATGAGTAATGTTCTCTATTATAATGTAAGCTTTGTTTAATCTTGTGACTAAGTAATAAATCAGTAGTCATTTGCTCTCATGTTGATCAATTGCATACATAAGTAAAATAGATTCTTCATTCTTTATTTAAAATCATATGACCATTACTGGATGGAGTTTTGAGAGAACATGTTGCCCATTACTTCTTAATTGATAGTATCATTCAGAGGGCAGTTTGGAAACAGGCTACTATGGAGATGGAGAATTGCCATCTCTCCCACCATTTTAAGTAAAAGTTACAAAGGAAAACCTTAGCTTGCTATATTATTAGCAAAAATGTCAATTCATGGATTCTTAGTGTAAATGTCTACAGGCAGTTAATACTGGAACATCTGGATCTAATGAAGAAATGCAGAGCCAAAAACATTTGGTGAGAGTTTAAATGAGGTCATTCATCTGTTTTTGAACAAAGATTTCCCACCCTCAATCTCACATGCAAAAGTGAGCAGTGCTTGATTAAGACATTAATTTAAAACTGTATTAGTCAAACTACCATAATTTTCTGTGACCCAATAAAAAAAAGTGGGTAAAAGACAATAGCCAATAATTGATATAATAATGACTGAATCTAGACTGGTTTTAATTTACAATACAAGTTGTGTCTACGTATTAAAGACAACATTCTTTTACATTATTATTAGATAACTAGAGGCCCAGTGCACAAAATTCGAGCACGGGGGTGGGGGGCCCTCAGCCCGGCCTGCACAATTCGGGACCTCTCTGGGGATGTCCAACTTCCAGTTTAGGCCCAATCCCAGAGGAATTCCTGCAGACTAGGCCTAAACTGGCAGTCGGACATCCCTCTCACAATCCGGGGCCACTGACTCCTAACTGCTTCTCTGCCTGCTTGATGGTCCCTAACTGCCTCTGTCTGCCTATCTGATTGCCCCTAACCACTTGCCTGCCTGCCTGCCTGATCTCCCCTAACTGCCTCTGCCTGCCTGCCTCATTGCTCTGGTCTCTGGTCATTCTGGTCATTCCACCATTAGGATAATAAAGTTTTATAACATGTTAACTGTACACAATTTCAGAACAATGCTCTTTAATCAATAAGTATGTATAATAGTTATTATAAATATAATTACAGTTACATTAAAATGAAACTAAATTGTTTCTATAGTAAAATTGACTCATTTGGGGTTTGTGATTAATTGGGTTTTTAATTAATATGATTAATTTTTGTTTTAAATTAAATAAAATCTATAATAAAATGTGGGTAATTTTGTTCTTTAAAACTAGCAGCAATTGTAAAGTGCACAAAAATAGTGATTTATATGCCACAATGAGCTCAAATGTCAATTTGTGCTTCATATTTTTTTATGAAACTTGGATGCTCAGGGAAGTAGGATGCTGTTTGATTTTCCATACAATGGAAGAGGAGCCAGCAGCCACAGTGAAAGCCCCTTCCTTGGGAAGTAGGACTAACTTCAGAGCTGAATTGAGATACTGAGCACATTTCACCTGGCACAGTTTTGTTAAGGAAACACTATTGCCAGGTTCGAATGGGCTGTCTCTCAGAGGGAGGAAGACAAGAACATCTAAGCTTTAATGACTTTCTGTTACCATTGACAGACTGGATACTATAATACTTTCAACAATTTGTTGTAAATCAAGATGACAGAATGTTGCCATCATTGAGGTGTCAGGAATGGGAACGTCAGTCAAAAGAAATAGGAAAAAAGGGAATGAAAAGGGAGAATGAAGAAACTAATGGTTCTTTGTTGCCATCTGTGTTCCTGGTCATATTAATATGGGATTATGAGTCAATAAAGCCATAAGAATATAAAGGGATGGATACATGTGAATTAAATCAACGTCCAGAATTATCAGCTTCTACTGTTCCAGTGGTTACTGAGGTATTGTCCCATTTCAAATTCACTAAAGAAAGTTAATAAACATACAAACAAAAAGCCACAGTAGTGCTGAGTTCACCACTGTTTTTCATTAAAATTGTTTTTAACTCTTAACATTCTCTAGCAGCCAAACTTAATTATTTATTTTGGAAACCAGCCATGGATCATTTAAAGCTGCCTTTAAAAGGGCTCTAGGTAACTGCTAAATGGTTTACAATGTAAAACTAGACACTTGTGTAGAATTTTTTCCTATTAATTTAGGGCTCTCTGCTAATTATAGCCTATATGAAGTGCCATAATTAAATCTATGAACAGTTCAGAATCCCTAAGATTTTAAGACCTGTTCACCTTTAAGAGTAAAATTGTTTTTAATGGCAGAATAAATGTGATTCTCAAACTTGGACCAGGTCTTTGTGGTGATGGTAGTCTGCCTGCAAAACAGAAGGTGACCATGTGATGTTAATGTCTGCTCAGGTCATGGCCAACCTAGACTGAAGGCGCTGAGACTGAAGCAGGGAATTTCAGGAGCTATCTAGTCCACTTCTGTTTTTAAAACTTAATATCACCTATAATTTATCTCCTTTGAATTATTTATATCTTTAATTCTACAATCTGAATTAGCTGGATTAATAAATATTTGTAAAACTAAATTTCCCATACAGTAATTGGACAAGGGTAGCAAATTTGAATAAAAACCCATGAGTCAAGTTAATAGGAAATGTTAAGTATATTCATTTTTTACAGGAATTGAGAAATTACAAATTCATAAGGTGTAGTGGGATGAGGATTTGTGGCTGTATGGAAATAATCAGTTTTAAGCAAGCATCATGAGGTGACATACAACAACTATTATGAGTGTTTTACAAGTTCTTTATGCTCTCTAATACTCTAATCTTTGAGTACCTCAAGTGATTCATTTTTTATTTTGAGTAAATTGTCATTTTGGCTCATTAGTTTCACTCTTTTTTTTTCTCCCTCCAATACTTAAGGCAATGAACTTCAGTTTAATATACTTATGTCTTTAAAGTTAGTTAGTAGATCTAAATTTACTACATAAAAGTACCCTTATCTTCTATTTTTTCACTGCAACATTTCTGTTTCATAGAAATATGTTGCATCCATGAAGCCCATTCATAATTCAAATATGACACATGTTCATGTTTAACATAGGTTTAAAACTCCTCCACAAGTAGATGGGCCTGTGATGCGAGGAGCTGAATGGAGCATATAAGAAAACTCTAGAAAGAATAAAAATTCTGTCCGCTTTCATATTTCTCTTTTTTTCAGCTGCTTCTTATCAACAGTGAAATTCAATGACAGCATTACATGTTTTATTTATTATTTTGTGGCAAGGCTCACATCTATTAAAATACTTTGCTTACAAATATAATCAACACAAGTGTTTCTTTAAGGCCTACTTTTAGACCAACTCTGTGAGACCCTTGAAGGCTATAGAGAAAATATGAAATACAGGATGTACTCCCACAAATTTCAGAGTACTTCCCAAGGATACGAAGCCTTCCTGTGTCAAGCACAAATCTCAGTGCATATGGCCTTTCTCTGCCTTTAAAGAATAATGAGAGCTTCAGACAATCCACCTGCTTACTGTGTGCCTAATGATGTGGGGAAAGATCAATGCAAGTATATCTAAGTTGCAAATATTAAAAAATACATATGCCCTAGCTGGTTTGGTTCAGTGGATAGAGTGTTGGCCTGGGGCCTGAAAGGTCCCAGGTTTGATTTTGGGCATGTGGGCTCGATCCCCAATAGGGGGCATGCAGGAGGCAGCCAGTCAATGATTCTCATCATTCATGTTCTAACTTTCCCTCTCCCTTCCTCTCTGAAATCAATAAAAATATTTAAAAAAAAAAAAAAATTCTAAGTGAGCAGCACATAGTAACTTTTCTTTTAAGTTTTAAAATTGCAACAGATCCTCAAATAACTCATTTTGTTCAATGTGTTTTCTTTATTATGTTAGATATCATAGGTACTCTTGTTTATATCTGGTTTTGTTATGTGTCATTTCATCTAAAGTTGTTGATACCATGAAGTGAAGACCTGTTGCAGCTTTATGTCAGAAGAGACCAACAGATAGATAGATATTGCCAGAAAATGCTTTTGGCAGTGACCGGCAAATCTCTGAGCTGAATAACTGAAGGCTAGTCATCCAGAGAATCCATGGAAAGGCACGGTAGGCTGCCACCACTGAAAATCGGACTCTGGGGAGTGGCTCCACTAAGAGTGAACCTCAAAGAGGTTAGCATGTGAGCTGGTTTCTCTTCTAAATCACCCATTTCCTCACATTTGGCCAAAGAATGGCCATCCATGTCAAGGTTATTTACCAGCCAATTCTGAGAAGCCACTCGTACTCTACAGACAAGATCATGAACTTCGCTGTCAAGCAAACATGGCTGTGAGATTCAGCTTTACTAATGTGACCTAGAACTATTTCATCTAATTCTGTGGATCTTGGTTTCTAAAGCTGTACAATAGTTACTTTTAAGTAGTTTAGTTTTATGAGCTAGCATATATGAAATACTGAGTTCAGTTCTTGAAGCATAATTAGGACTTTAATTGAAATCTATAATTAAGAATAAGATTACTAATTCTAGATGCTATGCTCAAGCCAGGAAATTATATTGAGGAAAGGCTAAGATACCGAAAACAGAGATATATGAGATCAAATTATTATACAAGGGGAAGTTCGAACCACTTTACAAATTCACTCAGCCTTTCCTTAACTATACAGTTCACCGCTTAAAAGATCAGATTCCACCTGCTGAAATTAAAATGTAATTATCTGACAGCAGTTATCTGTTTCTGAGAGTATCTTAGTGGCATGAGACAGGTACTCAGACCTCTCTGGCTCTGAAAAAGTACGAACTACTCAGCCTGGTGAGTCTTAGATGTTTCCTCCTGCATCAGGAGGTTAAAGTTGTACTTAGTAATGCATTTTAGTCCAATCAATGAGTTCATCATTTGTTTCCAAATATAATAGTTTCTCATCTTTTTAGTGCCTCCACCTTTTTCTGTTCACTCTCAACCATTCTCCAGATATAGTGAGTAGTTGATAACAGAGGGGGTATTCATGTTGGGCCCTTGATATCTGTCTTATAAAATGAATACAAATAATATATTTTCTACAACTTATTCAAAAATAGTATATCATCCAGGAGAGTGGTATAAGCTATTTCAAATGTCAGAACTTTGAATGAAAGACATTGCATAGGATTTCAATGCCACATAAACAGGGGACGAGCTTTCAACCTTTCAAAAACACCCAGTTTCTCACATGAGAGAGTAACCCTTGGTGACAGCAACTGCCTGAAGTGACCAATCTCTGGCTACTTTCTCCAGTGAAAGGTGATTAAGAGGGTGACAGCAAACTAACTCTGTGAACATCTGGAATTTGACAGTAGGCTGAGCCAGATCTGATCATGTTTCATTTCATGAAGGTGGGAGAGAAATATTGCAAGTCATACTAGCACATAGATTACTTATGACTTCTAGCCATGCCAATAGTACTTCACATTTTTGACCACATATTCTCACTGAAGTTATCATGACTTGGGGTCAACATAACATGGAGACTCAAATAAATCTTTTTCCTTTGGATCAAGAGACTTAGCTTTTGATTCTCTCCAGTCACCATTCAGATCATTACAGCAAAACACAAGTACAGATAGTGAATTAAATGCTTTGTTGCTACAGATACAGAGATACATATGCACCTAGTAGAAGTACACATATGCTACCCTCTATCTATGTAATCCTATACCTTGACATATGTTCCATTTCCAAATTCCCTAGAACTTTTTGCCTAATTAGAGTTCATATAAATGATCATTTATAAAATAATTTGAAAATCTGGAAAGGTTTATCTCAAAATTAAAGAAAAGTTATTTGTCTTGCTTTGTAATCATGTCATAAAAGACATGAAGTTCTGTACTTGCCTGATTGGCCCAGTGGAGAGAGCCTCAGCCTGTGGACTGAAGGGTTCGGGTTTGATCCTGGTCAAGTGCACATGCCTAGGTTTTGGGCTCCATCCCCAGTAGGGAGCATGCAGGAGGCAGCCAATCAATGGTTCTCTCTCATCATTGATGTTTCTCTCTCCCTTCCTCTCTGAAATCAATAAAAATATATTTAGAAAAATGAAGTTCTAAGTTTATGCTTCTTCATCATATTTTGAAATGTGAAACACTCCTAATCATCTTCTTCTTACTGAGAATATAAAAAATGCTAAACAGAAAGTTAGACTATGTTAAAAAATAGTGTATATCTGTTAAAAATTTAAATGAGATAAAAATCAATGAAAATAGAGCAAAGTAAAACTAAATAAGTCTGTGGTGCTATGGCTGGGTCTCTCGTGTGGTCTGTGGTGCTTCCCTGGCAACAAGTATTCCATAATAGTGTATATTTCAGGAATATCCCTGTGTGACATCGGGCTGGAACTTTTTCTTATTTATTCTAATAGTTTAGTACTATTCAGAGTTTTCACTTCATTTTGTGACCGTTTTTTCTAAGTTGGGTTTTCTTAAAAAAAAGCCTCTTTTAGTAAATTTTTAAAATTGATTGGAATAAAGTTATATTAATCTATACTTATTAAGAGTTTAATGCCTCATGAACCTTTTGTGATAGCCTCTTTTTCATTCAAGGGAATTGTATTCATGTGTTGTTGGATCTGTGTGTGTGTATATATCTATATGTATGCATAATATTTACATATATAAATCTTGCATACTAATAGATATACTTTTTAAAAGGACCAGTTTTTTACTTTTCCTATCCTATGGTATGTTTATTTTATATTTTCATTAATTTACTTTTGTACCATTAATTTGTTGGAAAGATGATATTGATTTGAACTGAAATCAAGAAATCTGGTGAGAAGCCAGTTTAGCAAAACAAGTTCACAAGCTGATTTAATGACATCTTAATTTTGACACATCTATTATATATAAACTGGGCGATGAATGTAGGAATCAGAATTTAGGGGAGTGATCTAAGCTACGGATACACATTTTGCTCTTGTGAGTCTATAACAGGCATTTGCAACCACAATGTTAAATAAGATTAAGGACAGGAGTTGAGATAAAAATGAGAAAAGGTGAAAGAACTGTGCACAGAGACATTCCAATGTCAAAGAGCCAAGCAAGGAGATGAGAAGGATCCAGCAAATACTCAGAAGCAGCAGCAAAAGAAATAGGAGTAGAACTACAACATAGTGTGTACTTGTGCAAAAAACATTTTAAGGTGGAAAAGTTAACCATATCAAACCTACTGCTGGTGTGTTAAATAGAATGAGGACTAAGCACTTTCAATGGAATGGTATGGGTGAAAGCCTGATTAGACTAGGTGAATATAATGACATAATATAATGACATAGATTAGAAGCAAAATTAATAGACTGTTGAAGAGGTTTGCTGCAAAAGATATGAAGGAACGGGGCAGTAGGCAGAAGAGAAATGAAATCTAAAAGAAGTTTTTTTTCTTAAAATGGAGACAGATATTTTTATTTTGACTGAAAAGATCCACTAGAAGGAAATTACTCAGTGTGAAGGAGAGAGGGGGAAACTGCTACAACGATGACCTTCAGAGATGAGTGGGATGAGTAATGGGAGTGGAGTCCTAATGTTTGGCTCAGATGCTCACAGGTGTGTGCTTGTGGGGGAGAGGGGGCTTGTGAATGTTATCTTGGTTTGCTTCTATTAATCATTGAAATAGAAAGCAAGGTGATCAACTGAGAATGAGGATGAAGGAGGAAGTTTTAAAGGTCTGAGGAGAGAGAAGGTGCAAAATAGTCAAAGACTGAGCATGTGGAGTGACCATGGAGGGAAGTCAGAATGAAAGGTGGGCACCAGAGATATCCCCACCTGAATTTAGTAATTATGATCTTAAAGTAAGACAAATTAGAATTATTTTTTTTTTTTTAAATTAAATCTTTATTGTTCAGATTATTACATTTGTTCCTCTTTTTTCCCCCCATAACTCCCCTCCTTCCAGCTCCCACCCCACCCTCCACCCTCACTCCCCACCCACTGTGTTCATCCATAGGTGCATGATTTTTGTCCAGTCACTTCCCGCATCTCCCACACCCCTTTTTCCCCCAAGAATAGTCAGTCTATTCCCTTTCTATGTCCCTGATTCTATTATAATCACCAGTTCATTCTGTACATCAGGTTATTTATTCACTTGATTCTTAGATTCATTTGTTGATAGATGCATGTTTGTTGTTCATAATTTGTATCTTTACCTTTTTCTTCTTCTTCCTCTTCTTAAAGGATACCTTTCAGCATTTCATATAATACTGGTTTGGCGGTGATGAACTCCTTTAGCTTTTCCTTATCTGTGAAGCTCTTTATCTGACCTTCAATTCTGAATGATAGCTTTGCTGGATAAAGTAATCTTGGTTGTAGGTTCTTGGTATTCAGCACTTTGAATATTTCTTGCCATTCCCTTCTGGCCTGCAAAGTTTCTGTTGAGAAATCAGCTGACAGTCGTATGGGTATTCCCTTGTAGGTAATTGAGCCTCTTTCTCTTGCTGCTTTTAAGATTTTCTCTTTGTCTTTTGCTCTTGGCATTTTAATGATGATGTGTCTTGGTGTGGTCCTCTTTGGATTCCTTTTGTTTGGGGTTCTCTGCGCTTCTTGGACCTGTAAGTCCATTTCTTTCACCAGGTGGGGGAAGTTTTCTGCCATTATTTCTTGAAATAGGTTTTCAATATCTTGCTGTCTCTCATCTTCTGGCACTCCAATGACTCTGATATTAGACCGCTTAAAGCTGTCCCAGAGGCTCCTTACACTATCTTCACACTTTCGGATTCTTTTTTCATTTTGCTTTTCCAATTGGGTGTTTTTTGTCGAATCTTTGGTTTGATTATTGTACTCCTCTGGTCTGCTATTGGGTATAATATTCTTTATTTCAGTCCGTGTATGCTTACTTTCTAATTTCTTTATCGTAGCATCGAGGGTCTCATTAGTTTTCGTGAGGCTCTGCACAAATTTATGGCAAGCCCTCAAAATTGCGATTCTTAGCTCCATATCCTCCATTTCTGTCATGTTTTTTTGTCTCCGCATCTTTTATGCTTTCTTGGTGCACCCCCTTGTGGTCTCTGTGCGCAGTCTTGTTCTAGCCAAGCCTTAATTGTTGTAGTTAACACTAGAGGGGTTTGACCACCAGGCCGGCTGGCTGTGGAAATCAGCTGTGTGGAAAACGTCTGCCTTCTGGGGAGGTGCTAATCCAGCCTTTGCCTGAGGCAATCGGCAAATGGCTGTGCGCAGGTTTTGGGCGGGGCGGGCTCAACAGGGCGGGCGGAGGGAGCAGTTATGGCCACGCTCAGTCCCGTTCCCAGAGGCTCTGCTTCTCAGAACCCCGGCAGCCGCTGCAAACCTCGGAGAGAAAGCTGCCCTCAGGTCCCAACTGATGCCGGATAATCCTGCTTCTCTCGTTTGAGTCTGGGTCCCTAGAGACTCGCCCGGATCTGGAGCCCAGAGTCTGAGACTCACTCCCGACAGAAAACGACAACCGCGCCCTCAGCCACCAGCCCGCTTTGAGCGCGCACCTCGGTACCTTTGTATTTTCCACACTGCGCCGCCTCTGAGCCTCGATTTGCTGTTCTCTTTCCTTCTAGTTGTAGAGTCTCTCTTCAGCCAGCCTTCCTGTGGTTCTGGGTGATGTCCGTTCAGTCTTTTAGTTGTATTTTTGAAATGGTTGTTTGCGGCAGCGGTCTCCGGTGTTTACCTACGCCGCCATCTTGGTCTCTCCGACAAATTAGAATTATTTTTATTTCTCTTCTAAAATGCTTAGCTGCATGGGTGAAGGCACAAAGTAGATGATAGTTTGAATATAACCAGGTCTTTTATTTTGCATTAAGAATAGTTTGAACTGGCAAAGTGCTAGTAAAGGATGTAAATAAGATATAAATCGAATTAACCAGGGGATTTAGCATCAGTAAAGAAGGAAATAAAGAGATGAAATGGGTGAGAAGTTCAATGCTCCCTGTGAAATGGAAGGAGAAGTACTAAAGGGACTGAGTTGGAAAGACAGGAGATGACCTGAGAATGGGAGGAATAGAAATGATGGTCATGAAGTGGATACGCTTTCTGGTAATGATAGTGAATCTTTTCAGTCAAAATAAAAGTATCTGTCTCCATTTTAAGAAAAAAACCTTCTTTTAGTTTTCATTTCTCTTCTGCCTACTGCCCTTTTCCTTCATATCTTTTGCAGCAAACCTCTTCAACAGTCTATTAATTTTGCTTCTAATCTATGTCATTATATTATGTCATTATAATCACCTAGTCTGGGGTGCGGCTTTGTGACGGAGTGACTGTGGAGTGTGGAAGTGGCTATCATTGGAAGAGTGGTGATTGACAACTGAAAGGCAAGGGTGTTGGGAAGAACTTGGCTCAAATTTTGAAATCACCAGTCATCATAAAGGAACAATTTGGTGAAAGTTATTGTGAATCAGAAGCAAAAAATAAGAAATTAAAGGAAGAGATACAAAGCTTAGTTGATGATTACAATAAGGAGTGTGATGAAGAGTATTGTTTGATGAGAAGAGATCCAATGTGTAAGGGTTTTAGAAAGAAACAAAGAATAATCTGCCAGAGACCAATTCCAGCATGTACTGCAGGGCTGCATCTGGGAATGGCTGGAGGCATTTCCCCAAACCTGAATAGGATACATTAAATTGATTTCTTGGCTGCCAGACAGCTAAAAGGCATCTTAATCTACATGTTATTGCCTCCTACTGGCCAAACACCTGAACAGCCGTAGGCTAATTCCCCCATTATGACAATGTTTCTGTATACCCTTTGAAGTGTATATCTCTGCCTCGCCTCAGGACAAGTTGTGTTAATAAAAAGCATGGGGTCCTGGGGACGAGGAGAACCTAAACCTTAGACTTAAGACCTTAGAACTTAGCTCCTTTAGCTAAGCTCCTCTGACCCCCAATGCCTTTCAAAATTATAATTCGTCTCCAGACTCTTTATTAGTCTCCAGATTCCTATTTAATCTATACACAGCCTTTTCCAGATTCCTGAACCCTTCTTGATGCTGGGACAAGAACCTCAGCATAGTCTGAAAATAGCAATGAAAAGGAAGGAGTGTTTGTAGGGGGGTGGGGTCACACAGAAACCACTCTAGAAAACTACAAGAGAAGTGTCAGGGTCTTTAGGGGAGCTCCAGGTTTGAATGAGAACAGGTGGAAGAAGAGAGCATACAGATAAAAGATCAAGGTTCCGGGAGATATTACTGGTGAGGCACCTGGTGGAAGGGCTCAGAAATAGAAGAAACCTGAGAGTTGGGTTCCAAACAAGGAGCATATACAGCATATTATGAAAGAGGACCTGGGAGACATGGGCTTCTTGTGGTTAATACATGGAAATAGCTCTAGGTTTATTTAATCAGCCCTCAATTGATGGAAATTCCATTCTTCTCAATTGGTCTTTTGAGAATCGAGTTCCACGTAAAAGCTAAGTTATAAGAATCCCATGTGACTTATTGAGGGTAAACATTAGCTTTTTACTTTAGAGTTGGTACTAGTTGACTTAGAAATATAGCATATATATAATATAAACATAACACCTAAATATTTGGAATGCAATTCCAAGTGCCTGAGTAGGGGCCAATAATCTGGTGAAATTTATTAATACCAACCATATAAGTAACATTTCATGTATTCCCTTTTCTTTCTTTAATTAGGTTTATGTGAGATTTTGATATATGTGTGGTGGGGAGAGGGATTGAAAGGTTATAAATCAGCATGGGTATATTCCTTATAGGATTATTTTAGTTTTCCAAGAATATTTTTCATGTAGACATAGCCTGATATTGCTCGTTAATATAAAAGCTTAAGAAAAACACCCTGATGGCTTGAGCTGCTATTTGGATTTTGTAACCAATGACAGCTGAAATGGATTTTTGTCCCTAGTTTGCAGAACTGAAGTTCTTTTAAATTGAGGCATATTAAAACCTGGAGGACATTAGGTGGTGAAGAGTTCACCACAGGTATTTTTCTCATTAATATTTTTTTCTTGTGAATCCCTGATGTGAATATAATCTTTCCATATTTATAAATTTTAAAAGAGGCTTTTCTCAAAGATGCCTCAAAGAATTTGAGAAAGGCAGCATTTTACTTATTTTTTCTCAAAAAGAATTTTGTGTATTTTTGCTTTGAAAGAACATTTTGATAGGCACTAACAGGCCTTGTCAAGTTACCTAATTTACTACCTCTTACCATTAGAACACTGAAATTTATCAGAGATGTTGGGAATATGGTAGACAATGAAACACTCCATAATTAATGAGGAGCAAGGCTTCATTCATATCAGTGATCTAAACAGAAAACATGATAAAATCCCAAAGATGGGAAAAGTTCAACATGGGCTGGTTTTACCAAAAAATAATTATTAAAGTGGGACTAGACAGGATTTGGGTAGGAAAAGAGTAAGGAAAAAGTCATTCTAGGAAGATAAGCTCCAATAAAATTATTTCTTGAGAAGCTTTCATTGAATTTTTGATGCAAAGTTAAACAGTCGTGTATTCTTTAGTATTTGGTATATAACTTGGCTGTAGTATTTATTATATTGATATAATATAGGTCAGTAACTCTGATCTACATAAGAAAATAAGATCACTAGAGAAGGAATAAGTGAAGAGAAAAATTAAAGCTTTATTGTTCTTATTCCTATCTGATCTAATATATGACTATTTATTCAAAATGATAGCAGCAATAATGTATTAAGAGATTATAGTACATAGGAAAGTAAAATGAAAGCCAGCAATGTTATAAAGAATGTGAGGGAGCAAACAAGAATACTCTAAGTTACCTACTGAACTATGAAGTGGTATTGTTTATATAAAGGCGAACTTGGATTAATTGTATATGTATATTGCACACTGTAGGGAAACCACCCACAAATTTAAAGATAGAAGTATAATTGATATACCAAGAGTTGAAAGAAAATGAACCCATATGAAATGCTCAAGTAAAACCAGAAAAAGAGGGTAAAAATAATAATAACCAAGAAACAAAGAACAAATGTAATGAATAGAAAACAGTAACAAATATAGTGTTTGTTACTTTAACTATCTCAATAACCAGTTTAAGAGTTAATGGTCCAAATACACTAATTAAAGGACAGAGTGGACCAAGGAAATAAATAAGAACAAATGATATTTACTTAAAACACACCCACTTTAAATATTAATCTCATATAGATTAAAAGAAAAGTGATGGAGAAAGATAAACTATGCTATCTCTAGTCAAAAGAAAGCTGGATTAGCTACATCAATTCCAGAGAAAGCAGACTTCAGAACAAGAAAGATGATGAGTGAAAAGGGGGAAATTACGTAATGATAGGAGTAATTTCTCCAAGAAAAATAAAGATGTTAAATGAGTATATACCTAGTCAGAATGTGTCAAAATATATGAGTTAAAACTGAAAGAATGACAAAAAGTAGACAAATCCACTATTATCAGTGAAAATATAGACATGAGCAGCACAGTCAGCTTGATCTAGTAACATAGACGATGTCATCAAACAGCATAATACACATTCTTTCGAAACTCACATGCAGTGTACACCAAACTAAAACATATTATGGGCCATAATACACACCTTAGAAATTTTAATTGTTTTATGTTATGAATTTATAAATTAAGTATCAGTGAGCATAGTGGTATTTTACACCTCTGTAAACTTTACATTCATGTATATGGATATATGTAAATTTATTTAGTCACAAAAATATACTTAAGATATATTGTGTTTCCTAGATATATTAGCATTTATTCTATATTTATGAGTTATATCATTAGCTAGCAAAAAATTATTTTTAATTTTATCAGAGTGATTACAAAAATCCCACAAAATATTCAGACATTTAAGCTGTTGCTTATTTTTTATGATATGCCTTGTCTTTCAAGCTTATTTTCTGCTATTTGAGAATTTTTCTCAATTACTAATGAGAAAGAAGAAAAATGAAAGTATACACTGAAACTGCTGTAGCAGACCACTCAGTCTTTTTAACTATTAATATTTTTTGAAAAGTCTCATAATTTACTGAGGCTAATAAATATTCTACATTCTTCACCTATTTATGTTGTGATAAAGAAAATTAATCTTTGAAAATAGATCAATTACTCCTTAGAAAATAACTTAAATGTTGAATTCATTTTAGGCATTAGCCCAATTTTTCTTAATTGCATTTAATTACTGTCTTCAATTCTTTAATTATATTTGAATAATCAGATATAATCATTTCACATCTTACCCATGGACTGTGAAAAGATTAACTAGTAGTTATTATTGTGACATGGTTCATTAAATTTATTTAATAGATATCAACATTTCTCACTGAAATCCTTACTTATAGTCATAAAAGTTGACTTTGGAGTAGCACTTGCTATGAAATGTTTTAGATAAGTAGGATGTTTTAGTATTTTTTTTTACCATATTTTACCATAGTGTCTCATTTTCATAATGCTGAAAATATACTCAGCTATGACTGAATATACTATGGAATTCATGTAACACTTTAATTTTTGAAATTTTGGCAAGTATCACTACCATGTTTACTTCCAACTTAGAAATTTTCATATAAAAACCACATATGTATTAAAACAGCAAGAAAATCATGTTTGCGAGGGGACCCCACTGTAGAAATGAGTATCCAGAAAAATGTTAAGGATTACTGTGTTTTTTCTCTTTGTTAGTAATTAGCCTTTTATATTCAGCAGGTCCAAATCCTTAGTAATCAATTTATTTAGGTCACTTGACTTGTTCTAAAAGTCATGTTAATTGAATCTGCATAGTATGTGGCTTTGCTATGCATGTTTGTGTTTGTGTGAAAAGGATATGCTGCATGAACCTGAATATACCCAGAGTGGGAGAGGATTCAAAGTAGTCTCTAGTTTGGGCTTAAGCTCCCTTCGGCGATAGCACTTACAAATAGAGGGAAACCAGAAGTGCATTAGGCAAACAAGCCTGTACAACAGGATCTGGGGCCCTCAGCACTGTTGACAGTGTGAGGCCGTCATTTGTTGTTGTGGGGGCTGTCCTGTGCATTGTTAGGTGCTCAGCAGCATCCCCAAACTCCACCCACTAGAAAAGTGTGGCATCTGTCTCCCAGCTGTGGCAACCACTAGCGTTTCCAGATTATTTCAAACATCTGGTAGCCAAAAAGCATAGCTGCGTAGGTTTCAAAGAACAAGGGGTTACTGGGTCAGCATGCTGTTTGTGTTCATGTTTACCCTTGAGTTCCAATCTCCTTAAACTCTTCTGATTATAAAAACTTTAAAAAGTTGTCTAGCAACAATATTGTGTAGGCTGCCAGAACGCGAATAGCACTGCTGTAAAACCAGGTGGGGGTATGAAAAGTCTGCATTGTTGGAAAGAGGACATGCGAAATCAAAAAACAGTTTATCCCCAGTGGCCCCAGTGAGACGTGAAAGGCCATAGGGGCACACAGTGTCCCCTGAAGACAGGTGAAGATGCCCAGGTAAAGGTGACTGGTGGAGGTCCATCAGACATCACCAGGAGACATCCACTGCTACATTTGAACCAACACCTCCCTAGAGTGTGCAGTAGTGGTGAGAAACAGAGAAAAGAAATGTCTTTAGGACGCCAAAATGTATACTCTTAACTACCATTATAAATAGAAGTTTTATTCTCAGAAAGTCTAAAGGAGACTGAACTAAAGCATAAACAGAAGCTCAATCACTTCTCTGTTTGCCTCAGTTTATTTGCACCCACAACCTGGGCCTGGTCCTCTGAGACAGGCTCACCCTTGGTTATGTGACCCAGCTGCCTGCATCCTTCCTCTGACCCCAGTGGGCTGCAGCCAGGCACCTACACATCCCAGGCCAGTGAGGAATGGCATTCGTCCATTGATTTAGTGCATCATATTCATTCAAAAATGTTTTATTAAAAGGCTGTAGTAAACACTGGGACATCCTTAGTAAAATCACCTGAAAACAGGTTAAAACGAACAGTCCATAATTAATCTGTTTGCTTATATGTCTTGGACACATGAAGCTTGTTCTTATTCTATACCTGAACAAGATAGATAAATTACTTTTTTCCACTTTCTGATGGTTGATTATCATGTTTTTTAAAGAAAAAAATCTCAAATGAAATATGATACCATATTAAAATCCTTTATAGTTAAAGGAACATTCCAAATGGCCCTTCTAAAATTTTTAGTTTTCTGTATTACCTCAGACTTTAAAACAGGCTAGTGAAACTCAAGAAACTGTTAAGTAACAGCTTGAAAATTCACAGGAGAAAGATAAAATAAAATGATGAAAATACATTTAAGTTTATCTCCAATTCTGGTTTGAATTGGCACTTACACTCCCTCTAAAATGGCTTTAATTTGTCTAGTGAATGGGCCAGAGGCTTCTCTCAATCTATAGTGAAGGCAAGAATAGAAATAAAAAACACAAAAGAACCTTTTGACAAGTCTTCTTACTAATCTTTATTATGCTAACCCCAAAATAATAGTATCCACTCTACTTTTAATTGTGCATATCAATTCATTTTTATTAAAGACAAATAAGAAAAAAATAAATGAATCATATTTTCCCCCAAGAAAAAGAATCTTAAATTTCACTTTTATGTGAGACACTTGATATGTAGAATTTTATTTTTCCAAGGGAACGGTCTTTTCGTTTTACTAATTAGCCTCTGCTGGAATCCATTCTACTATGTGTTGGTCAAATAATTACTGAATCTGTGATTGAATAGATCTAGTAACAGAAATTTCTAATGTACTATCAATAGAATAAACTTTAATTGTTAGTCTGAAATTGAAAATACAGATATTTAGTAGGAACTTGTATGGGAATGTCTTTCCCTTCTATAAAAAGCACACAAGTGGCCTGATCCTTAGATATGAATGTGGCTACAGCTTTAGGAATCTGACCAGGTCGAGGGTACTCTCCCTTTTGGCCGGGGGAGTCAGCACTGTCAGGCATGAGGGGATGGACTGAGAATGGGATGTGCCAGCCCAGGACCCCTACCGTTTCCCCTCTTTTACTGGTGCATGTTCCCGTTCCCCAGGTATAATGTGTTTCAACAGGAACTGGCTGGCAGCAGGAAAACAGGATCCCAGTGGAGACTGAGTAGTTCCCCCTCACCCAGGCGTTCAAAGTAACTTACCATCCCAGAGGGCCTTCCCATTGCAGATTCTGGTGCCCACCTCCTCCCAGGCATGATGGGGCTCGGTGTTCTCAGCAGCATAACACATTGACCCTCAGTGAGTCGGGCCAATGACAGCCTCCTGTGACTTCCATACCTTCACAGGGTGGGGTGTCTCAGCAGGAGTCCCCAGACTGAACTATGGGACAATATGCCCTACTGGTTGATCATTCAAATGTATTAAAGCCTAGGACAGTATTTCAGTCCATAGGCCAAGATGGTTTCACTTGTTAGTAAATTGATCTGCAGCTTTAATATTCCATTCTTTCTTTATACCAACCCTACTACCTGTTGGTTTTAGAGGAGATGGAACCTCATTTCAGTCATGTTCTTCTGCCCAGTCTTGCATTTCGTTATCTATGTGATGTACCCCCCATATCCATACAAGTACTCAGTGTCTCTAATCCCCTAAGGGTGACAGCCTGGTTTGCACAGTGGCGGGAGAGCTTGGGTTAAGCCAAACATGGTATCTGCACAAACCGAGCATATTTGGAATCCTCACTTGCGGGGAGGGGCCAGTATAATCAACTTGCTAATCCCTCAACTGTTGGGAACTCTGGTGGATGGTCCCAAGCTCCTTTGCCAGTTGCCTTGGGCATTGTTCAGCACACACAGAACATGCTGTTCTGCATTAAAAAGTCACTGCATGCATATAAGCCTAACCAATGGATGCAGAGCAAGTGTGTGTGGGGGGGTGGGGGACAATAGGGGGGGATAAAGACACATATGTAATACCTTAATCAGTAAAGAAAAAAAAAATCACTGTATTACAAGGGCAATCCAGCATCTTTGGCAGCACGCAATTCCATCCAGGCACCATGGTGGCCACTCCTTTAGTGCACCCAACCTACTATATCTACTCAAGGGTCAGCTGCTAGATCTCATACCAGGGCTAGGGCACCAGCTTCCTGATCACCAGGGGGTGTCAGTGCTTTATGAGCCCGGATGTAGAAAATGGTGAGAACTATCTCGGGTACCTGCAGGTGGACCTGAATGTCTTTCCACATATCTTGATCCCCATGCAAGGGTTTATTCATGGTCATTCATTTCTTGGCTTCCCATTGTTCAAACTATAGCGTCAATCCCTTTAGGACAGTCCAACTGTCAGTGTAAAGAGTTCATGGCCAAGGCTCATTGAGTAGATCACTAGCCAAACTACAGAGTTCAGCCCACTGGCTGCTACAGTTCCTTCCTGTTTCCATCCAGATGGTGTCAGTGTTGGGCTGAATAGTGACTGTAGTCCATGTGGCTGGATTGCAGGACTAGACCCATCTATATACCAGGCACCAGCAGGAATTTCCCCTGCTCCCTCTCTACAGGCCTCAGGGGCTCCCACAGGATAAGGGGTGCAGGCATTTGGAAGATCCACATACACTATAGGACCTGGTAGTGCCCCCATTTCTAGAGACAGTGGGATGGTGGACAGGGTGCTCCTCTGCAGCTGATAGTTATGCCACTTGGTCACAGTGGGAGATTGAGTCTGGCAGAGGTGACCGATGAACATATTCTCAATCCACCTGGTGATACCAGGATATGCTGTTCCTCCGCGAGAGGCTCTGCCTGGAGGTGCTGTGTGCACTGCTAGGAGCTGTTGCTTTATGGGGGTATATAGAGTTTCTGCCCCCTTCCAAAGCTGGGACCAAAATCCTTGGGGTACCCGCTCCCTCGGTTATCTCTGCCAAGTGCCCAGCTTATACCTTCCAGAGTCACAGACACATCTAACTCAAATGGCAGCTCTTCATGGGAGATGCCCAGAGCTTTAGTCTGCTTCACTAGCACTTTTGCCTGCTCTGATCCCCAGTCCCACATACATCTTTTCTTTCCCAGGTGGTATAAGGGACAGAGGCTCTATGCCAGGTGGAGAATAGAAGTCTTCCCAAACCCCCAAATCCCTATAAAGGCTTGTACATCCTTCAGGTTCGTGCAGGTAAGATAGGCTTACACCTTATCAATCCCAGCTTCTGGGACAACATGCATCTTACCCCACCAAAGGACTCCCCAAAACTTGACAGCAGTGCCTGGGCCTTGAATTTTCTGTGGGTTTACCACCCATCCTCTCACTTGCAGATCTTCAGCAAAGCCTATATGGAGTGTCCCATAGCAGACGCAAGTCTTCATATGTGAACATTACATCATTGATGTGGGGAAGAAAAGCAGGAACAGGGCTACCATCCCATGACATAGGGTGGGGCTGGGCAGGTAGCCTTGCGGAAGCACGTGAGAGGTCCCTTGTTGCCCACACCCCCCCCTAGGTGAAGGCACCTTGATCTTGTGACTCAGTGGACAGGAATATACCGTGTTCTAGGTTCATTAATAAAATTAATAAATTCAGTTTGGGGCTTGTTCAGTTTAAGGTGCCTATAAGATATAGAGGTGAAAATATTTAGTTGCCACAGGTGTAGCTCAGGGTGGAAGTCCACGTTAGAAAATAAATGTAGAAGTCATTGACACACCAGCAGTGATGAGATTAAGAGGCCAAGATAAAAATGCAGAGGCAACGTGTTTTAGAACAATAATTCATCAACTTCGAGTCATAGTCTGATTTGAAAATCCTGGGTCTCCTCTCCAGAAGTAGGTTCATAGATACAATATTAAATATACAGCTGCAGAAATTGTATTGCTTCCTTAAAGCCCATTTCAGGACAATAGTTTAACATGTCTTATTTGTGGCAGAATGCATGGGAGAACCATCAGCCAGTGATCGAGGGAGGAAAGTTTAACCTTTATTTCGCAGATTTGCTAGTCCAGGGGAATTCCGGATCCAAAGCCTGAACTGAACTTGTGGAGAGGCTCTGACCTATATATCTCCTCCTGTGGCGGCCCTTGAGGGTTCCCACAGTCTGCTCAAGTCAGTCTTGGCGGGGCCTTGGGGGCATGCTCCAAAGCTCCACCCAAGCCAGTCAGAGTGGGGAAGTAAGACTACAGTTTTAACCAGATACTGAACTAGGTTGCAAGACCCCTCATTTTCCTTTTCAATTTAGAGCAAAAAGACTTGAGGCTTAAATACAGATTCATAAGGAAGCCATGAAGTTCAAGTATAGTCCTGAGGAGCTTCATCATTTGAGAAAAGGAAGCATTGACAAAAGAAACTGAGAAGTGGCTGGAAAGACTATAAAGGAATTTGGAAATAAAGGGATGGAAGCCCTAGCTGGTTTGGTTCAGTGTATAGAGCGTTGGTCTGCAGACTCAAGGGTCCCAGGTTCAATTCCAGTCAAGGACATATGCCCAGGTTGCAGGCTCGATCCCCAGTAGGGGGTGTGCAGGAAGCAGCCAATGATTCCCTCTCAACATTAATGTTTCTATCTCTCTCTTCCTCTCCCTTCCTCTCTGAAATCAATAAAAATAAATAATAAATAAAAAAGGGATGGAAGCCTTTTTACAAGGTGGCTGAAGTTCACTGTGTCAAAAGTTGAACATACATACATATATGTATGCACATACGTGAATATGTAAAAATTTATTCATATATGTGTACGAGTTTTTCAACTTTTTATATGTTTGTATGGGTGTAGGAGTGCTTCTGTGGAATACGTGTGCTTAGCAAAACTGAAAAATAGAGCACAGAACAGAAGTAATTGATAGAGTGAGGTGGACAAGGAAGAAGGGCTGGACTAATTGCTGAGGGCAATGGGAAATAGGGCAGATAAGACAAAGGTTAACAGGATTGCCAAGCAGTTGCGGTTACCTTACTGCTGAGTTTGGCCGCTGTAAACTTACTATGATTCCAATCTGCAAGATTACCTGGTTCCTTCTGGAGGAGTCCAACAACACGGGGGCAGGTCCAGGAGCAGAGAAGCCAGGTGGTTGAATTAATCCAGTGCTTCACAAAAGGTAAAGAGGTGGAAAATGTCAGAATCAAGGGGGACGTTATGAACTACCCTTATCTAATTCAAGACTAGGAAAATATCTTTTGCAATAAGTACCAGTGACTATTGAGTAGATGGTGAAGGGAGAAAAGCTAAAAAAGACTTGTACTTATCACCATGAGTCACAAAGTTAGAAGAGGGAAAATGAGTGAAATCAGGGAACCGTGTATTACTGAGCTTGTAGTAATAAAATGATTACATTACATTCAAACATATCTTTAACATTATAAAATTGAAATCCAGATGCTTTGGGATGATAGAAATGGATGTGCAAGCCCTTCTGGCATGGCTCAGTGGTTGAGCATTGACCTATGAGCCAGGAGGTCTTGGTTTGATTCCAGGTCGGGGCATATGCCCGGGTTGCGTGTTCCATTCCCAACGGGGAGAGTACAGGAGGCAGCCGATCAATGATTCTTTCTCATTGTTGATGTTTCTGTCTCTCTCTCCTTCTCTCTTCCTCTCTGAAATCAATAAAAATAAGTGGATGTGGAAAATAAATCAGTTATCTACAAAAATGAGATTAATCAAATAGTTACTTTAGAGTCAACATCAGGCAATGTCTAACCATACACTGGGGCCATTCTGGCTACTCTATTCTCAACACTGGATCTTTCTAACTGTGTGATTTAGGTGTGTTGCTTTGTCTTGTTCTGTCTGGTTTCCTCATCCTAAAATGCATATGTTTGTCCTGAGAATTAAATGAGTTAATACATGTAAAACACTTAGAACCATTCCTGGTACCTGGTGCACGCTTGATAGATAGATAGCACCTGGTTTGACTCACACTGCACTGACCTGAGCGTCCCATGTTGACCTGAGACCAAATTTGCCTCATTCACCGCAGCCATTAACCTGAAGATGCTGGGAGAGTCTCCCGAATTGTCCGTTTTACCTCATCACTACTGAATTTCTTCAAATGAATTGAGAGTAGCAAGTAACTACTGCCTCTAAGAACAATTTTATCTAATCAATCTTTTGTAAATAAATCTCCTATGAATAAATTTAGTCTGGGGGATGCAATGAAATTAAAAACATGTCATTTAACCTGAAGAAATTCTCCCGGACCCTTTAAATTAGGCAATTTCTAAACAACAGTACATTTTCAAATATAATTTTAGACAAAGGATTTCCTGCTTTTTCTTTTATGTTTCAAGGCCCCAGAGTCAGCAATTAACTGATCCTGAGATACTATTCAATATTAATTAAATTCTGTCAAGTAGATATGTGCTATTAAGAAATGGTCTTTTCTAGATTAATGTGGTTTTTAAATTTAATTTGAAAATTATTTGGTCAATAAGTTTTAAAACCTTATAAAGATTAGCATTCCCTTATTTCTTTGTTTTTTAATGTACAATTAACCTGAGGACAAATGCTAATTAAGAGATGACATTATAATGTGACTCCATTTATTATGTGAGCTATTTATTTCAGTTCAGAGGAGGTGAAGAGATGGATGGAGGAGTCTTCTGGTTTTGAAATTTAAAGACCCAAACAGTTGTGTTTTGTGTTTAGATTTCATTACCATTATACTTGACCTACTTTGTCCTTTATACTATTTAGTATCCGTTTTCCTTTTGATGAAGCAATAAAAAGTCATGTAATTGGGTAATAGTAATTTGATGCACTAACTAAAAGCTCTTAAAATCCCAGGAAATTTGTCTGACAGGTTTTAGTTGCTTCATTACTGAAGACTAAATTTCTTCCTGTGTGCAGTTTTGTAGTAACAAAAGTAGGTTCCCTTCAACATTACCATTCCTAACAACCAAAGAAAATCAGTAACATATTTGTCTTTAGAATATATTTTATTGCCCTAACCAATTTGGCTCCGTGGATAGAGCGTCGGCCTGTGGACTGAAAGGTCCCAGGTTTGATTCTGGTCAAGGGCATGTACCTTGGTTGCGGGCACATCCCTAGTAGGGGGTGTGCAGGAGGCAGCTGATCGATGTTTGTCTCTCACATCTCTCATCGATGTTTCTAACTCTCTATCCCTCTCTTTTCCTCTCTGTAAAAAATCAATTAAATGTATTTAAAAAAAAGAAATCAAATTTTTGGACCTTTGATTTACAACATATTTTGCTATATATATGTTATCACATTGAATCTGTGCTCTTATATACATGACATTAACTACAAAATTGATAAAATAATATTCCTTATATTTGGAAACTTTAGTAAGATTTCAGTCACAGTGTTTTTTAAGAATTGAAAATACATTAAAATCTTAGCATCACCCTAGTCTTTTTACTTATAATAAGACATGCATTTGACTTATATGCAACATATGCTTACTTATACTTATAAGACAAATATATTACACTTAATTCAAATAGATAAGTTAATTGCTTAAATTTTAAATGTGTTTTTAAGGACTTCACACTTCGGACAAAGGAACACTTTTACACATGTATGTTTTAAGGCTATCCTCTTGAATTAAATTTCAGTGAGTAGGAGGTTGGAGGCAGACGGCTATGAAACTGCACTTGTCTCATTATCTTACTCCTTGTGCCAACTCGGTCAATTCCAAATGCGGTTATAACGTATCTGAGCATTTTCTAACATGCCCCTTGAAACTACACGACATCAAGGAAAATTGGATGAGAGTTAAAAGTGCTCCTGGGAAGCAACATGAGGAATAACAGACAGGACATTATTTTAAACAGAGCAAGAATTATGAGTTTCAGGGCAAACCACTGACCTCGGCATTAGAAAATAGTTCTGAAAGTACTTTCCAAATGGACTGTTATTATTATTATTTTTTTAGCTTTAGTCACTTTCTGTGGGAGGGTCCATTCTTCCTGACACACACCACCTCCCAGTCTGAAATCACAGGCTAAATGGGTGGTCCAGACCAATATGAATAGGACTCGGCACCTTTTACCTCCACACCACACCATCTCCCCCTTTATAGCGGATTACATTGCCCCAAGAACATTGTGAACAAATATATACGTGTGAGGACCCATGGATAAAATAACTTGCCCTGGTGCAACTTCTTTTTGAAAAGTCTTGAATTTAAATTTGTTTTATTTGCCACTGAATCTGTCTTTAGAGTTGAGCATAATGTCTGGCATCAAAAAGAATTAAATAAATATTTTCAGTGAATGCTGAATAAACTATTGTTTCCTTGAATTTAAAAATATGTAAAAGAGAAAATATTTCTGTATTAGTATAATGGGAGATTAAATAATTGACTGTAATTGCCATATTACTTAGGATATTCTGCTCACTCATAATATTCTGAACAAAACAAGCAAATGATGCACATTTTGAAAAGTCCCTGCTTGCTTTTACTGTTGTGTGTTTATAAGTAGAATAGTCACAGGTAAAATTATTATATTCACAGCTTTGGTATAGAGTCAACTTTTAATTCCCCATGTTAATGTGAGATGCAATAGAAATGCAGACTCTGACAACAGACGACAGAAATGATTTCTATCACTCTTCAGAAAGCAGAAATATACACAAAGGCATATAAACAAGCAAATGTTTAGACAAAAAATTACTGTACTTCATGATTTACTAGCTTGATTCTACAGGCTTCCTCTTAATGTCTGAAAAGAAAAATATTTAAAGCACTGGAGCTAGTCCATTGGCAAAGAGTCAGCAGTAGATCATATTTCAATGATTAAATAAACTGAACAAGCAGGGATGTCCCAGCAGCAGAGACCACCAGTTACTTCCTCTCCTCTGCCCCACTGACACCTAGTTACCCCTCCTTCTTGGCAGGTAGGTCATATGAAGGGGAGTGCTTGGATGCCATCCCTGGAAAAAACTTTTGAAATATTAACAGGACTGGCATGCCCAGTATGCTTCCTCCTTTTTATTCTTCCTCCTGCCCAGAATTGGGATGAGAAAACTGGGGCACTAGAGGCCACTCTAAAAGCATGAGGTTGGGAATCAGAGTCTAAGCTGCTGAACCAAGGACTGCACGGGGCAGGATGATTTAGCCTTTCCACTCTGCAGGGACTGCCAACTCCTGTGCCACTCCCACCTCTGATTTCCAGGTCTGTGTAACTACTTTCTGAAGCCAGTATCTAGTTGGTACACCCAGCTGACCTTACGTCCTCCAAATCAAAATATTACTTTTTATTTTCTCCACTGTATCTCATCCAAATAAACTCCTTACAAATGGCTATAGTACATTGTTAGCCAAGCTGTCTTTTCTCACTCAAATTTGGCATACCCCAAATTTGATTAACTTTACCCCTCCTATTTCCTAGATGATTGTAAATATGTATGTTTTGTGATCAAATTTTGTCTATTATTTTAAATTTTTTCTCAAATCAATTTTATGCCATTCTTGTTTCTAATTTCGTCACCATTATTGCTTTGTATTTTATTACTATTTGTTTGGGAAACTTTATTTTTTCATTTTATTGTGATTTGGATTTTCCTTCCTTTCTCCCTCCTTCCCTTCATTCTTTTCACAATGCATCTGCTTTTACTTAAATAATCCATTTTTAAAGTATGATCAGTTTCAAACATATATATCTGAAACCACGAGTTTGTCATGACAACCCCCATTTGAAAACACTCAGGAGCTTCTTGTACCTATCTTATATTAGGGCTTCACAGTTCTATTATCACTTTTTTTTTTTTTTACATTTCTGTTTGGAATTAATTTATTTGGGAAAGAAAAGAGAAGGTAGGAAGGAGATGGTAGTCAGAACTATGGGAATTTTTTAGAATAATGTATTCACTTTCTGGGACTGATGTAACAAACTGGATGGCTTAAAACAACACATGTTTATTGTCTGTCTCAGTGGGGAATAGAGAGAGAGAGAGGAAGTGAATTCCTCATGACTCTTGTAAGGGCACTAATCCCATTTGTGAGGGCTCCACCCTCATGATTTCAACTAACCCTAACTACTTGCCAAAAGAAGTATTACCATCACATTGGGTGCTAGGTTTGAACCTATGAATTTCAGGGCAGGGGGTACACTGATCCATAACACCTGAATTATGGTCTTCTATCCACCAAAACTGAAAGAATAAATTTCTGTTGCTTAAGGCACTTTTGTTCTGTTCTACCTTGTTCTGTTTTCGTAGTTTGTGGTACTTTGTTACAGCAGCCCTAGGATACAAATACAGACTCCAACTACTTTTCCAGAATGGCTTTGAACTTCAGTGATTAGTGGGTAAGAGAAGTCTTCTCAGGTCTCTTGATTAATATAAAGTTAATTGAAATGACAAGCATTACTGAAATTCTTTACGTAACACATATTAATTCAAATGCAAAGTAAGCTTCAACTACAAGTCATATATATATATATATAACTTTTCTTAGTCTTTAGAAGCTGAAAGAATTGCATATTATCTTTATAAATGAAAATTCCTCATCCAGACCCCAAATTTAGCTCGCAGCTTGGGTCAGGTAGGGTGGAATCTGCATATTTCCAGCCCCCCCAGGGAGTTGTGTGATAGGTAGGTGATCCACAAACCGCCAGAGACAAAGACCCTTAAGAGCCCCAGATAAGGTCAGTCATTTAAAAAATATGAATAAAATGTATTGCATATACCACAAATGTAAAAATGACGCAATTCATCAAATAGGAGTTCATTTTCTACTGATCTTACCACAAGGGAAAAATTGGTGAGAGGAAGAACTAGGAACTCAAGCTCAAGCTCCAGATAACTGAAAATTCCAAGTCCTTTTTGTTGTCTGGGAAAGTCCTCATCGTAGTATATGTATTGTTGTTCTGACTAATCACTGCTGTCTGTGTCAGCGGGAGTGCTCGCTACCCATAAAACAGCAGGAAAGAGCACCCCCTCCCATTCCACTGGAGGATAACAAAACCATGTAAGGCAGAGACTAAAAAATCAACTGAAAACAGCAAACAAATGCAAAGATCAAGTGGTTTGTTTTGGGGGAAAAATAAATCAATAAAAAACATAATTTTGTTATTTGTTTGCTCTTATACATTTATTAAAGATCCAATGATGTTACAGTAATAAACCAACTCATGGACACAAATGCCATTGAAACAAACTCTTTAAATTTCTTTGAATTTCAGTCCATTCAAAGAGAACACAATTCTTAGCCACCTTATTTTATTTTTGAAAAAAGTCGTTTTGCATTTTTCCAATTGAGTTCTAGTAAGCCAGCCAACATCTCACTGATATCTCATGTATATTTTGGAATTTAAAGCATAAAGTCAGCAGTGACTTGCCTGGGGTTAAGGGAAAGAAGTTATTTCAGATTAAGACTCTAATTAGATAAAAATCATTAAGGAAATAAGTAATTTAGTAATGGCAGCTAAATTTACAAAAGCTCATATTCATCTTTAAGTCAAAGGTTGAGTGTACAATGCCAAGCTAAAATGAAAAATTGAGTCAATTATTTAGATAATTTAGGTCTAAAATTGCTGTTATTTAGGAAGAGAATATTTAGTTAATGGGGTCATGATTTATGAAAATAAACTATCAACATTGACCAATTAACAACCTTTGCTATTTCACTCCAAATATACAGCATTATCTTAATGATTTCTATGGGAATATGTAACAAGAAATCCTCCATGTTAAATGAAAATCACAAAAAATTTTATAAATCAAGCAAAATAAAACTAAATAGCTCAGTATATACCTTCTCTTTGTCCCTAATAATATTAAAAAACAAACAACAACAAAAACCAACAACAACAATGAAAACCCAGGACCCAACAAGAATTATCTTAAATTCTGAATATCTACCTCTTCCACACATTTTAACCTTGAAAATACTTCTTCTTTTTCTACTCATGTCTTAAAGTAAATTGTAAAGCTTAAAACAAAGGATAGTTTTTTCCACACAATTTCTTTTTAAAAGCCATCTTAACATAATAGAACTGAGCTTCTAAAATAAATACCGTGTTTGCTCATTTGGTTTCTCTCAGTGTTTGCCTCTTTTTTCACTGATCAGCTCTTTTCAAAATTGGAGCAGGACTAATAAACTGAATTATTGAAGCAGGACTAATACACTGAAATTTACTGAAGATACTTTTATTGTAATGTTTTGAGACTGAAGTCATCATAACCAGATATTCATTCGTTTTAACATGTAGTGACCAGAATGGCTGATATGTTTCTAAAACTATGATAAGAAAATGTCCTTGACTTATCTTCCAAACTGTGTAGGTTCAGTTAGCTTTATACCTAGCCTATGACATAAATACTTTTGAGATTAGATTACTGCAGTTTAGAAAGGTTAGACAGGTCTCTCATTGGGCAGACAGGTAGTGATGTTAGATCTTGGATTTCAATGCTCACATGCTTGTTCTTGTGTCTGTTATCTCCAGTTGTTGAATGAACAACATTTTAAATAATAAACTTAATAAGGAGCTATGGGGGGAAGAGAGAGAGAGAGAGAGAGAGATCGATCAAGAATAGATATAAATTATCAGTAATATTTTAGTTGCAAATTCTTCTCTCACTAGTCCTATTTGCACAGAAATACAGAAAGACACTTACACCCCTTCCCTGCATTATTGAGAATGGAGACAGTACAGAAAAGGAAAATTTACCTTTTAGCAAATATCACAGCATGCTTTGAGAGCTTTCCTCATTCTGTACTGCCTGAAGTCTGGCATGATCTTAATTACCACAAAAGTGTTTTGATCATTGAAAGAATAAAAACATATGCATTAAATAAGCATAAAGGAAATTTATAAAAAGCAAATGCATAATGCAAAGCATTATGCTGCTCCGTTACTGCCTTAATAAGCACACACACATATGTGAACACACTCAGAGCACAGGCTTAGTAGTTCTTAACAGTTTCCCAATAGAGAACAGATGGAAACAAATGTCATTTTCATATAAGTTTATATGTTTTCTCATTTTATTTGCCTGGTTTTTAAGTCTTCCACTTATTTCTTAATCGTTGCCTTAACCATTGCATTGAAGTGAATTAAGCAAACTCTGTTACATAGCTAACATGAAATCTAAAATATGACTTTCTTCCCAAAGTTAATTGTTGAGCTAGCTTTTCAAAGAGAACCAATCAAATCAGAATTCATCATTTGCTTCCACATCTAACTCTTTTTCTGATTTTCTTAGTTCTGGTAACATTATACATGTTTTGTCAAGTTCAGCTTCTGAGGGTCAATATCCCCTGAATTATCAAATACTGCCATGTTTTCAAATGCTACCCCTCTGACATCCATTTTGTCTCCATCTGCATTTCTGAGCACTTGTTCATTTCTGTTCAAATATCATTACAACTAATTGGATTCTACATAATTTAATTAATTCCAATCTAACAAGTATGTATTAAGTACCTAAAATATGCTATGTACAGTACTGTACACAAGGCAATTACAGTCTTTGGAATAAAACACATGTGTAAACAATGCCCCAGAGTTTGTACAATGAAACAGTGGAATTACGTGCACATGGGAGTGTAGGAAGTGATGCAGAGGAGGGAGACAAAGACAATTTCACAGGACAAGTGACAACTTCTTAAACATGTGAAGCGTAGTTATAATTATTTTAATGTGCTTGTCTAACAATTCTATCACTTTTGTTATTTCTCTATGGATGGATTTTTATTCTTACTCAGTGCTGTATTTCCCTGCTTCTTTGTATGCCTGATAATTGCCTGTTGGGTATCTGACACTGGGAATTTTACGTTGGCAGATGCTGTCTTTTTGTATTTCCATTAACATTATTGAACATTGTACTTGGATGCAATTTGTTATTTGGAAACAGTCTGCACCTCATAGGTCTTGCTTTCAAGCTTTGTCAGACAGTATCCGAGCAGGGTTTCATCTCAGGTAAATATTTTCCTACCGCTAAAGCCAAACCCTTCTTAATATACTACTTGATGCCTTGTAATTACAGAAGTCTTCACTCTGACTCTTAGGAACAGTCACTCAGGTAGTTTCCTCACATATATATGCTGATCAGACTCAACTGAATACTGAAGAGGACCCTCTGTAGATCTCTGGAGTTTTCTCTGCTCGGTTCTCTTCTGTCTGATAATCTGCGTAGAGCCGCCCTGGCCTCCCCACCCACACCCTGTCTCCTTCACTCAGGGAGAGTGTGGGTTCGCTTGCAGTGCTGTGGCCAGCACACCTTGTCAAGACGGCAAGTGGGCCAGTTTCAGAGCTCACCCTCTTTGTTCTCCATCTCTCAGGAATCTTTTTTTTTTTTCGTTGTCTATTGCTCAATAACTCGAATTTTAGATATTTTGCCCATTTTCTTAGTTGTAGGCAGAAGACTAAATACGGTGGCTTTTACAATGTCTTGATTGGAAGTAGAAGTCTGCTCTGTCTCGAATTATTCTTTTTCTTGTCTTAAAATCAATATTGTTAAAGAAAATATATGAACATTATAGGACTATACGAAATTATAGGACATATTTTACAGTGAGGGTTCAATGAGTTTGGATAAATCTATGCACTCATAAACACCACCAAAGTTCTCCCTTACCTCCCCAAGTTCCCATTCCTTGTTGTAGGCAACCATGCAAACACTCATCTGCTACCCGCAGTACAGATCAGTGTGTATGGTCAGAATATTATATAATTGTAATCATGTAATATGCACTATTTTGGGTTTTGCTCTTTTCATTCAGCATAACGGTATTAACATTTATTGTTGTTTTACCAATTAATAATTTATTCCTTTGTATTGCTGATTATTATTGCAGCATATGACTATAACACAATTGTTGATAGACATTTGCTTATTTCCAGTTTAGGGCACAATGCTATTATGAGTAGTCAACATAGATCTTTGTATGATTATTTTATGTCGATACTAGTGACCCAGCGCGGGGAAATCGCGGGAGACCCGGGACCCCACACCTCGCTGGCACTGCGGGACTCCCTTGAGTCCCGCCACGCCACAGGACCTAGAGTCAAGTCCCAGCCCACCCACGCAAGCCTCACCGCACATGCCTCACCGTGCACACGCAGCCTCCTGGTGACCGGTCTTTGGTTGTTACAGCGTTAGGGCCACTGGGTTTTTATTATATAGATTACCCCTTCCAGTTATAGTTTTTATTCAAGAACAAATTCCCCTCAGCTCTGAGTCTGACTTACTAGTAGAACGCTTTCTAATACCTTTCAATGTTTTTCTCTTGGTACACATTTTACCATGATCACTGGTAGGGTTTCTATAAACATGTCCCTCCATTGTCATATATAGAAGCTCTTCAGGTATAATTCCTGCATGTAATTTAAACAAATTAAATTATAACATCTAATTGCAACACTTTTCTTTCATTTTAGGAACTAGGGAGCAGTTTATTTAGTTGTGTATTTATTTATTTTCCAAATTATTAATCAAAATACAGAAAATAAGCAAACGAGATCTACAAAGATTTTCTACAAATGCTTCCTTTAATTTCTTTTTTTTCCCCTTATGAAAAAAATTGCATAGAATTTATGGCAATTTACAGACAATAGTCATTGGTCATGCCCTGTTAATTACATCAACTTTCCCACTAATATATAAGATGTCCCCCCAAAATGCATACACACTTTAACAGCTAATAACTCACTTAATTTTTACTCCTCATCAGCTTTAACTGGTTTGAAATAATGGGTGAAGCCAGGCTAAGCTTTGAACAAAGAACATTTATCCTAAAGTGCCACTAGACTTTTTTTATGGGGATGAACAAAACCACAACAGTCGAAGAAATGAGAGCACACAAATATTGAATAAAATGATTCTTGATGCTTGTGATTCCATTGCTACATGTTGTCAGCAGTGCCTGGACCAGAAGGGTCATCAGTTTGAAAACAGGCATTGACAAAAAAACTTTTTAATTTCTGTAGATTCTTTTCAATTTTGAAAATAAACTGTATATTAATAAACACTGCCTTTATAATCATTCAAAGTATGTACACATTTTGGGGAGACACCTCTTTATAATTACATAGTAATGTCAAGTTCTTTATCATCTATTCTGGTATATGGTCTCTTAGTTCCTTGTACTTTTCCTTCCATACACGTATCCCAATTGTAGTATGTCCTTAATATGATTTCCTTTAAAATGTATCTGTTTCTCACAGGAAGACTTTAAAGTTCACTACTACAGTGCTCATTGCCTAACACAAAGGCTAGCACATTCAGCTCAATGTATAATTGGTGAATAATTAAATGAAATAGAGAATTATCTAAATGCCTTGTTAAAAAATGATGTTTTTTGCTTCATTTTACCTGCCATACCATGTCTCCTTGGTAATATCCATGGCCTCTTAAAGTAAATGTGTGTTGTCTATCCTTATACTAACTTAAATATTGTGTTTCATTAGTTAATATTGTATTCCAATTCTCCCTCAACTTCCCAGGGTCCAGCACACTATAAATTTACCCCCAAATCTTCCATAAGAGAGGTAGGATTGCATCTTGGTGTTGATGGAAAACATAGGGTATCCACAAACAGGGACATTTTCAAAAGAAAAGTAAGAGAAAATATGGACAGAGCCAGGTGTCACCCTCTAACGTACTAGTGATTGTAACCTTTGCTGCTTTTTCTTATATGTCATTATTCCAGTATTTTTAAAAGCAACATGACCTGACTGTCTTACAATACTCAGGGAAAGGTGGTGACTGCAGTTGAATTTTCTTCTTTAAACTGTAGAACTGAAGATGGCCTTTTGCTGTACTTGTTGGTGAGCTTGGGAGAGGGGATTAGAAAGAGGAGATACTCTGAGGAGGACTGCTGGCATCCTGCAACATGCAGGTAAGAAATATCTACAAATAATTTATCATGTATTTTAAAGAAACACACAATAACTGGTTTAAGAGAACACATTTCTTGTAAAGATCATGAATTCAGTAGGAACGGTGTGAGTCTTAGTTTGCTTTTATTACAAGTTGATATTAAATTATGTTTTCTGGCTTTCAAAAATCCCTACAGTCAACCATTTATATAGGATTATATTATATAATCCCATTTGTAATGAACATAAATATATCACATTTCACATATTATGAAAATATTATGAAATAATCTTAGTCCTCCTCTTACCCCAATTAACAGTGTAAATACATAAAAGGGAAGCAGTGTGTGCCTTACATTCTCCACCTAATTTATAACTACTTTACATTAGCCTGAGTGTTTAATGTTCTCTTCATGTCATGGACTCCGAATGCAAATCTTGAAGTCTTTGATGTTTTGGGGCAGTTTGAAGTGAAATCAACTCCCACTGTGACTATTTTAAAAACAAAACCAAAAGAAAGCATTCACTTATTTTTTTGTGAAAAATCACTTTGGCAATTCTCTGAAGCAAGTTATAAGTGTTGTGTGTAATAACAAAATCCTGCCAAATGAGAGAGGTACAAACAGTTACTTTCAGCTGAAGATGGCTTTAAAAATTACCACTGGTTCAGCCCAGACTGTTTCACAGTATAGTGTTCAAAACAATGAGTGTGCAAGGAATACACTTATGTACCTATTAATTATTAATTCAGAACTCAGGATCTAAGCAAAAGAAGGAAGCTAACGATAATATAATGAAAATTAATTATTCTAATTTATAAGTAGGGCAACTGTGTCTCTATTCAATGGCTTCTTGACTACACACTGCTGAGTTTAATGACATGTGGAGGGGGCAGTTTTAAGCTAAAATTATAAATTGTCATATGTTATGGAGAACATTGGGGTTTTACAAGATTATTAGATAGAAGACATATGTTATTGTGGGATATGTCTGAATTTCTTTAGGTAATATCAGTGAGAAGTTTGCCCCTCTCCGAATATATTCCTTAGGTCATAATCTATGCTTATTTATAGTAATCAATTAGCTGCCTAATCATGGAAGTTATGTTTATATAAAAATTATTTTCAAAGAAAGTTAGGTTAAACTGTCATTTATTCACTTAATGCCTTTTGAAATAATGTATGTTTTGTTATTTACGCTTATTTTACAAAGTATTTCAACTGAGCTTCCAAATAGGCCTGTGGGCTTTACAGGGAACATAATTACTCACATTCTGCTAAGGAGAAAACAGTGATAGAATAATTAAATGACATCTAAAGTGAAAGTCAGGTGACTGTCCAGGGTAGTATTGTTAAATAGATATACAATGCAAGTGAAAGGGTAAGTCACACATGCAATTTTAAATTTTCTTGTGTGTTACATGAGTTGGCTCTGACTCCTGATGACCTTCTAAGTGAGGTCTACAATGTCCTGTCTGCAACAGCCCTGCTCAGCTCTTGTAGACTCATGCCCATGGCTTCTTTTATGGAGTCCATCCATCTCATATTCGGTCTTCCTCTTTCCCTGCTGCCTTCTATTTCTCTCAGCATTACTGTCTTCCCCAAAGAATCCTGCCTTCTCATGCTGTGCTCTAAGTAGGACAGCTTCTATTTTGTCATTTTATTTTATTTTATTTTATTTTATTCCTCCCTTCCTCCCTTCCTCCCTGCCTCCCTTTCTCTCTCTCTCTCTCTCTCTCTCACTCTCTCTCTCTCTCTCTCATTTCTTTCTTTCTTTCCTTTTGGTCTCCAGTGGTTTTCCAGGACTGATTTGATCTAGGACCAGCTGGTTCATCTTTCTGGCAGTCGGTATATCTGTAGAGCTCTCCTCCAACACCATATCCCAAATAATTAGATTTTCCTTTTGTTGTCAATCTTCTTCATCATCCAACTTACATATCTGTAAGAAACAAGTGAAATTTATTTTAATAGTATTTTCCACACATGTCCAAAATTTTGTTGTTTAAACATATAGTCATTACAAACTACTAATACTACATTTCTATTCTTTTTTTCTTATTGAATCTTCAAAATCTACAGTGTACTTTACACATGAAACACATCTCAGTTCAGACTAATCACATCTCATGTGCTCAGTAATTACTTGTGACTAAGTGGCTTCCATATTGAACAGTACATGTCTAATGTTTCAAATTCTTAAACAATTTTGTTCTCACCATAGTGAAATCTATCCCTTCTTTTTAGACTATTTTCATTCAATCCTCTGAACTGTCTTTTAATTCTTTCTTTTGATCTCCATATCCACAACCTTAATTCACACTCCATCGTCCTCACCCAAATTCCTACGGGAGTTTCCCCAATAGTATACTTCCTTCCTGTAGCACCCATCCACTCACATCCTGATGCCCCATTGACCTTATTTTTTTTCTTTATTTTTGATCATATCACTCTCTGATTTAGAGAAGAGACTCCCCATTTTGTCTCAATATGAGGCAGGGCCAAGGCTTATGCAGTTTTTAAATGTTTCTTAGGTAATTTTCATATGTTGACAGCCATGGGAGGCCCTAGCCCTGAGTGTAGGCTTGGCTCGTGTTGGTATATGTTTATTAACAAATAAAATATATATTTACAAATCTAACAATGTACTTAATCTATCAAAATTATTTAAGTCAGTTCACAGTGAAGGAGCTGTTAAATGCATTCATGTCAGTTTTAGGTGATTTTTTAAAAAGTAAATTTTTATTCATTGAAAGGGATATTATGATATTAGACTAAGAAAATTTGAATTGCTCAGCTCTCTGACCTTGAATTCCTAATTTCTGTTACATTTAGGTAAAAAGAGTGAATTTACCTATGTTTTTATATTAAAATCCCAAAAATGAGATTGCTAGAAAAAGGCAAGAGAGCTATTATTTCTTAATAAATTGCTGTTTGCATATTGTGAAAAATCTTTATGATGCAGCTAACAATTTGTATTGTAAAACAGAAATACATTCTATAGGACATATTTGTAGGTGATAAAGGGATTTCTAACTCACTCTTATTGGAGAAAATATGCATTTATACATGTAGCATCAAAATTAGGTTATTCTTTGGTAAAAAAACAAATTTTAAAAATATATTACCTAAGGGGAAAATATGTTTTAAAAATACTATTAAGTTCTCAGCTATGATCAAAGTTAAAATGAATAAGCGTGTCTTTGCAGGCATTAAACTGTATCTTCAAACTGCACGCCAGATGAGAGCCACCTCAGGGATATTTTTCCAATGAGAAAGACCCCAGTAATAGGATAAAAATGGAAATGGGTTTATAATACTTCCCAAGGCTTATATTTGATAAGACTTTATAAAGAATTTAGTAAGATGAAATAAAATGGCAACATCAAAGCACAGATAAAGACAAAAAAGGATTTTCTGCTATGAAGCATGTAAATTGGTATGACGTCGCTAATGAAAATCTTATTTCTTAGGTTTCTTAAATCATGCCTAGAGAAAAAAAATAATTTGATTTGATTAATGCTATCGAATAATTCAAACCTTTTGTTTAAACAAGGCAAAGCATTTATTTTAAGTCATTTTAAAAGCTTCCTATTTTAAAATATTCGGCCTTTTGCAGAGAATGAATTGACAGTTATGTAGACATGTCACTGTGTATTAGAAACTGCAGGCATTGGTTGTACTGCCCTGTGACAAATTCTTCCTCCTTCGGGACACTACGTTAAGTTCTAGGTTTACCTTAAACATAACACACAAAGCTATGTCTCAGTGTTTGGGGTAAAGAAACAAACTGAAAAGACAAAGCTTATGAGTCCATGATCAAAATAGATAGATTGCAGTGGGATTTTTTTTTAGATGCTGCATGGCATATACCGTTTTGCCACATAAGAAATAGATTTCAAGCAATCTTATTTGGCTTTTTAAAATTTCATCAGTCTATCATTTGTGAACGAGGAGGAGATAGATAATCTGGTGTCATAAAGATGAAAATGCTCCAGAATTTCTTGTGAAATAAATAAGTAAATAAATAGTACTCCAAAGTAGAAAAATAGTCCCCAAATAAATAAAAGCACATATGTTATTTTTGATCCATGAGATTAGAGGAAGAAAATACAAGTAGACACAGAAATCATGCTTGAAAGACAAATATTGCCTAAGATTTCATAAGGATTAAAAAAAAAAAGTAAAAAAAAGGCCAGACAGGAAAGGGAGTGGGTTGTCTGAAATGACATAGCTGTCTGCAAAAAAGTTGCAAGTTTTTCATTATCACATACTCTTCAGCAGCCAAAATATGCATCTCAACATGAAAATCGCACAGCCCTCTGCATACAGGATGGGAAGCAATTTCTCACTCTAAACCTGTGCCTTTGAAAAGATACCTCTCAAACTGTTTGAGTTCTGAAACCTAGAGAATGTGTGTTTATTGTTGATTAAAGCTCTTCTTTATTCTGCCAAGGTGAGACGATTTAAAAAAGACATAAAACATCAACATTGGAAATCATGGAACCTGATCACTTGTAACTTTGAGGAAAGCAGTGCATGAAAGAGAATCCTCCTGAATAAATGGATACCAATCCTATTAAAATATGTATCGAGCATGTACATATTATATAATTTTAGAATCTATTTTATTTCTTTTTCTGGTAATTAATTCCTTGGAAGAACTATAGCCTGGGTTTTCCCTCAGAAAATAACGGTTTATACTACTTTTCCCTTCTGATGGCCCCAGTTCTAAGACTATAAAAATCATATTTTGCTACTAATATAGGATTAGAGATAAAGAGGTAGATAAAATTTGCTCAGCTGCATCATTAATGAAAATTTCTTTCTGTAATTGAAATGATACCCCTCTTCCCCCAATCTTAAAGTATTTGTATATTCAGTTCATGTGGCTGGTTGTCAACCACTAAAAGCCTGCCTCAGCATGCCCTGATGATGTGGACAGACAGGACTGGAGGCAAACAGGAGTGGAAGAGTGAGGGGATTTGAAGAGAAAGGATAAAGGAAACGGGAGAAATAAAAAAAAGGAAGGGGCCTAATTGCCTCCATCTAGCAAACTTCACTGACAGGAGACTCTCTCCTTTTAGAATTACCAACAACTAATCTTTTTGTTTTAGATGCTGGTTTTCTGGGTAACCCAGTAATCCTGAAACTTCAAGAAATATTCTCTAAAATGCTGAGTATGTCTTGAATTACTGAGTCAAACCAAATGCTATGAGTGTATAATTCATTATCATATAATTTGGCTAATATTGAAGATCAAATTTGATGGCATATGTCCACATAGCATTCAAATCTCATGAATAGCCTAAATATTGCTAGTTTTAGTTTCATTTCATGACCATGGGATTATAGAGGTGACTCTACCACATATATATACCCCATTCATTCTTTTAATGATTTAATTATAATAATAAAAACCACCCAAACTCAATAAATTTACATTGGGTAATAAGAGAGAATATTGGAAACTCTCAAGCAATATCAGTGTATCTTATAACATTTTATTGAGATATAATTGACATACCATAATATTCACCGTTCAGCTGCCCAGTGGCTCTTAGTATATTTACAGAACTCTACAACCATAATCTAACATTAGAACATTTTCTTTACCACACAAAGAAGCCTCAGACCTATTAGCTATCACTTCCATTCCTATCCCACTGGCATCCCCAGCAAGCACGGACCTACTTTCTGTCTGTATATATGTCTATTCTGGACATTTCTCATAAGTGGGATCTTCTAATAGGCAGTCTTCTGTTACTTGGTTCTTACAATTAGCATAGAGTGGTGGGTGATTTTTTGTTTGTTTGTTTGATATTTTAATTCATATTTTAGAATGTACCTTCAATACATTTCTTTTTTATAAATATATTTTATTGATTTTTTTACAGAGAGGAAGGGGGAGGGATAGAGAGTTAGAAATATCGATGAGAGAGAAACATCGACCAGCTGCCTCCTGCACACCTCCTACTGGGAATATGCCCACAACCAAGGTACATGCCCTTGACCAGAACTGAACCTGGGACCTTTCAGTCCACAGGCTGATGCTGTATCCACTGAGCCAAACTGGTTTGGCCTTCAATACATTTCTTATTGTTACTAAATAATATTCCACACATTTTGTATATTTATTTAGAGTAGTTTTCCTTTGGGGCTATCATGCATAATGCTGAACAGCAGTGTATTCTGAAGAATGAAACAATGGCCCACAGATAAACTGGCCATGTGCTGCTCCCCCTCGGGCAGAGCCTCGCTTCCCCTTGTGAAGCTGTTACAAACATATAAATCATGGTTTTATTAAGATATGGTTTCACTTCTACTTGATATGATCCATCTGGTTTCTCTTTTTGTAGTGTATAAGACCTAATGCCATTCTTCAAAGAATTTTTATTTTTGACTAAGTATTTTATGATATACTAGGTGTCTGAGATTTTTAGGCTAGTATCTAATATTTTTCTATAAGAGAAATCTTAGATTTGTTGATAGTGTTGAGGTGTAATTTTCCAAAAGTTAAAAACAATAATCTCACATAGATATAAAACTAGCACATGTCAAAATTGGACTTAACTCATAAATGAGGGAACATGGTAGAAGGGGGTTCAAGGGCATTTTAGAAACAGAGAGTTCATGGGGGTTTTAAAAAAGAGAAAATGTTAGAATAAGATTCCAAGGGCATGCTAGAATCTGGGAGTTTCTAGACATTAAATAAAAGAGAATGTTAAAATAAGATTCTGTCAGATACTAAACTAGTTATGGACAATAAAAGTGTAATCTTTGGGATTATCTTTTGTCCTAAACAAAAGTCTTCAGGTGAATATATGACTATATAATACCTTGACTAATTAACATATGGATACAGAGTCAAACACAAGTAAATGTTCCTAGAGAATAAAATAACTCCGAGAATGCCCTTTGTAAGGCACTGAAAAGTATCCTGACACTTTCCTCTTATTTTTTTTCTGACTTGTGGGTAATTTTCCTTAATAATATAATGCTGCAAGAAGTCGACATATGCAACAAATGTTAAAAGCTTTGTTATTATTGATTTTTTTCATGTGTATGTTGTATGTTTATGTGTTTGGGTAATCATTGAAACAGAGATATCATATTGCCTGAGGAAAACGACTTTATTTTATTTGTAAGTTTGCATGACTTTTTCTACAATCTAATTGTGTCTGCTTGAAAGTTTCCATCTTAACATTCAGATTTACTTAATATAAATACAGGTTTGTCTTGTATATAGATAAGCCACAACGCTTAACATAGAAAGAAAGGCGTGAGACCATTATGAGTAAATTTGACCATGGCCTGGGGAAACCTCAATATATACAATTGAGGTTATTTAATTGATTTATATATCAATTAAAATCAATATATATTTTAATTGATTTCTCCATTATCTGGGTCATCATTACAGGTCTATCCTACCATGTCTAATCAGTAGGAAAATAAGACAAAAAATTAATAGTAACCTGTAAAGGGTAAAACCCAGTGACTTAGTAAAACAATGTGTTATGTGTGGTTACTTTTATATTCTTGTCCTAAAGAATTACTTGGAGGAGATTTTTGAAATGTAAATCTAAAGAATGATTGATTTGGGAAATTTACCAAGACAAACTTGTCCATGCAGGCCATGCTCTAAAACTGATAGGAAATCCAAATACTGGCCTGATGCGTTCTTCTCTTACCGTCAAAGGAACAAGGACACAGTGGGAGCAGTGATAACCATCGATTTAGCTAGTCTTCTTTTTCTTTTTTTCAAATTGACAAAGAAATACCCAACTACATTTGAAAGAGGAAGTAAACTTAATTGAGTCTCCTTAAACCCATCAGCTATTCTGACGATGAGTTATGGGACCTCATTAATTTGTCTACAACCTTGCTATAAGTAAACCTGGAGAAAAAGTCAAATTCATCCATGAACAAGACTGCAAAAGAAGGGCTTTGAGCAAAACATGTAACCTATTTTCCCAGCAGCCAGACAAGTAGACACAACCCAATTAGTCCCCAAGGAAATAAGACATTATTTATATAGGGGCTGCTGAAGTACCATTAGGAATAGACAGGAGGAGGCTGTGCCTACACCACATGGTATTTCATGAAAAATCATACATTTCACAGGGAGACACACTGTGTCTAATTAAATAGAAGCTATAATTTTATGACTCCACTTGTTTCCCCTTTTACAGTGGTTTTTGGGAATTATAATTTCCTCAACTCCTTTTTTTTTCAAAAGGTAATACATTTATATTAAAAATGAAAAAAAGGGTGTGAAAGGTTACATTTTTCTCCCGTTGGTGCCACCACTTTGTGGCTGCTGAGGGACTATAGAGGATGTGGCTACTACTGTTTCATTAAAGCAGATCTGTGAGGTTCAGCTGCAGAACACGTGTTCTTTTGAAAACGTACTCCATTAAATCCCCTTTCGTCAAATCCCCCTTCATCTGCCAGTCCAGGTCCAGGAGAGTGTATATGTCCCTGCTTGAATGATCTAAATTCTGTCTCTGAGGCCAGGGACATAAAGTGAAAAATGATGAAGCTGCAACACAGCAATCTTGAAGGACGCCAACTGCAGCATGACTGGTAGGATTCAGTAGTTGACACTGATTGTGACAAGACCAAGCAGAGGAGAATGCTCAGAACCCAGCAGCACTGGAGAAAGCTCTGATAGGCTGGTTTCTGTGAAAGGCTTGAAAGAGTCTATATATATTTTAGTAACAAAAATTGAAAGTGGCATCTTTTATTTCTCAATTTATTCAGGGACTGAGGTCTGATTAAGCCGCAGCGGTTCTCAACCTGTGGGTCGCGACCCCTTTGGCGGTCGAACGACCCTTTCACAGGGGTCGCCTAAGACCATCCTGCATATCAGATATTTACATTATGATTCATAACAGTAGCAACATTACAGTTATGAAGTAGCAACAAAAATAATTTTATGGTTGGGTCACAACATGAGGAACTGTATTTAAAGGGCCAGAAGGTTGAGAACCACTGGATTAAGGGATTATGAAAAACAGTTTAAATTATCCATAGGTAATCTGTATAATTCCCAGAATGAATGGGAAGAGAAAAACCTCTCACCTCAAATCAGAAATCATTTACAATTTAGAACGATATGTATGATTCCAAGATACTGGAAACTCGTAGAGGATGGATTAGAGGGCATCTGGGCTACTTTCTGACAGAGGTTACACAGGAAGAATGAAATCAAATAATTTTTTCAATTACGTAAAATATGTTTGGTCAGGAGTGTGTGATGGTGGTGGTGGTGGTGGAAATATCTGACAGGAAATGAGAGAGAAAAGACTGATTGCTGCCAGATCACAGCGTGTCTTTTTTCTTTCCTGAAAATTTTGGAATTATTTCTGGGAAGTCAGAAGAGGGAAAATTACATTATATGAATTATATTTCAGAAGCATAACTGTTTGTTGTCAAGAAAGAATAAAACCCTAGTAATATTTTAGTCAAATGTGGTACTCATTCTTAGGAGGAGGATTATAAATTGCTAAGAAGGCCCTTTGCATTACTGAAAATAATGAAAAAGTCAGGTATAGATGCCATTTGAAGAAGGGATTAGACTATCAAAAGGAAAAAAAGGTTCTCAAAACTCTGATCTAAAAAAATGATTTTTACATTTGTCACCTCACAATGAACCAGAAATTAAGGCAACCTTTGAGAAACTCTGGGCTTTCACTCTTTTGGATGGAATGTATCCTATGAAGACTGGTCAGGTTAGAATCTATATGATCCTATTAACCAATGTCACCCCAATAAATTTAATAAAAAAAGAATCTATAGCCATACATAGGGCATGAGTGATACCAAATTCACACAATCAGCTTAACCATAGATTTTCACATTCTACAAGCTTAGCAACTAGTACAAATACAAAGCTTAAAGACAATGCCCCCTCGAAGTCACACTGAACTGTTAGACATTTCTGTAAGCTGGGGATTGAATAAGGCCACCTGGCAATTTTATAAGGTGAAAAAATGCTTTACTCAAGATGACAGTTTTTGCTTCTATTTCCCTGGTGTGAAATTTCACTAATTATTTGCTGCTGTAAGAGAATTTCACAGCATTAAGAAACTGAACTTAGATGATTATTGTCATGTTAGGACTTTCAGCTTTATCCCTGCAGTGTTCTTAATTTCAAACACATTGATTATACCAGGATGAAATATTAAATTCATTCATGGGACTATATTTTTAAATAATGGATTAGAAATATCTTATAATTGGGCGGCCCAAGTCCTTCTGATCAAGGCACCCCATAAAATGAAATATCATTGTTATATTATGTCTAATTCTAAGATCAATCTCCCATAACCACACTTACGGAGGACTTATTTTATCCCAAGCATTGTTCTATGCATTTTACAAATACTATCTTGATTAATCCTCACACTTCCTAGGAGATAATTATTATTTCCTTATTTTCAGAAAAGTGAAGGCACAGAGAGAGAGCGTTACTTGCTGATAGCATGACACATAATCAATGAAAGAGTCACAATTTGATCGTTAGCAGCCTGGCTCCAGAAATAGATATTATGTAGCTTTGCTCGTTTTTCTTTCAAAGCAGATAGCATTAGATGCCATATGGTAATGACTGATTCCATGTCTCTGTACGGTTATGAATGAGCTGTTTTCCTTTTTCCCTCTCCAAATGGCCTTTCTTCATTATCAAATGCTTAACTATGCAATTGATTTATAGACCTTTGAAGATTGCTGCTTTTGTATCTGATGTGGTATATTTAATGATATATATCCTTAAACATACTGGTTACAGATGACTGTGTTAATATGTACATAATGCATGATGTATTTTAAATCCTGATATATTTTAGAGAATAATGTCTACACATGAAAAGCTACCAATCTGTTTCTAGTATAATTTTGAGTGCAGATTGCTGTAAATAAACAGATCCAAAATGGTGACAAAGATGACATAAATCCACTGAGGGTTTCAAAACCAAAATGAAATTATTACCAGTATTATCTCTAGTATTCAAAAAAAAAGAATTAACAAAACCAATTTAGCTTCCAGAGACCAGCAAACTTAGGCCAATACAAGCCATTTTAGCTCTGCTATAACAAAGAAAAAATTTAATAACAAGTCCTTAGTATTTTACCAGATGGTTCAAATATTGCATTCATGTTCACTGTCCTCATTAATGACTATGAGGAGGACATTCAAGATCTCATTTCACTTTCAGAGCCTTTGCTTCCTTTGTTCTTAATGACCTTTAGTTAGGCCATGCTATATAAATAACTCAGTAATCAATCCATTTATTACCTATAGAAGTTGAGTGTGAACTATATAGTAGCAATTATTGTTTAGGAAAGGGAAGTTATGTTTGTAAATTGCAACAAAGGACTTTTTAATTCAGAAGAAACAAAATAAGATGTATGTGTGTATGTGTGTGCATATATATAAGGCAAGACCATAGCTTTAGAACATGTGATATTGAAAAAAATACTTATGAATGTTTTTTGTTTTGAACTCAAAATTAGTTTTTCCTTAAAACAATATTAGATTTCTAGATGAGCCTAATACATATCTCCTGGGCTGTAGAAATATGTAACCTAGGTAAGGGAATCTAGGATTCGAGAAACAAGTGGAAGGAAGAAAAGGAAAGTAAGAGTCAAGTACAATACTAGTCAAAATATTTGGACAGGTGTAATTTTTCTATAGGCTGACATCTTTGTTTTCTGTATACCCTTTCATCCTTCTGGTGTACAACTCTCCCCAATTGTAGAAATGGTCCATTAGAATGAAGTATGAATACGTAAACATCCTTTCCTTTTATGCAAATGATCAGAATTCTAAGGCCCAAATCTTGGTTCTGCCACTAATGAGTTTTGTGACCTTAAGCAATTTTCTAAATCACACTATGTCTTCATATACTTAGCTTCAAAATGAAGACAATACTAGTAACTAGCTCATAATGTTTTTTATGAAGATAGATTGAATGGTGTATGTCAAGCTCTTAGGAAAATGATTGACAAAATATAAACAGTATGAAAATTTAACTGTTATTAATGTTGTGCTCTCATTACTATTAATTAAAAAACAGATATTGGAGCATCAATTATGTGCCAAACTCTATACCAGAGGCAGGACACAGAGGATAATAACAGTTCCTATATTGAAGAGTTTCAGGCTAGAGAAAAATGGAAATTGTCTGTTTTAAAGATTATCAAATGAGATACCAGGAGAAAAATCCATGCATAAAGAATAAAAGACTGTGTGAATTCTTTGAACCAAAAGTATCTGTGTTCATGAACATCACTATCCAGGCATTGAAGCAGTGGGCAATTAACAGCAATCAAAAGAGCAAGAAATCAATTTAAATATTGAGAGATGAACAAGGGAATATGGCAAGATTGTTAATGTTAAGCAACAGGTATTAGAATCCAAATTTGAATGGCAGGAGTCCAGGCACCAGAAGACTTGAGGTAAATAGCAGAAACAATTCATTAAGAAACCAGAGAACAGATAAGAGAACTCAACTTTGGAGGAACTAGAATCTGACATCCCAAGGCCGACTCAATGCAATTATTGAGCTGTTTTCCCTAGAAGTTCATTATTCCCTATGGCTAGGGACAGGACCAAACTCAGAATCTGAAGGCATAGTTTAGAAGTGGAATAACTCAGAGAAAAATCATAGCAATTCACATGAGAAAACCTGGCTTCCAAACATATCAACTATAAAATCTTCCTAAGCATAGAGTGCCCATTTATGATATACAGGTAGTATTAAAACATTTTATATTATGTAAGTAAAGACAGAAAGTGTTTTATAAACTGTACTTATCTAAATTATCTTAATTAAATGATGATAGACACAAACCTAAACGTATTGGAAAATTGCAATTGAGGAACAAAATATTAACCTGTGCAAGGACCAATGTGTTGCTGCATGTCTTCATCATCTTGCTACAGTCCTAACTAGGTCCACAGCATTCTCAAGCCCCTGGCTTCCCTAAAGGACTCAGAGCAGAGCAGGAGATGAACCAGCATGCATTAAATAACTAAACTGAGGACTGGTTAAATGAAATCACATTAATATGGGAAAGATTTTCAATACCTTCTTCCTTTTAATGCTATTTGTATTTTCCAAAGAAGAGCTTGTTGATCCCAAATTAAAATCCAAATGGGCCCAGCCAGTGTGGTTCAGTGGTTGAGTGTCTACCTATGAACCAAAAGGTCATGGTTCCATTCTTGGTCAGGACACATGCCTGAGTTGTGAGCTCAATCCCCAGTGTTGGGCATGCAGGTGGCAACGAATCAATGATTCTTTCTCATCATTGATGTTTCTCTCTCTCTCTCTCCCTTTCCCTTCCTCTCTGAAATCAATAAAAAAATATTTTTTTGAATCCAAATGGTAGAATTTCAAAGAATATGACCAATTTTACATGAAAAACATAATGAAAAATGAAAGAAACAACATGAGACTGGTATGCACGAGAACCAAGGCAAGAGATCTAGCACATTCCTATTCCACATAGTTCCCTTCTTCCCTCCCAATTTGATAAATATTCTTTCAAACCTCTGTGTTTTAGTTATTCAGATTTTCATTTAATTCCACAGCCATACTTATACTAGTGCCAGAGGAAGTGGGGCTGAGATAGGCTGGTCAAGAGCAGCTTTGGCCCTTGACAGTTTGGTTCAGTGGATCAAGCATTGGCCTGTGGACTGAAGGGTCCCGGGTTTGACTCTGGTCAAGGGCACATGCCCAGTTGCAGGCTCAGTCCCTGGTGGGGGGCATGCAGGAGGCAGCTGATCAATGATTCTCTCTCATCATTGATGTTTCTATCTCTCTCTCCCTCTTCCTCTCCCTCTCTGAAATCAATAAAAATATTTTTTTTAAAAAGAGCAGCTTTGTGAGTACAAGCTAAAATAGCTTTAAATATTAGAAAGCAAGTGGTTATTAGTAGTAGGAGAAATAATGCAAATATTAGATATGAAATTATGAAAGAATTAATCTAAATAATAGCAATTCTGATCTAAATATTTGACTCACTTCATAACAGCCATAGTTCACTAAACTGATCAGAATTTCTTTCCAGAGCTTTGAAAGATCTTCTTTCTCCTGAAATATTATTTTTTTAGAATGTACAATACTCTTAAAAACTTTAAAATTATGTACCTTCAGCATACTTACACATGTAATGGATCTGTTATAATTCAGGAGCATATCAAATGCATACACTCTTAAAACACTTTAATTAGTCTGTTAAACATTTCTGCCAATCTTTTTCTATATTCAAGATGCTCTACAGTTAAATGGTACATTCCAGAATTCCCTCAATTACATGGTTTCTAGAATTTTTGATTGAGGTGATCAGAAAATATAAATGATGTGAATTTCTGTTTCATATTGCTTAATCTGAACATGAGGCTAAAAAAAAAACCCTATCAATTAATTACTAATTATATTTTTTAAAACATAAATAATTTTTCAACAAAGGGAATTAAAAGTTCACCTAATACAGGAATTATGAGAATCATTGATATTTTTTTAAATGTAATGGATTTTGCTCTATAAAAAACTCACTTATACAAAAACTCACTATATCTTTTTGTTTTAATAGAATCAGAAATATTTCTGAACTCCTACTCTTCCACTGAAAGTAATTAGAAAATTAAAGAATGTGCTTCCAGTTATTTCTAGCTCTATCCAGACACAAGAAATCTAGTATAAACCTTAGTAATAACATAAAGAATCTCTTTGCTTCACTGAAATAAAGTTTTGAAGTATTCATAACATTTTTTTGTACCCAAAGAGGTATTATTTCTGAACATTTGCATGGCACTTTTATTGTTAAAGTGATTTATAATTGCTTACTTTAATTATTCATGCCATGAGCTACAGTCTGTGGTGTCGCAAACAAAAACAAAAGTGAGATATATCTGTAAAAGTATATGTACTTTTCCAATGTTTTCTTTATAAGCATCTGTAAAGCAAGTCATCATATGATTTATTATTAGCATATTAGAAAGAATTTTAAATATAGAGTTGATAATTTTACTCTTGATATTTACAATATAGATATTATTGCACTAACATAAGGTAACTAGAGATATTAACATGGGAAAATATGCAAGTATTTGTCTTATGTGTAAAAGTAAGCCATATAACTTTATGATATAATAAACAACTTCATGTTTAGACTGGATATATATCATCTCCTCTCATTAGTAATTGGGGTCAACTTCTTGAGGCATCAAACAATTTCAAGAGATGTATAATTAGTGGAAGGAACACAGTTAACTCAAAGGAGAGGGAATCCAGAAGGTAGGTCGTTTTGAATTAGTGTCTAAATCTAAGGCAGTTTTAAATGACTGCTGGCAAAATAGAAGGTCACCATGAATGTGGTTAGCCAGGTCAAAGTAAAAGATAGAAGAGACAGATGACAAAGGAGCAAAGATATCATACTTGAACTTATGCTATTTTTGTAGATTGAACAGTATATTATTTTCCTTATCATAAACTTGGTGGCTTATACAAACAGAAATGTATTCTCTCACAGTTCTGGAGGTCAGAAGTCTAAAATCGAGGGGTGGGTAGGGCCACACTCCCTCTTACTATGCTAAGGGAGGATCTGTTCTTGCCTTTCTCAGCTCCCTGTGGCTCTGCCCAGCTTCCTCAGTTTGTAGCAGCATAATTCCAACCTCTGACTCAGTCTGCACTTGTCCTTCCTCCTAAGTCTTCTGTGTGCCTTTTTGTCTCTTTTAAGGACACTCTCTATGGATTCAGGACCCACCCTAATCCAGTATGCTCTCATCTTCATCCTTACTTTAGTAAATTTGCAAAGATCCTATTTCTAAATGAAGTCACAATCTGAGATTCCAGTGGACATGAATTGAAGGGGGGTGACTCACTATAGAAAATAAAAAAAGAATTTTTTTAAACTTGTGAAAAAGAATGGAGGGAAAGTAGAAGTGTGGGGCACAGAATAGTCATAAGTATGCCTTGTTGACACCAATGTACAAAATACCATTGTTAATGTCCTGAAACATATATGTCATAATCTGTGGAAATAAGAACGTTAATATTAGGGAAGGATGATGAATAGAGGTATTCTTAATTAAATTCTGGTGGAATTGAACACATTGTTTCCTGTCCCTCATGACCCCAATAAAATGACAGTAAAGAATCCTATATAACAAAAGGCTAATATGCAAATTGTCCCCTTGGGAGTTTGACTAACCAGGAGTTTGACCACTCACTGTGAGGTGTGTTGACCAACAGGGGGCGGTGCAGAATGAAGGAAGGTCCTGCTGGCAGTGGGCAGCTAAGGAAAGGAAGGCCCCGATTGGCCCTGATGGCCGGCCAGGCCTTGGGACCCTACCCGTGCACGAATTTTGTGCACTGGGCCTCTAGTAGATAATAATGCAATATCATCCTATCTAATAATAGAGAAACATGGTAATTAGCCATACCTCCGCTACCCTTCCCATTGGCTAATCAGGGCGATATGCAAATTAACTGACAACCAAGATGGCGGCTGGCAGCCAGGCAGCTTGAAGCGAACAGGAGGCTTGCTTGCTTCAGTGACAGAGGAAGCCAATGTTCCCCGCCTGCGGCTGCTGGCCTCTGAGCTTGCAGTTTGAAACATTGTTACAAATATAGAAGCTAAACAAAACCCCAGAAACCTGCTTTCAGCCAGCCAGGATCTCAAAGCTGGAGTTGAAACAGTGTTTCGATTATAGAACCCAAATAAACCAGATACCTGCTTTCAGCAGCCGAGGCCTCAGAGCTGGAGCCAAGCCTCAGAGCTAAAGCTGGCCCAGAATAAAAAAAAAGAAAAAAAGGACAGGTTGGGAGCTTCAGTCACCTGCCAGCCTGAAAACAGCCCTCAGCCCCTCACCCAGACTGGCCAGGCACCCCAGTGGGGACCCCCACCCTGAAGGGGGTGTGACCAGATGCAAACAGCCATCATCCCCTCATCCAGGCTGGCCAGGCACCCCAGTGGGGACCCCCACCCTGATCCAGGACACCCTTCAGGGCAAACCAGCCAGCCCCCACCCATGCCCCAGGCCTCTATCCTATATAGTAAAAGGGTAATATGCCTCCCAGCACTGGGATCAGTGGAGCCACAAGGCCTCCCGGCACCGGGATCAGCGTGACAGGGGGCAGCAATCAAACCCCCTGATCGCCCTGCGGCTCTGTGTGTGACAGGGGGCGGGGCCACAACCTCCCTACCTGCCCTGCTCTGTTTGTGACAGGGGAAGGTGCCCCAACCCCCTGATCAGCCCTGCTCTGTGCCTGATAGGGGGGAGCTCCCCAACCCCCTGATCGCCCTGTGGCTCTGTGTGTGACAGGGTGCAGCACCCTAACCCCCTGTTTGGCCCTGCTCTGTGTGTGACAGGGTGTAGCGCCCCAACCCCGCCCCCCCCCGGGGGCCCTGCTCTGCGTGTGATGGGGTAGAGCCATAACCTCCTCATCGGCCCTGCCCTGAGTGTGACAGTGGCGGTGCCCCAACCCCCTGATCAGCCCTGCTCTGTGGGTGATAGAGGGTGGCGCCCCAAGCCCCTGATCCGCCCTGCTCTGTGTGTGACAGAGGGCGGTGCCCCAACTCCCCTATCGGCCCTACTCTGTGCATGACAGGGGGGAGCTCCCCAACCCCCTGATCGCCCTGTGGTTCTGTGTGTGACAGGGTGCAGCGCCCTAACCCCCTGTTTGGCCCTGCTCTGTGTGTGATGGGGTAGAGCCATAACCTCCTCATCGGCCCTGCCCTGAGTGTGACAGTGGTGGTGCCCCAACCCCCTGATCAGCCCTGCTCTGTGGGTGATAGAGGGTGGCGCCCCAAGCCCCTGATCCGCCCTGCTCTGTGTGTGACAGGGGGCAGTGCCCCAACTCCCCTATCGGCCCTACTCTGTGCATGACAGGGGGGAGCTCCCCAACCCCCTGATCGACCCTGCTCTGTGCGTGACAGGGTACGAAGCCCCAACCCCCCTGATGGGCCCTGCTCTGTGAGTGACAGGGGGCAGCGCCCCAACCCCCTGATTGGCCCTGCTCTGTGCATGATAAGGGGTGGCGCCGCAACCTCCCCATCGACCCTGCCTTGAGTGTGACAGAGCGTGGTGCCCCAACCCCCCAATTGGCTCTACCCTGAGCGTGACTAGGGGTGGCATCACAACCTCCCGATCCGCCCTGCTCTGTGCATAATAGGGGGCGGCGCCCCAACTCCCCAATCAGCCCTGCTCTGAGCCCAACCAGGGGCTGCACCTCGGGATTGGGCCTGCCCTCTGCCACCCGGGAGCAGGCCTAAGCCAGCAGGTCGTTATCTCCCGAGGGGTCCCAGACTGCGAGAGGGCACAGGCCGGGCTGAGGGGACCCCCTCTTCCCCCCGAGTGCACAAATTTTTGTGCACCGGGCCTCTAGTTATTATATATGCAACAAAAGATACCAATGAGAAGCAAGCCAAGTCATTCCACAAAACCCTAGAAATCATAGCATAGGGGAACTAGAAACTACAGATCCTAAGGTAAGTTATGGGACTGAAAACAGGTTATGTCTAAAACTAACAAATCAAGAAATAGAAATATAAGCACATTGAATTAGAAGTCAGATGTTGAATATTAGATTTAAAAAAAAGCAAAAGTATAAGGGAGGGTGAGAAGGATGAGAAAGGAATAAGCAGTTTTTCATTTTATTCTTACTAGTATGATTTAATGTTTTTTACATTATGTTTTAAATTTATTTTTCAATTATAGGTGACATAGTATTAATTTTTAAACTAGGATGGAGAATAATATTGACAGAGATTTTAAAATGACATTAAAACATACAAAATAGCAATTAGTAACTGTATTCATTAAGCATTAACTTGGAGACTGGCACAATGCTAAGCGTTTTGCTTGTTCTGATTCATTGGACACAACAATCCTCAGACTAGGTGATATTATTATCATCTCTATTTTAGAGATGAGGAACCATAATAATTTACACAGATCACATAGCTCTTAACTGACAAAGATGAGATTCACACCTAAGGCTTTCTGCTTTCAAATCCCATTTATTGGTAGGCTGTACCATACTGTGGAATCAAAACCATTGTCTGAGGCCTCCGAACCCAGTGATTCTGATTGGGTTATATGACAAAACATTCCTCTGTCAGCATCCTATTAAAACTAGGTTAAAGGGGAAAGACTCTTTATATATCCAGTAGGATATTCCCAGTTAACAGGCAATACAGAAGGACAATTTTAAAGCCCCAGATGGTTATCCTCTGAAATATAAGTATGTAGTATATATTGAATATGATATTCTAGAATACTTAATTACCATTCTTTGTTTTAGAAAAGAGAAAACATAACTAATACATATTCTTTCTGTTCATTGCTAAGTGTAACCTAATAGGGTAACATTATTATGTCCCAATTTTCACTGGGTAGTTCCAGGCTATGCCTCTTATTCTGTCATAATTTTTACTAGGCACAATGATTTTGATGTCCAGCATAAGGATTGATGGAACCCCCATTTATTCTCATAAAGTTCCAATACAGGTGGTAAGTTATACAGCTCTCACTATAATTTATGGAAGCCACAGTCATCACGCTTAGATATTAACACTTTTTTTTTTTCAGTTTGGAAGTAAGGCACTGATTTAGAACTTCCACCTGCTCTGGGATTCATCTGGCTCTTTAACTTAAATGCTTGCTATGAAATGGGACTTGGGCAGTTCAATCAAAGTCTCCTTCTTTTGGCAGAGGTCTGGAATTTGGGGACCAGGCCAGGCATCTTCCTACTCCTCCCTTCAGCTCCCAGTCTAATTAGGTTGCGAACAGGAGGAACACCTAGGTGTCCCTTACCTTTAAGTATACTCTTGGGTTTCCCAGCAATTTACACCCCAAACTTCACCACAGACTTGTAAATCTCTGAACTATGTGATACTACACCCCCTTCCCTTCCTGTGAGATCAGTGGCTCCTGAGGGGAAAGAGACACTTGTAAGTCCCAAGATTTACAAGAGCGCTGTGCTTTCTAAGGTGTAAATTGCAGGGAAACTCCAGAGTGCAGTTAAACACTGAAATGTGGTAAGCATCATGCCCCTCTGTGCTCTGGGGCAGCAGTTACTGAAAAAGGGAAGAGAAACGGGAGAAACATTTGGGTCCCAAGTCCTTCACCAAAGTGTGACGCCAACATTGGAGGCATCCAGGATTCAGCAGAGAAATACAAGCATATCCTCAATAATGTGTGATTTTGGTTGTCCTATTAAGAATTTAACATAATCAATTTAACATTTAACTGCCATGAGCCTAGTTATGAAATGGTGGTAGCACACCTATTCTTTGAACAGTACAGTTATTAAAATTTTACTTCATGTCTGTTTCCTCACCTTTCACCTCAGCTGTGCTATCACAAATAAATGTAATAGCCAGGACTGAAAGCAAATGTACGAATGATCTTGCCCTATCAGGGGTGGGCAAACTTTTTGACTCGAGGGCCACAATGGGTTCTTAAACTGGACCGGAGGGCCGGAACAAAAGCATGGATGGAGTGTTTGTGTGAACTAATATAAATTCAAAGCAAACATCATTACATAAAAGGGTACGGTCTTTTTTTTTTTTTTTTTAGTTTTATTCATTTCAAACGGGCCGGATCCGGCCCGCGGGCCGTAGTTTGCCCATCGCTGCTACGTCTACAGGTTGAAAATAGAGAGGGCCGTGGAAAGAGACCCGCACCAAAGTCACAAAGGTAGTGAGCACCAGTTGCATCCAATAAATGAAGTGCATAAGGGGAGGCCTTTCAGCTCTGTTTTGTTCTAGAGTGGAATACCTTCTCTGCACAAGATTTTCACATCTGTCCAAGAGAGTGCTGAAAAGGCTGTGGCCAAAAATACTGTTCTCTTGACCGAAAGATATTCATATACAGACCGACATGCAGGTGTGATTGTCCCAGTGCCCATTTGTGCCCTGAAGGAGGGCCCCAGGATTTTCCCTAGAAGTCATAGTTCTACTTGCCAAATGTATCACCTACGACTCCCAGGTGCAAATACACACACATAGAAAAGAACCCATTGCAGCTTACAGGTTTCTTGCTTTCAAGTCAATGCTGTTGCCTTTGGCTCCTACATCGACATTTCTCATTCACCTACTTTGAGAAAGAGGTGACACAGTGTACTCTTCCAAATGATGAAATGCTAACAACGCAATTTCTCCATTTTGGAGAACTGGGGAGAATGACTTTATTTTCAAATAACCATACCCTCACTTTTCCATGTTTTATGCAGGAATACTAAGGCATAGGATAGAATTTACTGGAGTTTTAGAGTTTCCAATCCAGCAGCACTAGGAGTAAAGGGAAATGGAAAAACAGATGTAATGCTGAAGCTTCTTGTTGCCAAAAGAAACAAGAACCCACTGGCACATTCTCTCTCTTTTCTTCCTTTGTGTCTTGGGTTGCGCCAGGCTGTCCTCCCGGCAGCCTCGGGGTCTTCCAGGATCTTTGTTACCTTCATGTGGAAAATTTGTGTGTTCCCATGAAACGCTCTGCTCTTTTTGTTCCCATATTGTCCCATCCTAGGCCTTAATCTGCAAACTGTTAATACTCCTCTTAAGAGATTTGAATATTTTAGTTTTAACTCCCTTATTTTCTCCTTTTAGTTTACTTGCTTATATAACTTTATATTTTCCATTGTCATATTATTTTAAAATTCTTCTTTGTTCTATCCTATTTATGGTCTTTAGGAGCTATTTGAAAATATATTTTAAATGTACTTTACTCCTCCGAGTTTCATTCACTTATCTAGAGACTACCATCCCATGTGTGTCCCTTACACATCTTTCTTTCCATTTTTATTTTTCCAGATGTTTAACAGAATGTTTGAGAACATGGAATTTGGAGTTGACTAATGTGGGTCAAATCTATTCACCAATTCTGCAATTTATTTAACCACCATAAGCCATATTTTCTCCATCTATTGAATTGAGATACTAATATTCGACAGCTCTGTTGCAAAGATTGAGTATAATAATGTTTGAAGCAGTCAATCACCATACTTGGCTTGCAGTATGCTCTCAATAAATATCATTACTATATTAATCTATAAGCCAAAGGAAAACATGGAATACGTTTTTTATTTATTTAAAAAATGAAATACAGGGAAATTTGAACATTTAACTGGAGGTAAAAAAAATCTTACAGCACCAGTGTCATTTTAGCAGCACAACTTGAGGGCGTATGTTGAATGTAATTTGCAAAAGGTAGTGTAATGTTAAAATAAGAACTTGACCTGTAGAGCCAGATAAGTTTTTTGTTCAAGTTACTATTCCCCTTAATTTGTTATGTAGATGTCATCAAACCACTTACCTTTTTGATCCTCAATGTTAGCATCTATTAAAGGTAATAACACATAAGATATGGTCATTGTAAGGATCACAAAGCTGCTCTCCTGTTGTCTGACCTGTGATATTATAGGGTCAGTAATTTGGGAGTGAGTGTGAAAAGTTTTCACTTGAATGATTTCCATTGAGCCAAATGACACATTTTTTCTATTTGCATTGATAATAGTAGTTCACACACTCTGTGTAGAGGCAACAAATGAATAAGTTATCATCAAACTTGGAAGAGCAGTTTGATATCTTTTGTAAACCACATTTATGCATTAAGTGCTCACATTGGGCATAATTTAAGCCTATGTATGTGGACAACCAAAAAGTTAGGTTCAATGACCTCTAGTGGTTCCTTCCAATGGGTTTCTGATTTATTTTCAAGAGAAATCTCCATGGAACTGACCTACAGGCCTGCTGAGCTTTCTGGATTTGATAAGCAGCTCACTGAGTCTATAAAGCCATAGGCAAAGTCTTAGGTTACATATTTTAAAACTACTCGACTACTAAAGGATAAGCTGTTGCCTTGGAGACATTTAAACCAATAGACACTAAATTGATCATTTTTAGTCTAACATATTTTCCTCTTTATTTAAGTAAAACCTTGGCCTCTTCATTAACACTCATAATGAACGTCACACATGCTTTTTCATATACTGAAATTTAACTACGTAAGAAAATATAAATATTTCTGAAATGTGTAGATTGGTATTTGAGTTTTTAAAAGGTCATTCTACATCAATTATATCAATTTTATATTAAATTTATCACTAAAATTATAAAATTAAAAACTTCATAATTACAAATAGTATATATCAATCTTTTCTTTTCTCTTTTTCTATGTGTTGGGAATTCAAAGATGACATAAAGGTTGTTTTACTTTTAAACAGAAAATGAAGTGAGAAATACTATTACACTATGTCTGTGAAATAAAATAACAGTAATAGAAAATTAAGACAATATGTTTCCCCAGAATTGATAACTTAATATAATAAGGATCTCAGGGTCTGTCAACCCCCAGGGGTGTTTAATGAGAGGTTATCAATATCATTTATCTAGCATTAACCTAACTAATAAGCTGCTAAAGAAGCTTATTAGTGAATCAGGCAATCCAAGGTCAGGAAGAAAATGACTCAACTTACATGTGTGGAGGGGGCATGAGGCCTGGGTGGGGGACAGGAAAAGAGTTTTTAAAAACCTGAAGAAGCCCTAGTCGGTTTGGATCAGTGGATAGAGTGTTGACCTGTGGGCTGAAGGGTGTGATTCCGGTCAAGGGCATGCACTTTAAAAAATCATTTGAAAATGTACAGGTATAAATATAGGTGTAATATCAGAGACATTAATGCTTCTTGAAATTAAACTAAACATGTAAGTGATAAAACTTTACCTTCTTGCCATAACCGGTTTGGCTCAGTGGATAGAGTGTCGGCCTGCAGACTGGGGGGTCCCAGGTTCGATTCTGGTCAGGGGCATGTGCCTTGGTTTCTCTCTCATCGATGTTTCTAGCTCTCTATCCCTCTTCCTTCCTCTCTGTAAAAAAATCAATAAAATATATATATATATTTTTTTAAAAATTACCTTCTTTATCTGCCTGTTCACTTTAGCCCCCTAGATTATAATTTAATTAATTTAATGTTCTTAGCCTCATGTAAACCAGCAGTTTTCCTTATTGCTTGCTTAAAATTAAGTCCACTTTCAATCTATCTTTCTAGTCCTAAAAGTAATAACTACATATTAGTTGATAGGAAACAAGTCAACATATCTATCGATAATGCAGCAAGGCAATTAGTTCTCTTGGGTAGAGAAATCCACTCTTCCAGAAAATTATTATTGATGTTTCAACGAATAGATGACTTAATGTCTCATTCGGCCACAGGCTCAGATAGCAGGATATTTAGGAATAGTAGATATGCTACTTTGCAATTATGAAACATAGATATTTTAAAAATAATCGCAGAATTGTACCTTTTCCAGGTGCACACACTATGCCAGCTGACTTCTGACACTCAAGAGAGCCAAGTACCTTTACTATTTTTACATTTAAGTTAGGATTTGTGAGCTATTTTCTACAATTTTCAAATATTTCTACCTTGACTATTTATCTTTGTAGATATATATCTGTATCTGGAGATATACAGATAAGTAATTGTGAGCATATTGAGATTCTACTATAATATATGCACATATTCTCATTGCTCCTAATTTTCCCCATCCCATTAATGATTAATAATGAAAATTTCCTATTATTTAGCACTAGCAAGGAAATTACTTGCCTTAATGGCCATAAAATCTGATCTAGAAGAAAAGTTGATTGATGATAGAAAAGAGGCATAGAGAAAATTTCCAGACATGGATCAATTCCCACCACCTTGTCCCTGCTTTCTCCACCCTCCTTATTCCATGGGAGGCAGTGTCATCCATTGTCTTCTTCATTAGGGCTCTTCAATTCACCCACCTTTGTGTGTATATGATGTCTGCAGATTAGAAGCACATTCTGTACAATAGATCTCTCCATGGAATATGAAAAGAGGTTATCATTCATTGTTTTTGTTTTTATCCTAAGAAAATATAGAGGATATTTGTCATGAAGAGCAAAAAGAATTATGACTTATGTTTCACAAATAAGTGTCTAGTTTCACCTGCCATTGTGATATATTTTCTGCCCTCTGGGACATCAGGATTTTATATTGCATGTATAGTGGAAGAGGGTTGGCACATTGCACTACAGAAGGAGGTATATGTCTTTAAATTTTGTCAGGCTGAATGATTAGATAATGAATACATGGGCTATAGATGGGAAATGTGTAGAAACCCAAAATCCTTTTGCTCTAAGGATACTCATTCCTTTTGTGTTTTTGTTAACATTCAATATTATTTTGTTCTAGAGGCCTGGTGCATGAAAATTTGTGCACTGTGGGGGGTCCCTCAGCCCTGCCTGGCCCCCTCTTACAGTCCAAGAGCCCATGGGGAGCAGGCCTAAGCCACAGTCTGGCCTCCCTTTTCAGGAGGCAACCAGGCTGATCAGGGGAAGGCACCGCCCCCATCACTCCGCTGCTGCTGCCACTGCTGGCTGAGGCAGCTGTGAGACCTGAGCCCACGGCTACCGTAATCCCTGGGCCTTGCAGCCACCGGGGCTCAAGGCTGCCTGAGCCCACAGCTGCCTGATCCCCAGGCTTTGCATCCACTGTGGCTTTGTCTGGTTGGACATCCCAATGGATGTCCAGAAGACATCTGCCCTAATTAGCATATTACCCTTTTATTAGTATAGATTGGTTTTAGATGTATAGCTTAGTGGTTAGACAAGCATATACTTTATATACTTTACCTAATGTTCCCCTTGATGTTTCCATTACCCCACCTGGCACCATACATAGTTACCACAATATTATTGACTATATTCCCTATGCTTCACTTACATCCTGAGACTATTTTATAACTACTGATTTGTACTTCTTAATCCCTTCACCTCTTTCAACCAATCTTCCAACCCTCTCTCCCTCTGACAACTGTGAGTCTTTTCTCTGTATCTATGAATTTGTTTGAATTTTGTTTGTTAGTTTATCTTATTAATTAGATTCCAAGTATAAGTAAAATCATATGGTCTTTCTCTTACTGATTTATTTCACTAAGATAATAGTGAAATTATCTGGTTGCAAATGGTAAGATTTCACTCTTTTTTATGACTGAGTAATATTCTATTGTAAATATGTACCATGGCTTTTTAAAAATAAGGATACTTATTCTTGAAATAAAATATTTTCTTGACTTCCTTGGCAGCTGGTGCAACACTGAGATAAAATTTTTCTCTCTTTTCTCCCCCCAAAATTAATCCCTCAAATAACATCTAGCTCAACTAGGTAAAGACAGGGTTTTGTTTATACAAACTTGTATTTTCACAAAATAATTTATATAAAACTAGAGGCCTGGTGCACAAAATTTATGCACTGGGGAGGTGGTCCTTCAGCCCAGCCTGTGCCCTCTTGCAATCCAGGAGCCCTTGGGGGATGTCCAGCTGACAGCTTAAGCACCATCCCCACAGGGAGCGGGCCTAAGCCATCAGTTGGACATCCTTAGCACTGCTGTGGAGGCCGCCATGAGCCCGGCTTCTGGCTGAGTGGTGCTTCCCCTGTGGGAGTGCACTGACCACCAGGGGGCAGCTCCTGAGTTGGTCAGTGCATGTCATAGCGACTGGTTATTCCACCATCAGGCTGAAACTGGCTCTCCCACATCCCCCAAAGGGTCCTGAATTGCAAGAGGTGCAGGCCAGGCCGAGGGATCCCACACATGCATGATCAGGGCCAGGAGAGATGTGGGAGGATGGCCAGCCAGGGAAGGACCGCAGGAGGGCTCCAGGACATGTCCGGCCCATCTCACTCACTCCCGATGGGCTGAACTCCAGCAGCAAGCTAACCTACCAGTCGGAGCATCTGCCCCCTGGTGGTCAGTGCACATCACAGCAAGCAGTTGAGTGGCCTTAGCATACCATTAGCATATTATGCTTTGATTGGTTGAAAGGCCAATTGGATGACCGGACACTTAGCATATTAGGCTTTTATTATATAGGATTGCTAATAATTACATTAACATCTTTAATACAGTTTCAGACATAAGATAGGCATAATAACTTTTTTTTTCAGTAAATAATTCCTAGGAAAAAAACTAACAATAATATTTGCCCTAAGTGCTCATGGGACATATTCAAAAATAGACCACATATTGGGTCACAAGCAAAGTCTCCACAAATTCAAGAAGATTGAAATCATAAAAAGCTTCTTCACAGACCACGATGGCATAATGTTAGAAATAAACTACAATAAAAACAACCCAAAATACTCAAACACTTGGAAGCTGAATAGCATGTTATTAAATATTGATTGGGTTACCGATGACATCAAAGAAGAAATTAAAAACATCCTGGACACTAATGACAATGAAAACACAACAATCCAAAACCTCTGGGACACAATGAAAGCAGTCCTGAGAGGGAAGTTTATAGCTCTACAGGCCTATCTCAAAAAACAAGAAAAAATGGTAGTCAATCATCTAACTCTACAACTCAAAGAATTAGAAAGAGAGCAACAAGAAAACCCCAGAGTGAGCAGAAGGAAGGAGATAATAAAGATTAGAGCAGAAATCAATGAAATAGAGACCAAAAAAACAATACAGAAAATCAATGAAACCAAGAGCTGGTTCTTTGAAAGGATAAACAAGATTGACAAACCCCTAGCCAGGCTCACCAAGAAGCAAAGAGAGAGGTCCCAAATAAACCAAATCAGAAATGATAGAGGCGAAATAACAACAGACCCCACAGAAATACAAATGATTGTTAAACAATACTACGAGCAACTCTACTCCAACAAACTGGACAACCTGGAGGAAATGGACAAATTCCTAGAAAAATACAACATTCCAAAACTCAATCAGGAAGAATCTAAAAACCTCAATAGGCCAATAACTATGGAAGAAATTGAAGCAGTCATCAGAAAGCTTCCAGCAAACAAAAGCCCAGGGCCAGACGGCTTCACAGGGGAGTTCTACCAAACATTCAAGGAAGAACTAAAACCTACCCTCCTCAGACTACTACAAAAAATTCAAGAGGAAGGAACGCTTCCAAGCTCATTCTATGAAGCCAGCATCACCCTAATACCAAAACCAGGTAAAGACATCACAATGAAAGAGAATTACAGGCCAATATCCCTCATGAACATAGATGCCAAAATCCTCAACAAAATCTTAGCAAATCGGATCCAGCAGTACATCAGAAGGATCATACACCATGACCAAGTAGGATTCATCCCAGAGATGCAAGGATGGTACAACATCCGTAAATCAATAAATGTGATACATCACATAAACAAATTGAAAGAAAAAAACCACATGGTCATATCAATTGATGCAGAAAAAGCATTCGACAAAATCCAACACCCATTTTTGATAAAAACTCTCAGAAAGGTGGGAATAGAAGGATCATACCTCAACATAATAAAAGCCATATATGACAGGCCCACTGCCAACATCATACTCAATGGACAAAAACTAACACCATTTCCCCTAAGAACAGGAACAAGACAGGGATGCCCACTCTCACCACTCCTGTTCAACATAGTACTGGAAGTATTAGCCATTGCAATTAGGCAAGAAGAAGGAATAAAAGGCATCCAAATTGGAAAAGAGGAAGTAAAACTGTCCTTATTTGCAGATGACATGATATTATACATACAAAACCCTAGAGACTCCATCAAAAAGCTACTAGACTTAATACATGAATTTGGCAATGTAGCAGGATACAAAATTAACCCCAAGAAATCTGAGGCATTTCTATACACCAACAGTGAACTTTCAGAAAGGGAGATCAGAAAAACAATCCCATTTACCATCGCACCAAAAAAATTAAGATACCTAGGAATAAACTTAACTAAAGAGGTTAAAGACCTCTACTCAGAAAACTACAGGACGTTGAAAAAAGAGATAGAGGAAGACATAAACAGATGGAAGAACATACCATGTTCTTGGATTGGTAGAATCAACATCATTAAAATGTCCATACTACCCAAAGCAATCTATACATTCAACGCACTTCCCATTAAAATACCAATGGCCTTCTTCAAAGATCTAGAACGAACTCTCCAAAAATTCATCTGGAATAAAAAAAGACCCCGAATAGCTGCAACGATCCTGAGAAAGAACAAAGTAGGTGGGATCTCAATGCCAGATATCAAGCTGTATTACAAAGCCACTGTTCTCAAAACTGCCTGGTACTGGCACAAGAACAGACATATAGATCAGTGGAATAGAATAGAGAGTCCAGAAATTAGCCCGAACCAATATGCTCAATTAATTTTTGACAAAGGAGGCATGAACATACAATGGAGCCAAGATAGTCTCTTCAATAAATGGTGTTGGGAAAATTGGACAGACATATGCAAGAAAATGAAACTAGACCACCAACTTACACCATACACAAGAATAAACTCAAAATGGATAAAGGACTTAAATGTACGACAGGAAACCATAAAAATTCTAGAAGAATACAAAGGCAACAAAATCTCAGACATATGCCAAAACAATTTCTTCACTGATACAGCTCCTAGGGCAGTTGAAACTAAAGAGAAACTGAACAAATGAGACTACATCAAAATAAAAAGCTTCTGCACAGCAAAAGAAACCATCAACAAAACAACAAGAAAACCCACCTCGTGGGAAAACATATTTGCCAACGTCATATCTGATAAGGGCTTAATCTCCAAAATTTATAGGGAACTCATACAACTTAACAAAAAGAAGATAAACAATCCAATCAAAAAATGGGCAAAGGATCTAAATAGACACCTTTCAAAAGAGGACATTCAGAAAGCCAAGAGACATATGAAAACATGCTCAAAGTCACTAATCATCCGAGAGATGCAAATCAAAACAACAATGAGGTACCATCTCACACCTGTCAGAATGGCCATCATCAACAAATCAACAAACGACAAGTGCTGGAGAGGATGTGGAGAAAAAGGAACACTTGTGCACTGCTGGTGGGAATGCAGACTGGTGCAGCCACTATGGAAGGCAGTATGGAGGTTCCTCAAAAAATTGGAAATGGAACTCCCATTTGACCCTGTGATCCCACTACTAGGAATATATCCCAAGAAACCAGAAACACCTATCAGAAAGGATATATGCACCCAGATGTTCATAGCAGCACAATTCACCATAGCTAAGATCTGGAAACAGCCTAAGTGCCCATCAGTAGATGAATGGATTAGAAAACTGTGGTACATCTACACGATGGAATACTATGCTGCTGTTAAAAAGAAGGAACTCCTACCATTTGCAACATCATGGATGGAACTGGAGAGCATTATGCTAAGTGAAACAAGCCAGTCAATGAAGGAAAAATACCACATGATCTCACTCATTCATGGATAATAAAGACCATTACAAACTTTTGAACAATAATAGATACAGAGGCAGAGCTGCCTCAAACTGATTGTCAAACTGCAGTGGGAAGGCCAGAGAGAGTTGGGGGGCAGGAGGGAGGGGAGTAAGAGATCAACCGAAGGACTTGTATGCATGCATATAAGCATAACTAATGGACATAAGACACTGGGGGGTAAGGGAGGGTAGTGGTTTGTCAAGGGCGGGGGGGGGGAAAAAGGATACTTATGTAATACCCTTTGTAATACTTTAAGAGGAAAATAAAAAAAAAAAAAAAAAAAAAATATTTGCCCTAAAATATCTTCCCATTAGCAGAACATAATACTAAGAAGTTTGGACAAGTAGAGCATCTACTTTAAGTTAAGCCTTTTTTTTATGCTATGGACACATCAATCAAAATGCAGATATATTATTGCAAAAAGTGTAATTCATGAGTGAGATTCATTTTGACAAAGAAACACAAGTATTGATTCATGGGAAAGTAAATAAGAGGAACCAAAATAACCCATCTTGAGCTTAGGTGGACTAGCATAGTTGGGATACCACAGGGTTCATCTTCAGCAAGCAGACACCAGAACAGCCTTCTGATCCTAATCACATTTTAATAGATTCCATTCATTCTTTCTGGTTTGAAAGTCTATGGATTGGTAGTTGCCATGGACTTGAAATATCACCCTTAAAGAGCTGAATTGATAGAAAAGGGAATTCAACACAGAACTAGGTATAGAAAAGAACAGGGTCATTGGGTTTTTTTTGGAGGGGGGAAGTATTCCAGAAACATTGAAACAAATTTATTCCACTATAAAATGTTCTTAACATTTGCCTAAGGTGTGACAAAGCTCTGATTCTTCAATCTTGTGATCAAGCCTCCCAATAGTTGTTCCATAGGAAGACACAACTGTTTTGTAAAAACAGAAAATGACTTTATTTTTGGTAGATATTTGAGTTTTTACAAAGTAACCATTTTATTATTGCATTACCATTAGTGCCATACATGGTCCACTCTATGCAGTTCTTCCATTAGCTGTAAGCCTCAGGCACCTCAAATTTCCCTAAAGGTGGAGCTTCTCAAACTTATTCAAAAGATCTCTCTACATCAAGATTTCTTGGGTTAGTAGTTAAGTGTGCATATTGCTCTGTCCTACCCTAGAAGTACTGAATCAGAACCTTTGAAGGTGGACTGAGGAAATCTCTATTTTTATAATTTCTCAGATAATTCTTACTACACTTCAAATTCTCATCCCAAGAAAGGTCAAACGATATTACATTGAATGGTAGCAAAATGTATACTTTCAGAATGTGTGTCCTCAAATATATATGAAATTATCCTATTAAATGACAACTTAGAAACAAATTGAAATCAAATTTCTTACTTTACAAATTTCTAAAATTTGAAATAAGTTGAGATTTTAAATAAATTTTTTCTTTTTTTTCTGTTTCACTTAAGAATTACCACAGTTCATGGCTATTACTCTCAGTTGTGAAAGTAAACACTTGCTATGCTGTGTCTTTTTTTTTCCAATTGAATTCACTGGAGTCCATGAGGTTATGTGGCTTCCACCTTGAATAATCAATCAGCCACAGGTCTTCTCAAAATTGACCCAGTCATGTTCAGAAAGTTTGTTAAGCATTTAGTAAACCTAATTCAATTTCAAATTTTGTAACCAGACCTTTCATTGGGTGTGTCTTACTTAAATTGATTATAATTTTAAAGAAAAGTATTATATATCCCAATGACTCTTCTAATAGCATAGGGCATGGTGGGGGAAAAAGTGTTTATTCTCTGCTATTTCCTAAGTATATAAATTAAATTTTTGTCTTCAATTTTACATACTTTCTTAGTAATAAGAAACTGATCCATACCACACTCAGTCCTACTTTACCACATTCTAGAGGCAGGGGTGGGGGTAGGATACCTCCAAATTATGATTATATTCCAAAGTCTATCAAGGCACTCTCTCCCCTACAGATAAGCCTACAAAATCATGTTTGCTTATTAAAATTTCAATGAAAGATACTTGAAAAATACATACAATTAATGTATAAGTAATAGACAAAATTGAATATTAAGATAATATTAAAAGCTTCCCTTCTGCATTTTGCATATTTGATGTTACTGAATCCCTTCAATAACACTCATGATATGAATCTGATCATGAAGAACATAGACTAATACACACCAGATCTTATAAGTACCTTACCTTAAAAACTGCCCAATTTTCAATAAGAGGAGGGTGGCTTACGGTACAAATTTAATACTAAAGACATGTCAAAATCACCAGTAGTCCAACTGTATTGAAAAAGTGTCTACAACACACTTATTATTTTTTATAATCCAAAGTACATAAAGAAAAACAAGAGGGAATCTTCTTGGCTGGTCTACATACACAGAACATGAAAGCTTTAGAAGGTCATGAGTTTAAAACATTTGAGAAACAGGGTTTCATAGGGTCAAACTAATTAAGGGCATGGCTCCAAGTCCACCTCATTAACCACAGACATTGGCAGCTCTTGGAGTGTGAAGTCGGGAGATGACTGGGGTTAGCCTTGCCTCCTAAATCATGCCTCATTAGAGCTAAGAAGCTCAGACTATAAAATGTTTCCCTTAACATCCAGAAACCATGTAATGACTGTTTAAAGCATCATGTCCACTTTTTTACATGAGGAATATGCCTCTCTCTCCTTCCATTATCTTGTCAGCATAATCTTTTTTTCATTTTAATATATTTTTGCTTCTATTTTTTAGGGATAGAAATTAAACTTTACTTTTTCTCTTTTATGTATATATTTATTTCTAACCCCTTTAAATTGATAATTCAACTGTAATCTAAATCATACAAGCCTTTGCCTCTGCTAGTCCTTTGAGCTCATCAATTTAGACCAGTAAACCACCTCTCTTTTTTATTATAACAGCAGGTATTTTTTCAGAGAATGAAGAGGAATTGTAACTCACATATTCAAGAAGAGTTTAGAGGAGAAACTGTCTAAATTCTCTGATTTGTATGCTCAGAACCACACGATTTTCAATAATGTGAATGAAGCCAGTCCTGCCAGCAATTTCCATGAGTAGCAGACCTCTCCTAACACTTTTTTTTTCAACATTAAAAATGTCAGGTTGCCTAACAGACCACCAGACAAATGTCCCGCTAGTACCTGGGGTAGTCATTCATACCTTGTAATCACCTACACAATGCCACAGTTTCATATTGCATCTCAGTCCGAAGGTGGACAACACAATATTTATGTGCCTCTATGGGATACAATATTCAGTGCCTTTTATAAAAGCTGTTTCACTGAAAGTACAAAAACTATAGAAGCTTTATTTAGTGTAGCGTGATGACTATATCTGTGACTCTTTTTCTCATGGAGCTTTAAAATACATAGGCTTGAGCCAATACAATGGCTTCAGAATAATCATTGGGCAATAGACGATACAGTTTGTATTGGTTCATGCAGCCATTTGTTTATTAACATTGAACACCTATCTAATGCCAAGCATATGCAAGCTTTACAAGTTTAAAGAATAATACTAATCCCGTTTCCTTAAGAAGTGTATGGTTGCCGAAACCGGTTTGGCTCAGTGGATAGAGCGTCGGCCTGCGGGCTGAAAGGTCCCAGGTTCGATTCCGGTCAAGGGCATGTACCTGGGTTGCGGGCACATCCCCAGTAGGAGATGTGCAGGAGGCAGCTGATAGATGTTTCTCTCTCATCGATGTTTCTAACTCTCTATCTCTCTCCCTTCCTCTCTGTAAAAAGTCAATAAAATATATTTAAAAAAAAAAAAAAAAAAAAAAAAAAAAAAAAAAAAAGAAGTGTATGGTTTATTGAGGGACAGACAATAAATAATTATATCACCTTAGTAAGTGCTGCAATGCTGACAATAGAAAGTTTTACCAAGTTCAGCAGACAAGGTCACACATTTTGCCTGAGAAAGTAAGGAGAGTCTTGGGTAGGTTTTTAGAGAATGAAGATAAGTCCTACTGGTAGAGAACATTGCTGTGGGTGTGGGAAAGGGAAAAGACAATGGTAGGCACAGACGTAGAAAGGTGTCTATGAAGAAGATAAGACTTCCGAAGGTGAGTTGAATATGTTTAGCATGGGTGGGAGGTGAAGAGGAAGCTTGTAAGAGGTGACATTGGTAAGTTAAATGGAGCATACTTTTTTATTTTACTTTAACAAATCTATTTCATTAAGACAAGAGTAAGGGATTCCAGGCGAATATAGTACCAATGACTATAGAGGCTTTCTCCATCAGCGGTTCTCAACCTGTGGGTCGTGCACAATGAAAATACATCCTGCATATCAGATATTTACATTACGATTCATAACAGTAGCAAAATTACAGTTATGAAGTAGCAACGAAAAGAATTTTATGGTTGGGGGTCACCACAACATGAGGAAGTGTATTAAAGGGTTGCGGCATCAGGAAGGTTGAGAACCACTGCGGAAAGGGTGGACCAAAAGACCAATCTTGGATTAGAAAATCTCTACTTGAAAAGTTTCTGTTGTTATGATTTTCTTGGGGGTGGTTGGACATTCCCTGGCCTTTGATACACACAATATTAATACCTGTCTTGAGCTAGCAACTTGCATTTCCCTGGAGCTCATTCTGCAGTACATGCAACCAGCCTGCTGTCAACGACGTTCGTATTAGGAAGATAAATCTGGGTTCATAAGATCTTTGTTTGCTGTACTTTATCCTCCCCTTCTTGAACTTTCTGCTTGTGGAATTTTACCTACTCTATAGTTGATATTTCTGTTCTCTCTCATCCCATTCTCTCTTTTTTTAAATTATATTTTTATTTATTTCAGAGAGAAAGGGAGAGGGAGAGAGAGACAGAAACATCAATGATGAGCATCATTGATAGGCTGCCTCCTGCACGCTCCCTACTGGGGAACGAACCCATAACCTGGGCATGTGCCCTTTACCAGAATCGAACCCAGAACCCTTCAGTACACAGGTCTAGGCTCTATCCACTGAGCCAAACCAGCTAGGGCTCATCCCGTTCTTACTCTTCTTGGTAGAGTCTACTAATGCACCAAGATCACAGACCAGAAAAGGAGTATGAAAGAGACAAGAAGGCATTCATCCTCTTGCCATCATTTTACGTTCTGACTTACATTCCTAACCTTTGTACCTAAGAAAATCTACTTTGGGAGCTTGAGTGTTCATGAAATCTTGACCTTAAAATGTCTGAAAATTTAGTGAAAAAATTAGAAATGAAAATACAGTCGGGCCTTGACTTACGAGTATCCCGACTAATGAGTTCTTCGAGATATGAGCCGTCTCTCGGCCGATTTTTGCTTTGAGTTGCGAGCTAAAATTCGGGTTACGAGCCAGCTTCAGATACCCCACCGCTAGTTGGCGCAGCAAACGTCACAGTGAATGCCACAACATCAGCCCAGCATCACGTGTCTCACTCATTCACTTTTGATTTGACACACGAGTAATTTGAGTTACAAGCTCCATCACAGAATGAATTAAACTCATAAGTCAAGGCGGCACTGTACTTCTTTTTGAAACAATGAGGAGGTTTTGGTTTGGTTTTATTTCTTGAAAGAGGAGACTCATCTCCACACTTAGAGCATACCATTCCTTTGTGGTAAAATCAACTAATCGGACCATTAGTTCTGCAGATGAAAAGCAAAGACCACAAACTGAAATGCAGTTGTTTAATACTACATAGATCAAAGGAGCATTTCACTGGAAGATGGTCTGTCTACGTGGAAGGCAGAGGTTATCCATGAGACACTTGTTCTAAGTATCGACTGAGGTTCACCTGTTGCTTTTTTAAGAAGTGTGAATCTCAGTCCAAAGCTTTCTTTTAATTTTTGTGACTTATATTCATTTCAGACTTTTAGCACTGGGATATCAGAATGCTACATTTTGGTTTTCTTTGTGACTTTCCTCCCACAACACTGTGTTTTTCTGGGATCTTCTTCAATGCTGATATCTGTGGTTCACCTGTGGAGTGGGAGGGATATGGGCCATCACAGCATAAGAGAGGAGTGCAGATAGGATAGTGTCTCTAGACACTGGATTGGGAGCTGGCTTCCTGAACATGATGGTCATCATTAGGAAGTAGACAGGGGGGCCACTATATGCCCAGTTATTACCTTCAAGGTGGGGTCTCCATGCCTTTTATCCACCTCAAATTAACCTCAGCTCTCTGCTGGAGAGAGAAAATGGGCTCCAACGGGGTCTAGATATGTACAAAACCAGAGAGCTCATGAATGAAACAAAAGAGACCCATTTTTCCTCTGCTATTTGCAATCTCTTAGAAATGTTCCCCTTCTGAAGGCAGGCACAGCCTCCTCTAGATTCCTTGTGTAGTCATTTCTTCTCCAGACCAGCTTTCCTACGAAGGGGATGCCGAGGAGGAACCCGCCATTTGTCAGAGAACTGTGGTCCCTTTGCCTCAATGCTTGAAACATAGCAAGAGTGACCACCTAGTTTGCAAAATATCTCCATTGGAGGGGTTAACACCTTCAATCATGCTAGTTGGAAGGAACTAAGCTGCGTCTACTGAAATTTTATTTCCTGCTTTAAGAAGAGGCCAGTGCTATTAAAAATTCAGGGTAGAGAAAGGGTCTCTGAGAGTCCACTTTGATGTCTTTTTTCAAAGCATTCTACAGAGAATCCGAACACTGAATGTTGTGAGTAAACTCCAACACCCTGACCTTTGACCTTGCTTCCTGCTGCAGTTTCTATGCCAGAGGTTAAAAGTTACTCTGTGTATGTTCTCTCAGCTGTCTCGTCATTGACCTCTGGTAGCCTTGAAACCAACAGTGACTACTGAGAGTCCGTATTTCTCAGTATGTCCTGATTCTCCAAAAGCTTTCATTACGTATCTTTCAGTTAATACGTTCCATTTCTGGGTGTTTTTTTTGTTTTGTTTTGTTTTTTTGTTTTTGTTTTTATCAATTCCCCATTCAGAAATACCTTTCTTCAAGAGACTTAATCTTTAGTGAGCCTCTCCATGTTTATTAAATAGGATTCAAGGTTCAAAACTCAGACACAGCATAAGTATTTGTTTTTTATTATTTAGTTTACTCTTAGACTCCAAGACCACATCCTGTCATAATGACAGAAAGTTTAACCTACATCTCTCCAATGTCCCACTGGCTTGTGCCTCTGCTTCTAGGCATCAAGGGCTCATATTATAATCATTAGTCTTGGGGGGTCAGAGGCTTCCCTTGAGATATGACTAATCCTTCAGATCCCACTGCTTGGAATTGAATTCATCCCACCATTAGAGAAAGGCAATGTGTCTTCGCAGGACCCAGGAATGCTATACACATGGCTTCCTCCCACATGGCTCTGCCTCCCTGCCAACGGCTAACAGGTCGGACCAGGGTCTCCTCTTTTGTAAAACTTCAAGCATCTTTCTCATGTTTCTCTATAGACTGAGGAGATTTCCTTTTTCTTCTGTCTAGAAGAAAGCACTGCTCTCTACCTCCACACTATGGAGTTTCTCCAAGTATCACTTCCCAAACTCACACATCCTCTTCTCTTGATATTTCTTTCAAGAGCACTTCAACTAATCTCATGAGTGGGCTTAAAATTTAAAGTAATAACCCATTATCCCAAAAACATAACACACAGAAAGAAAATTCAGGACCTGCTGTCTTGTTAAACAGGTTGAAGGTAAAACCAAATGAAACAGAGAAAATCATAAAGCAATTTATAAATAACATTTAGCCCAGCCTGTGTGGTTCACCAGTTGAACAAGACCCATGAACCAGGAGGTCATGGTTTGATTCCTGGTCACGGCACATGCCTGGGTTATGGGCTCGATCCCCAGTAAGGGATGTACAGGGGGTAGCTAATCAATGATTCTCATCATTAATGTTTCTATCCCTCTCTCCCTCTCTCTCTCTCCCTTTCTCTCTCTGAAATCAATAAAAACATTTTTTTTAAAAAAAATCTCAATGTTATGTTGCAGAGAGAAAATGAGAAGTAAGAAAGTATTGTATTGGTTGTGACTAAATCAGTATGAGTGACTTTACTAGAGTTATAGGATATCAATTAGATTGTAAGACATTGTATAGGTAGTAAAGATCAGACTATAGACCATACCTTTAAGAAGACTGTATGAAATAGAGTGATTTAGGCCACCACCAGAAATACTAGGAGTGTTTTGAAAAAAGAAGAGATGGTATTATTTTTGGAAATAGAATCTGGAAATCTACCCAATCCAGATGAAATAGAGTGAAAATAAATCTTAAAATAGTAATTCATTCCATGGATTTATTTGATTGTCATAAGAGCTGAATCTAATTCCATCACTTTTCAGAGAATCAGGAACATGTTGCAATAACACATTAACTCTATAGTGATCAACATATTTCCTTGTCTCTATAGCTCTTCTTCCATTTCTCTGAGTGTACACAGTCTTAAACTTGAGACTCTGTTTCACTCATGGGATCAGAACTTATCCTCCTCCAGAGAGAAGCCTATTCTAGGGACAATGTTAAAATGTTCAATTTAAGAGGTTAAGTGGCCCAGTTTAAACAACCATGTTGATATTCTTCCTACATTGTGTTTAGGTCTAAAAAGTTCATTCCAAAATTGTTGAAACCACAGTTCTTATTTTACCCACCAGTTCTAATAACCGAGTCTCTTTCTGCAGTACCCGAATTTCTAGTGTCTCTGTAATTTCTTGCTGCCTCTCCCTGAGTATTTATTTAGTCTGGATTATTACCATGACTCTCTTTGCCTGCAATGGTACACCCATAGTTCCTGCATCTTTTCAAGGGGCTGGTGTGATTTCTAAATCACAACCTTTCCAATTCAAACCTTACTTACTCTCCAGGGGTTCTGATCCTGGAACCTGACTTAAAACTGTTCTTTGCTTCTTTTTCCCCACTTCTTATTCTATGAGAGTTTTCAGACTGATAGGTTTAGAGATGAATTGGTGGAGTGGGGTGTTAGAGTTCTAGATGGGGGAAGGGATCGAGTTCCTCATTACATGATCATTCATGAAGATCAGTTACTTTTCAGGGCACCATATTTACTTTTTCTACCACTCTTTAAGCATTATAAGGAAAGAGTAAAAGGCGAAGCTTCCGAAAACATAGAGGGTCAAGAAAAGTTGCACTTCTCTTGAAATCTACAAATGGGAAAATTTTAGAATAAGGCAAAGAAAATAGTAGAGGGCATTATGAACAATCTAGGGAAGAAACTGGAAATAGTAGAAATAGTGCTACCAGCATTAGAAATGTGCTACAGCTGATGTGCTCACTGTATGTTGTCACTACTTTAATTGGTATGTCATGTTTGGAAAATTATCACTGAACAGTGCTAGACTTTTATAAAATGCAAAGGGAACAATATTTACCTTCTTTTTGGATCCTTTGCATGAAGGGCCCTATTATACACTCACTTCATCACTAATGCACAGGAAAACAGACCCTATTATTTAAGGTGTTTAAGTGGCCAACATGTACATTTAATATGGGTTTGTTTAAATCAATGTCTGTGTGCACTGTTAGCAAAAAACATTTCCACTAGTTCGGTCTAGAATAATTGAATCCATTTATACTCAACAGTCTACTGGCAAGCAACTGGTATAGCATGCTGGGAGTACTCAGTTTGATGTGGCCTTCTCCCAATGTCTGTAGTTATTGGCAATACTTCTCTGTTGTTATATCTCTGACCTTTACATCCCATGGAGATGTTGTTCTCTCTTGCCTCTGCATGAGCTAGATGAACTCTGGAAATAGATAATCTGCCTGTCCTTTGGTGGATAGTCATCATATCATTTTTTCCTGATTTGGTCATTTTAATCATCAGTTGTCATAGTATTAAGATTTCTTCTCTCTTCATGAATGATTAAAACTATAATATTCTCTGAAAACTGAGTGCTCAATTTAGATCACATTAATAATCATAAGTAATAATTATGTAAAGCAATTACTGTATCTTAAAACATGAAATATTCTCTTCCATAGGAGACTGAAAATTGGGCAAAATGTTATTTAAGAAAAATAATGATAAGGTAATAACTTAATAGTTTAATAATTTAATCAATAAGCTCAAACCAAGTAATTAGAGCTAATAAAAAATTTTAGAGCTCAACTTATATGATTTAATAAAGAAATATACTAATGTTTAATGAGTAACAGATTTTCCATTGTCTTATCCCCCAAAATATATGGTAGTCCATAACTGAGTAGATCATGTTTTTACAAGATGCCTGCAACTCACAGTGGGGAAACTGTTTTGAAAGGATTACCTAATAAAAAATGGAGAAAAAACAAGCGGGTACTAATGTATATCAATACCAAACATAACTTAGTTACCCTGTCTGGGAGTCAAAATCTATTACACCCCAGTAAAACAGATGGATTTTCTATTTTCCAATTACAGTCTAGATTTTTACTGAGGTCAATAAACATAGATGTTATGGGTCTTGCATAGTATTTTTTCCAGAGAAATATATGTACTTTAAGGGCTATAAAGTATATCCTGGTATATAAAAACAGTAGCAAAAACAAAAATTTATGAGAGTGAGAAGCAACAATCACACAGAAGATAATATTATGCATGGAATTACATCTTTCTATATTTAATTATTTCTTAGGCATCCTAATTAAATCAGTAGCTCCCTTCCATAATTTATGTCCACTTTCTATAAATGTTTTATTCAGCATTATAAAAAAAAGAACGATTGCTTTCACCTTATCTTTAAAGTTGATCTTAGGCTTGTTTCTTTTCCTTTTGCTTTGTAGGTTTATAATGTAAACAGAATACTGTGCAATTTCTTACAAACGTATCATAACCTAAAACTTAATTTAGATTTTAGTTTTTTATTTTGATAAATATTACTAAGCCCTACTAAACTTGGGAGAAAAGTTCTAAGAATATCTTTTAGAATAAGTTGTCAACTTTATACTCATCACCTCAAATATTTTAGTGTCTATTTGCTACAAAGAGGGCCATTATACTAATAATAATACACTATCAAAATCATGACATTAACATTTACGCAATAATATCATTTAATCCTCAGATCCCATTTAGTTTTTTACAATTATCCTAATGACTGTATAATAAAAAAATCCAATTTACAATAACATGCTGCATTTAATGGCCATGTCTCTTTATACCCTTTTGGTCTGGAATATTTCCTTAGTTTTTCCTTGACTTTTATGACCTTGGTATTTTTAAGATCATAAGCTTATCATTTTGCATAGCGTATTCCAATTTGTGCTAGACTTGATTAGATTCGTGTTATAGATTTGGGGCAATAATGTCTTAGAAGTGACATCATCTTTTTCTCATTGCCTCTTATAAAGCATAATTTCCATCTTTTCCAGTACTGATGGCGTTTACTTTTATCATTACATTAAGGCAATGTCAGCAAAGCTTTCCTACTGTCCAGTTATGCTCTAACCCCTTGTCATTAATACATACTTGGTGACAAGATAGTTTGAAATGATAAAGATCCCACTCTTCATCAAACTTTGATATACCCATTAGCTGTTTTATATGTATTTGTAATTATTTACCACTTGCTATTTTATTCAATGGATTAAATTCATTATTATTACTATTTATTTTAATGATAAAATTATTCCTTTTTGGTCATCAGGACCCCATTCAAGCAGGCTTCTGGGGGGCGGGGGTCATCGTTTTTGAGCACTTATGACACTACAAGTGTTCCATCTTATGCTTTCTTTGCTAAAAGCGGATTTAAAATCTAGGATGCTTCTTCTCACTGTACCATTCTATTTGTAAATGATTTATAAAAGTAAAAGAAGAAATGTTTTTCCATTATGACACCAAACCTCCAGAGTGGATTTACATCTTTGACATAATTTATTTCCATTCATAACACATAAAGTGTGTTAGGCACTTAAATACAAATTACTTTTAGCTATCTGGAATAGAAGTGAAAGCAAACTGATGAACAACAACAACAAAATACAAAAAAAGAAAAATAAAGGGCCAGATCAAGTTCTAATGCCAAATGACTTACGAAAATTCAGTTTTAGAACAGTGGATAAAAGCCCTGGCCTGTGTGTTCAATGGTAGAGCATTGTCTGGGGCACCAAAGAGTCTTGGGTTTGAATCCCAGTCAAGGGCATGTACCTGGGTTGCAGGTTCATTCCCCCTCTGGTCGGGGTGCATGTGGAAGGCAACCAAATGATGTGTCTCTCTCACATCTTTGTTTCTCTCTCTCCCTCTCTCTCCCTCCCTTCCACTCTCTAAAAATCAATGGGAAAAAAATATCCTTGGGTGAGGATTCACAAGCAAACAGAAAAGAATGAAAAGAACACTGGATAAAATAGGGGAAACATAAATGCATGTTCAATTTTGAATATTTGTTTTACCCTGACACCAAAATATATGTATGTAAAGATTATAGAAAGGATTACGTTCATACTGCAGGGCACTGATAACTCAAGGAACTGATTCACATGCAATTATTACCCCCAAAGAGTTAGCAAGAAGGACAAATTTGAAGAAGGAAGATACAATGAGAGTAAAAAAAAAAAAATCTGCAAATATTTTAGCTGACTCTAAATTTCTTTTTTACCCAAGTGGCCACTAAGCCTTTTATTTAACTTACACTTGCTATGTTAGAACACCCTTCTCAAGAATTGGCAAACCTGATCTAAGATAAATCCAATACGGTCATCTCTGAAAGGAATGGGTTTACTGAGAGATGAGTAAACCCGTGAGAACTGGAGTCTGAGAGACTGCAAATATGGAGGGAGCCCGAGACCAGTGCGATGCGGGGTCAGCAGCCAGGCCTGCCGTGAACAGAAGTAACCATTATGTACTTGTCAGACTTTATGAGACAGTGTAGATATTAACAGCATGAGAAGCAGCCAGATCCAGCCTTTCATTCCTCTCCTCTCTGTAGCTGTGTCTAAAACCTGCGCCAATGACCATTGGGATTTGTAACACCCTTTGCCAGTCTCAGAGGCCAGACGGTCATTAAATTGGATATAAACAAGGCAGGAATGAAGAATGGTGAATGGACGGTCCGTACCTCCTATGAAACCATCTGGAGAAAACCCAGACTTCCCAGATGTAATCATGGACCTTCGTGTTCAAATCGGCATTGCCGCTCTGAAATAAATGGAGGTAAGCTCATTTTGGGTGAGGGTGGAGGAAAACATAAAAAATGTTTGCCACCGAGCAAATATGATACTTAGAGACATTGGAAGCCTTCTGGGCTCACACTAACTCAACATACATTCATGCATTTATCTTTCTCATTTTCTTCAGTGTATTCATAAAGTTGATCCTCAGATTAATTGGAACAACCTGTATGTCTTCCTTAAAAATAATTAAGTGAATCTTAATTTTATGTAAGAAAACTAAAGAAGTCTACCTAGAAATGACAATAGTTCCCATAAAGTTGTAAAATTCCTCTTCATATTAAGTCCTGTTGCACATAATGGGAGCAGAACTCCTCTGGGGCACATCTGCTCCCCGGAACCCTGTGACCTCCTCTCTCTGGAGGTGGACAAGCCCGAGGAGAGTTATTCAGATAACAGTGACCTGAAAGAGATTTCCAATCCAGCCACAGAGAAGACTCCAGCGTCGCCCCGTTTTTTGCTGTACATCATTAAAGCACTACACGCAGAGGCAAAACTCTCACACAGTTAACGAAGCTGAGACTTCAGAGACCCTCACTTGTGCGAACCACTTCCGCAGCAGAGAGAGGCCCCAGCAATTTCATATTAATTATTGTAAGTTATACATCTTAATAAGTCCCCCCCCAATTGTATGTTGCAAGCCGCACAAAGAATATATGAGTAATATATATATATATATATATATATATATATATATATATATATATCTCCTATTATCTCCTAACTAAATTTATGTCCAGGCAGGGTATACAATTATTTATTAATGCTCCTTCAAGTAATGTTATTTGAATATTGGCCTTGTATAAGGGACTAGGCTAAAACTTGTAAAGAGAAAAAAAAAATTCACAGAATTTGACTCTCAAAGAGTTTATATTCTAGTAGAAGAGAGAGGCAGAGATAAAAATGTAAAGAGTAGGAAGCTAAACTTATTGCACACAAGGTTCTCTGTAGCCAACACATATGGGTTTGCAGAAAATTAGACAGAGGCTTTCATGAAAAAATGGAGTAAGCCTTTGAAACACACATTGAACTTTTGAGTGTGCTGTGACTATATTTATGTGGTTGTTAGGTAGTCTTCTTTGGATAGTGCTGCCTAAATTTACTGGAGGTCTTTGGGGATATAGCATAATGGGCATAAAGACAGGAAACATTTGGAAAACTAACATCATTTAAACAAGAAAAAAAAGTTGTTATTTATACTTCAATGCCCCATTGTGTTTTGAAAGCATAATGACCCTTTTTAATCAGGCTGTGGGAAGTCATAAAATACCACAAAATTTAGCATTGCTTTATAGCTAAGGAGGACATGTTTTATGTCATCGCTAGGTATCTAGACTCTTTTTCTGGTATCTGAAGTCTCAGTTCATTCTAGTAAGTACATTTTTCTGCTAACTTATATTAAGTTCTAAAAAGTGAGTTAACAATAGAGCAACCTAAAAGTAGGTTTTCTAAATTTCCATGCAGTTTAATTTCACCAACATTTCATTAACTTCACTAATGTATCAGATCAGGATTTCATTCAAACACCATGTGAACTCTAAATCTCTTCTAAAATAACGTATGTGTGCTACCTACACAGTATGAGGGCCTCTGCCGACATCAAGAGCAAATTTAAATGAAAAGAAAATTAAAGTTGACAATTCTTTAAACCATGTATATAACCAAATTGACTTTAAAACAAATTGCTTATAATCACCTCAGTTATTTACAGAAAATATGGCATTAGTGAACCCCAACTATAGGAAGAGTATGTTTATCTCACTCATAACAAGCATATTCTCATAGCAGAGGTATAATCTCGGCTGATTATTCATTCAACAATGATAAATTCAATGCTTAAAATGTGCCAAGTAAATAGGCTAGGCTTTGTTCACAATAGACTGGAAATCCAGTGGAGATAGACACAGAAAAACAAACAAACAAAAATTATAGCAGAGCAAAGACAGTGCCATAAAGGAAGTAAGAACAAATTGCATTCACAGCACACCTGGAACCCATTGCCCTGCCTTAGGCTGCGAGGTGATCCACCAAGAGGAAGTGTTAATTTCTGTCTTTTAGGAAAAAGACTTGGCACCTGGAAGTAAAGAAGGACATAGGTTTTTCAGGCAGGGAAACAGATTGCAGAATGACATGAAGCCATGGCAAAACCTGCTTTCTCAGAGAATGGCAAATTCTGTGACTGGATTTGAGAAACGGCTTGGGCAGGTGCAGAGAGAAGGCAGAGAGGGGGAGCAGCCCACAGTCAGACTGCAGAGGGCAGGATTCATTCGTGTGGACAGCAGGATGTCTAGCGAGGGTTGAAGCTGGGAAATGACATAATCAGGTTAATTTTGTGAACAGGCAGCACTTTGGGTAATGTGGAAATGAAATGTAGGTGGTGAAAAGCGGAGAAAAGTGTGAGCAGATGAGAAGCATTTGAAATGGGCCTTGAAGTGGTGATATGTTTCGGACCTAAAGGCAGTGGAAATAGGACAGGAAAAAAGAGCAGATTTTAGGACAACAACAACGCTGAGGCAGATTCCTAGCACTTGATGACACACTGACCAAGACTTTGTGGACGAAAGGGGCCACATGTGAACCTGACAAGCTCAGGGGAGGCCTGCATGGCAGTCTTGCCAACTCAGAGACCTAAAGTAACCCCAAAGGATGGTCTGAAATTAAACTTGAACTAAAAGCAGTCATGATGAGTAGTCACCTCCTAAACTGGTATCTTCACTGACAAGGTCAACCTTTACCTTTAACTGAGCCTATCTGTCTTTTTGCACCTATGATAACATATCCTTGAAATGTCTGGGTAACTTGTAACTTCCCTTTTTCCCGACCCCTTGGGGCACAACCTAACATCTGGGCGCCAGGACAGATACCACAGATTCCTTCATTGTTATGTTAATTGTTCCTACAACCACCTGAGTATGTGTCTATCATTTTGCTTTTTATCCAATCCCAGGGGTTTCCCCACTTTGCTTTCTCTCGCCTCTCCGGTCTATCACCAATGGATTTCATGTAACCCACCTACGTCCCTTCCTTTGATTGCAATGTATAAATACAGATGTAACCCGGCGTTCTCAGGGGCATTATCTCAATCCATTGAGATTCTGATTCCCGACAATGTTGACAGTTTGGCTCAAATAAACTCACAAAAATTCTTTACAGCTTTGAATGTTTTTATTTTAACAGCATGAAAGTTGTGGAAAGAGTCTTTTAACGTAAAACCACTTGCTTGAAAGATTGGGGAATTCTCCTAACTGAGATGCAGAGTGTGAGAAGAGTACCAGGTAGAAAGAAAATCTCCATTTTGGACACATTGATATGAACTTCCTTTAAATAGAAATTTTTTCTGCAAACAGATGAACTAATACCATGACCTCTAGTTGCTAATGATATTCCCTCAAATCCATCTTCTGCATTGCCGTCAAGCTGGCTACAAAAAATCAATTATGACTATATTATTCATTTTACTTAAATCTTTTACTGGCTCCATGGTACATAGAGAAAAAGGGTTTCTGGTTCTCTTTTGGACTCCACAATGCGGACCTGTGGCAAGCCAGCACGGCCATGGCATACCCAGCCCCAGGGCGCCTTATGTGCTGCGCCAGCTCAGCCAGGTTCAGTGAGAGGGGGCGGTGAAGGATGGAGAAAAGACAGATGAGAGAAGAAAGCCGGGTCTGGGTGGGATGCTGCCCTCTCTGATGGAGAGAGACAGTGCCACGGACTACAAGCCCTGCCTTTATTTTATAGCCAGATTCCACGAGGCAAAGTAAGGGCGTGGTCAAGATGTTTACAGCATTCTCATGGGTTTTGATCCTACTCAATTACATGCACCTGAACTCTATCAAACCCACATCACTCAGGCATGTGGGGCCACGTGTTCGGACCATAGGTTCAAGCTTATGACTACAGCTGTTGGCTATAATTGTGCTGGGAGGGCTCTGCTCTCCAAGCTGGGACTTGCACGTGGCCATGAGAGGACTGTGCCTTCTCATTAGTCCAAGGCTTGAACCTGTCCAAACACTGTAGCTGTTCTCCACACGGACCCTCCTGCCTCTCTTGCTGTACTCCTTTTTGAGAACATTGGCTTCAGGTAAATTGATTTATTACTATTTCTCTTCCCCCAAGTAGGCAAGGTTCCGATAATACTCCATTAGCTTATGCTCTGGTACAACAGTTTCTCTTAAGAGAAAGTCTTATTAAGAATAGAATGCCATGACTTATTTGAAAATGTTTTCTTGTCACCTTTTTTGCTGGAAGGGATCTTTTTCTCAAATAATTACTGTGAGAACCTGGTCAAGTTCCTGGAGTTAAAATTCACAAAACTTTGGCCACCACTACCACCCCACCCCACCCCACCACCACCTCACCCCGTTGCCCTGCATGACTGGGTCACCCTGGAGTTTGTAACTCCCAGACTCCACACTGAGCCCCTTGCAATTGGTCCATTACAGTTGAGATCTGGCTCCTGTGGAGATTTCTCCTGGGCTTGGGGACAGTGATTGTCCTTTTAACCTCATTTATCTGATGAATCTACAAGGAGCTGTTGCTTTTTCCCTTTGTTCGGCTTTTTATTTGTTGTTAGGATTGAGTAGTGACTTTCAAGCTCCTTCCATGACAATTGGAGAAGCGAGAAGTTTGTGGTATTTTTAGTTTAAACTTTGATTCCCTTCAGGATCTAGTCCTACGCTTATTTGTTTTTAAACTGTCACTAAAGTAAGGCTTTAAATGGCATAAGGAATGTTCCTCTTATGAAAAAATGAATATGGATACACAATTCCAGGGCTGTGTTTAATTGAGAACACTGCGCTAATTGGCTGGGCACAGGCCACATGCTTACCTGTGAGCCAGAGAATGTAGTTCTCTGGCCAGCGTGGCCATATGCCCAGTTCTATCGTGGACACAGAGAAAATAGGGCTATAGAATCAACAACTCCATCAGGTGAGCAGAATAATCTTAAAATGCCATCACTGCATTTACAATGTACAAATTCGTGAAAGGCTCATTACCAGGGTAAACATCCGACAGATCCTTTGATTGAAAAAATATAGGCAATGTTTTCTTCTCATCAACAATATAGATATAGAAACTGAATAATAAATGTTTAAAAAAAAAGCTTGAGATTTAGGAAGAATCTGTTACTTTGTTTTTATTTTACTCTAGGATCTTAAATTAGCAGCTTACATTTTCACAGAAAGCTGTTCAGTTTTTCCCAGTCCTAAGGACATCTAAGAATGGAAATGGAATATGGAAGAACAGACTTAAAGGAACAGATTAGGATACTGAAGTGCTCATTGTAAGCACATGCACCCATACATTACTCTATTGTCCTTCGAGGCCTTCTGCCCATCCACCTTCGCCTTCCCTCTGGGGTCACTATTGTGGACATCCTCATTCAACTGGCAACAGCTGCTCTGCGCACGTGTGCTCATTCCATATCTTAGGGGTCAGGAAGGCTTGGTCTTTTAAACTCAAGGAATAATTATTATTTTAAGCAGCTCTTCTTTTTTCAATGAGATCCTTTTGGGGTCAGTCTGGCTTCTAGCCTTTATGTGGATGAGAACAACAGTGAGTGTATGGGTGCTGAAATTCTGTAAGCTGCTGAGAGATTGTAGATCCCATGTCTCCCCTCTTCCCTCCCTCTTTCCACCTTTCCACATAGAGCTCTTTCTTCCCACGCTAACTTGAGTGCATAGCAGTAAGATACTATGTATGATATTGAAACCGCCTCTAAAGTGGCCTAATTTTTATTCCACATGAGCTGGAAAATATGACTTTTGAAAAAGTAAACTATGCCTTTCAAGTAGCACTGATCCAATTTCCTAAAGCTTATTTATTTTTAAAGAATATTTATATTCTTAACATATAATTCCGCATTGTCAAGATATTTGGCTGAGTTTATGGAAATTCTGAAGATTTTTTATGACTTGTCCAGTTTTTATCAATAATAGGTATATTATTTAAGATTTACATATATGAAAATATAACTAGTGAAAAAGCAGATAAGCACAATAGCTCAAGATTATTTCTCCATTAAAAATCTTAGTTTCAGAGAAAAACATATTTTAACTCTTTTTAGCAGTAGTAATTATTCCTGGTAAACAAATATTATGTGATTAAATATTTTAAATTATTTTTTATTTTGTTAATCCTTCCCATTGATTTTTAGAGAGAGTGGAAGGCAAGGAGGGGGGAGAAAGAGACAAAGAGAAACATCGATGTGAAAGAGACACATCAATCGGCTACCTCCTACACACACCCTGACCCAGGCTGGGACCAGGCCTGCAACCTTAAGTACATACCTTAGACTGGGAATTGAACTCGGACCCTTCAGTCCATGAGGCAATACTTGAGCCACTGAGCAAAACTGGACAGGGCATAAGTATTTTAAATTCTTTACACACATGGTGTGTTCAGTATTATAAAGTTTTTGCTATGTCCTTTATGCCAGCTTAACTGAGGGACCTTTCCTAATTAGCTGTGAATTCTCTGAAATCGCTGTACCGTATATACTAGGTTTTCTAAAATTGTGAGACTATCACTAGTTAGTGGAAGAGATGGCAGGGAGAGAGAAGGGAAAAAGATGTTCTACCCCTTCTTAGGATATGCCAAAACTAATTGAAAAAATCTTTTTTTTCAACCAGTTTCATAATTCTGATTTGAAGTTCCCATACCTTAAGAGTCACTATCTGAAGGAGCCACTTTAATGCTGAAAATTATATTTCAGTCCTCAAGTTGTTGAGATGGCTAAAAATTGAGAACTACCCATAAAATTAGGAAAAAGCATTAAATCAAACTTATCTGTTGAACTATTAATAAATAAAATATTCAGATAAGTTTTTTCTGTATTCATTACACATTTTCTTGTGGTATACAGTAGTTTTTGTCAAACTTGGTATTCATCTTAAATCATGCCCATGGATATTTTCAAACAATATTTAGTAGTGAATTATCTTTGTTCAAATTTTCAAATTTGAAACATTTTAAATCATCTTCTCAACAGAGTATACCATCCTCATATTATAGAATGACCTGTTTGCTCAAAATCAGTCTTCACTGTAGACTGTGTACTTCAGGAGTCAGGATTGTGTGTGTTTTGTGCTCATCTTCAGCACAGTGCTTGGTACATTATAAGCACTCAATGAAATTTTCAAATGAAAGATGTTTATTTGGTGAAAGAGAGATCTTGACTATTTTGCAGTATGTGTGTGTGTGTGTGTGTGTGTGTGTGTGCGCGCACTTACATTACAAAAGTATCACTTATTATGCAAAAATCCTGGGAACTTTCCCAAGAGAACTCCTTAACCTAACTATATATTATAAAAACAAAACCAAGAGGTACCTAGCTAATGGGAATAGTATGAAGATAATACCCAAAGACCTTATAACACTGATAAGAAATAAAATGCATATAAAACATCTTTAAACTATATATTAGGTCACTAAGCTGGTAAGAGAATAAACCTATTCTTCAGAAGTACTTACTACTAGATTGTAGAAACATATTATTTTTCTTAAATTTAAGTTGTTTTTATACAAAACTAAACAGTAAAGTAATAATACTTACCTGATAGAGTTAACCTGTCAATACTTTAAAATAGTCAAAGGTCATTCTTTCTTAAAAGTGTCAGATTCTATGAAACGGTTTCATTGAACATTATCAGGTGTGTTATCACAAACTATTTTTCAGGGCAGGTGACCAGAAGCCTACTGTTAAGTCAAGGCCTCCCTGTTTCTGTCATCAGAGTGGCAGTAAACATGCAATGCAAAATTACAGTTGTGTAAACATGCTTGAGATTAATGGCTCACACACTGTTTTCCTTTCACTGGCCCCTTTCAAGGTCAAATGGCCCTGTAGACCACCTACTCTCAATCTCACCACCCAGGACACAGAGTTCTAAGGACTTCCTTGGGTTTCCCAACAGTCTCTGTCACCATTTGATTTTTCTCATTTAATGTGACAGGGAAAAGAATAGAGGAACTAATTAACATAAAGAAGGAAAGGAAAGCCCTGGCATCCTCCTATATGTTCTTCTGCAAGGCATTGATTATATACCTAACTAGTGTGATGCCTCAAATCTAGGTCTAACTCAGTGGTAGGTGAGACCTTAGAAAGAAACACCAACACTGATTATACCGCTTCTCCAAATGCCATTTAATTCTTCTTTGAAAATCAATAAAATTGATTCACTCCCAAAAAAAATGCTACAACAGTAATTGACATCTCTGATTGGATTTGAGATTTCTCAGCCACTTAGCACTTTGACAAGAGCACAGTTAAGTGTAACCCTACACTTTCAACCTCACTACTTGCCTCATCTTTAGTGCTGTTTACTGAAAAGCTAATGGAATCTTTGAGCTGAAAATGGTTGGTTCTTTAATTATATCCTTTATTTCCTAGATTTATTCTCTTCCCTTAAAATCTGTCTTCCTTTTTTATAAAGGAATATGACTTACCTTTTGCCTTAATTTGTATCTCTGACACTAAAGTTAAAACACACAGTGGAACTATTTTACTTAAAGAACATGCAGTTGAAAGTTAAGTAAACATACATTTATTAGCACACTGTATTAATTTAATAATTGGAAAGATTACCTTTCATTAGCCTATCAACTTTTGTCCAAGCTTTCTGTACTGTTGTCATATTTGACCTGGCATTTTATTTAGAACACACATATCTGTTCTTTATGGAAAGTATTTTAAAATACTATTTTTATACCAATTAGGTAATCTTACTAAGCAAGTTTTAAATTAATGTTTCCAAAATGCATTTTCCCTTAAAGGTGGAAAATCAGTAGCGATTTAGATTATTTTGCAAAGCTCTGTCAGTCCTCCAAAGGGTTCTCTGCAAAGGCAGCCAACTGAAGCTGCCAGTGGGCGCATCCACACGGAAAAAAGATGTTGAAAGAAAAAAAATCATAAAACAAAAATATCCCTAGACCAAAAGATGTTTCCTGTTTCTGATCTTAGATGTGTTGCAGTTTTACAGATCACTTTCTTCTGCCTGGTATTTTTCCAGGTTATATCTTGCAAAAGAAAAGAGTCAGACTCTATCCACAAATATCCAATAGTTACAGTGCTGGTCTTTTCAGTACATGTACAAGTAGTAAGCAACTTTTGTTTTCTACCACAGAGAAAAGGTGGCTTTTGGAGAATTCTGGCAGCAAAGTGGTTCACAAAATCCTAGATGAAAATTAGAGGCAAAAAGTATTTTAAAAGAGAAGCAGTCCAAACCTCCAATTTGGGGTGTCACAGGCTTCTTTCTATTCCCTCTGTAGAGGAATCTGACAAGCCTCCCCTGAGAGACATAACTAGGCAGGAAAATGGATGTTACACAAAGAAAAATGAAGTCAATTGGAAGCAGAATAGAGAGAGTGACGCAAGCCAAGCCAGGCCATTAAGTTATGAAAGAAACAAAGAATATTAAGATAATTACAGGGTGGAGCAAAGTTAGGTTTGCAGTTGTGAGTACACAAAACAGAGTTTATCTTGTATTATTATTTATTAATGATTGTCTTATTTTCCATAGGGACAACTACAGACCTACTTTTGTCCCACCCTATGTGTGCAATATTGAACATCAAAATGAAAAAACGGATTTAATAATGCAATGTTGGAAATTAATTTTTATAGTATTCAGTATTTCATTTCATGAAAGAAAAAACATCAGCAAGTATTTAAGGGATTATTCAGAAAAAATCTAATTGTTAGTTTTATCCCATAATAAAGGAAGCTCAGAAATGAGTTTAATGAGAAGAGGTGTCATAGTCATGCTTTGGATCTCCTTTCTATACATATTCTTTGCTAGTAAATATGTAGATTATTATAGCTGTGAAAATTTATTTCAATAGATGTATGCATGATAACTCTCTATGTTAGCTACATGAGTTAATATGGGGACATACCAATGTAGAATATCACATTTAAAATTATGTATTTTATCTAAGAGGAGAAAAAAAATACATGTAATAATTTTGAGGGTAGGGGCAGCCCACACTAAGCACAATTTGAAATTAAATTTAATCATCTGTGTAAGTTATTTTAATTAAATAAATAATTCTATCACTTTTCCACAATTAACATGACTCATGCCCGTAACGGAAAAATAGACTACATGAGAAACAGTTAAAAACTTCAAAAATCACTACCCAAATAAAATAACCCATAAAAACATGACATTTTTCTAGTCATGTCTTTATACAGTTAAAAATTGTTCTTGTTTTGGCTCTGTTGTTCCATTATTCTGTTTTATCTACTGGTAAATCACTTATAACTAGTCTTTTCCTTTTTGCTAAAACTTTTATCATAAGCATTTTACATATTAGTATGAATGAACCTAAAGGCACTTTTAGTGGTAATATAATCATGCAAATATAGCACATTATACTTATTCTCCAGTTAATAAATATGCTTTTGCTTCTTAATATTTGCATAAAATTTATTTGGTATAAGACTCTGTGATCAGCTTAAAATAGACTGTTATATCTATAGGGTATTTTATGTAAGCCTCCTGGTAATCACAAAGAAAAAATTTCTAGTAGATGCACAAAAGAGAAAGAGAAAGTTATCAAACCATACAAGTAAAAAAAAAAAATCCTCAAATGCTATTTTGAGGAGAAACAATAAGAACAGAAACAGGCAAACCTGTTAGGCTGCTAATTGCAGTGGTTCAGGAGGTAAATTGTGGTGGCTTGGGCTAAGTTCACAGCAGTGAAGGGTTGAGAAATGGTCATTTATGGGAGAAACTAGAGGACCTGTGCATGAATTCGTGCATGGGTGGGGCCCCTCTGGGTGGCCTGCGAGGATTGGGCCAAAACCCGCAGTTCAATGCTGCCTGCAGCTCCTACCTGTCACTCCTGCTCATCCTGGCCCCACTGTGCCTGCCGTGGGCTCGCACCCAATCAGTCCTGTTCAGGAGAGGTTCGAGCTGCGGCAGCAGTACGCGCCAGCCATGAACCCTGCGTCTGGTGCCCTACCGAGGGGAGTGGCCTGTGGTATCAGGCTGAAACTGGCTTTCTGACATCCCATGAGGGGTCCTGGATTGAGAGAGGGCACAAGCCAGGCCAAGGGACCCCACCGGTGCATGATTAGGCCGGGGAGGGGCCACGGAAGGGCTCCAGGGCATGTCTGGCCCCATCTTGCCCAGGAGGTTGGCCGGCCAGGGAGGGATCATGGAAGGGCTCCAGGGCATGTCCGGCCTTTTGTGCTCAGTCCCGATTGGCCAGATCCCAGCAGCAAGCTAACCTACTGGTCAGAGTGTCTGCCCCTTGGTGGTCAGTGCACATCATAGCGAGCAGTTGAGCAGCCTTAGCGTATCATTAGCATATTACGCTTTGATTGTTTGACCAGTCACAAGATGACTGAACACTTAGCATATTAGGCTTTTATTATATAGGACATTGCTGGTAGGGTCAATCACTTTTGTTGATGGATTAGACCAGGAGTGGGCAAACTTTTTGACTCGAGGGCCACAATGGATTCTTAAACTGGACCGGAGGGCTGGAACAAAAGCATGGATGAAGTGTTTGTGTGAACTAATATAAATTCAAAGTAAACATCATTACATGAAAGGGTACGGTCTTTTTTATTTTTAGTTTTATTCATTTCAAACAGGCCGGATCCGGCCCGCGGGCCATAGTTTGCCCACGGCTGGATTAGACAATGATGTGAGAGAAGGAAAGAAGTCATAAATGATACCAGGGTTTAAGCCCATGGAAAGGAGAGGCCATCCTCTAAGATGTAGACTCTGTGAAAAGCTAAATTTTCCAGGGATGGATGGGTCAGATTGGCGGTGGAGGGACAAGGTCCGAGTTCAGTTCTAAAAACTGATGAATTAGACATCCAACAGAAGATTTAAAGTAAGGGTTTGGATATGGGAATCTAAATTTCAGGAAACTTGTGGACTGGACATATAAATGTGAGAGCTATTGAAATATAAATGGATTTTAAAACTGAGATCATCAAAGAAATGAGAATAGATAGGGAAACGTCCTAAAGGGTGTGCTCTGGGGTCACTCCAGTATTAAGTATTTGGGTGGGAAAAAGAAGACCAGGTAGAGGCAAGGCCACTGGATAAAATGGCTGTGACTGTCACTTGAGAGATAGGGAGAACCATCAACAACTCTCTGCAGGGATATTACTGAAGCAGAACAGAGAAATGATGTTTGTGAGCAAATTGTTGTGAAGAGTACTTTTAAGTTTATTTCTTTCAAGATTATGAAAACATGTTTGTATGGATATGAGAATGATTGACTGGAGGAAAAGTCCATGCTTAGGAGTGAAGGTGGAGAAGTAATGGAGCCTTGCAATAGAGTAGAATAGCGCAGATTGCGGCAGGTCCACAGTGCAGGGCTGGCTTTCAATAGGAGCGTGGAGAATTCACCTGTTAATTTAGGGTAAAAGGGCTGAGAATATGCCAATAGAAAGTAGATGTGTTGGTAGGAGCTTGCGGAAGTTCATTTCTGGTTGCTTTTATTTTCTCACTAAAATATTCAGCAAGGCCATCAGCTAAAAGTAAACACAGTGAAAGAGTTGTTTTGGGTTTGAGACTATGGCCACACTTTAAATTAGTACAATCCACCTGACTGAGAGATTTTATCCAGGTTAGTTTCTTCTGCCCACATTATTTATAATTTCACAAACTAATGATAAGCAATTTCTTTTCAAAATTTTTTTCAAAATAAAGTTTTAAAATGGAAGTCCTTCATCTACTTTCTCATTCACTTGGTTCTTTCAGCTGATTTTAAAATGTTTACAGCTAGTAAGTATATATCTACTAGAGGTCCGGTGCATGAAATTCGTACATGGGTAGGGTCCCTAGGCCTGGCTGGCGATCAGGGCCGATCAGGGCCTTCCTTCCCCCAGCTGCTGGCTTCTGGCTGCCGGCCCAGGCCTTCCTTTGTTCAGCACCGCCCCCTGGTGGTCAGCACACATCATAGCGAGTGGTCAAACTCCTGGTTGATCAAACTCCCGAGGGGACAACTTGCATATTAGCCTTTTATTATTATAAAAGGCTAATATGCTAAGTGTCCAGTCATCCAGTCATCTGTTCAACCAAAGTGTAATATGCTAATGATATGCTAAGGCCGCTCAACCACTCACTATGATGTGCACTGACCACCAGGGGGCAGATAGTCAACTGGTTGACCAGTTGCTACGACATACACTGACCACCAGTGGGTAGATGCTTCAACAAGTAGGTTAGCTTGCTGCTGGGGTCCGGCCAATCAGGACTGACCAAGATGGACAGGACATGCCCTGAGCCCTCCTGCGGTCCCTCCTCAGCTGGCCAACCTCCCACATCCCTTCCCGGCCCCAATTGTGCATCAGTGGGGTCCCTCAGCCTTGCCTGTGCCCTCTTGCAATCCGGTACCCCTTAGGGTATGTTGGAGAGCTGGTTTCATCCGTATCCTGCAGGCCAGGTTGAGAGAACCCACAGATGCATGAAACCGTGCACCAGGCTGAGAGAGAGAGAGGGAGAGAGTTGAACAATCAGAATAGCATTGTGTTCCTACAAATTTTTCAAGAAAAAGTAGGAGTTTGGGAAATTGCCAGAAAATATTCAAAAAGGGAATTCCACACTCGACAAGTATCTATCCACTAATTTACTCTTTAATTCAATGTTTCTGTGTGTATGTATGGGACAGGAATATGTCATAAGTATATGGCATTCATATGCAATTGAATGTATTCATTGATATAAAATTTTAATCTAATTATTTGTATATTTTGCTATGCAGAATCATTCTAGAGCTCAATGAATTCTTACTGAGACTGGAAATACAGGGACCTCTGGAGTGGAAGTATTTTCCTAGTGGAATATAAGACCAAGGTGGGCTTTGCTTTATTCTTATAAGAATCTAATTGCCACAAATTGAATCAAGGAAAACTCCTTCAAAGCTTATGATATTAAATAAGGACTAAACTTATGAAGAAACAAGAGATCTTTTGGTATTCATTTGTTGACTAGCTCTTAACATTCACAAAAATTAAATTTAGGACTTCTAATTTTCCTCCTTTAACTTTAAAATACTGAGATAGTTTGAGAAAAATATGGTCACAACTTACATTTCATGCCAAGTGTTAATATTTATTTTATCCAAGGGAGAATTTTTAGCCAATATTTAAAGAGCACATATGGTTCTTTTCTGTGGAAAATATTTAATATCTTTTTTAGAAATTTGAAAATAATAATAAGAGAAGTAATCTATCAATTGTATATTTCCATGTGCTCAGGCAGAAATAAAGCACAAATAGTTTTATTTACTTAAATTTTATCCAGTAGTTTTAAAACTCCATACTTCATTTAATTTTGGCATTATTTGTTTTACCATTTCTGATTCATCAATTTTCTTGGTTGTTTTACTTTCCTTACATCATTTCTCTATTCAGAAAAAAGTAATGATAATATTATTTTAAGTTGAAGAGAAGCTAAGTTATAGCCACTATTTTAAAAAATATTTAAAGTATGAAATATGTAAAATGCAGTTACTTATTATGAATAGTTAGGTTGTAGATAGTGTATATATTATTATAAAACCAAATATTTCAAGTTATCAAAGTTAAAATTTAATAAAATACAATTTAGAAGTATAAGGCATTCTGAAACATTTTTTGCCATTTATAACTTTATGTGTATGTAAATATTTTTTAAATTCTTTATTATTTACTATTTTTAAATGTGTTGGGGTGATAATGGTTAATAAGATTATATAGGTTCAAGTGTATAATTGTATGATACATTATTTGTATATTTCATTGTGTGCCCACCACCCAAAGTCAAATCTTCTTCCATCACCAATCATTTGATCCCCTTTACCCTTTACTATCCTCACTCCCCTTTTTCCTGGTAACCACCATACTGTTGTCTATGTCTATAAGTTTTCTTGTTCTTGTTTGTTCATCTGTTGCATTCAGTTTTATGTCCCACATATGAGTGAAATCATATGGTTCTTGACTTTTTCTGACTTATTTTGCTTGATATTCTCAAGATCCATCCATGTTGTCCAATGGCAGTATTTCATCTTTGCTTATGGCTGAGTAGTATTACATAACTTTTCATTTTTAAAGTTAATACTTTTCATCTCCAGATGTACTGCCTGTGAGGACCTTATTAGTATTGTAATTTTTATCTCAGTTTTACGTCATCAAGTTTTATAGATAACAATGGAAGAAATATAATTCAACTCAGAAAGACAAGACCTATCTAAAAGGATTAAATAGATAAGATTAGATTAGATGTGTTAGTGAAAAAATTTACATATAGGGAAATGAAAAAAATACATAATGGGAACATCTTAAAAGAAGTATATAATATGCCTGAGAAAAATATGAAATAGTTATGACTTTCCCAATGTTCTCTGGATAAGAGAGTTCTCATGTATTTAGGAAACTTACCTCTTTTATTTGAATGGTAACATAATGAAATATTTTAGGCTCTAATGCTTGTTTCTTTGTAATAAATGAGGATTTCTACTTATTAAGGCAGTGCATTAGTTCAGGAGGCTAAGACCAACAGTAGTTAGCATAATAATGTGATATTCAGCAGGGCTGAAAATCAACATAATATTGCCCTGCTGTTGGTCAAATGGCTCAAGGCAATCCCCCTAACCTGATAATCCTTTTATCAAACTTTACCTTTGATATGCCTGTATGCATTCCTAAAGGGCAAATGTGTATTAAAGTGAATAAAAGCAAATGTGACCCAGAAGTCAGGGAGCTTCTCCACTAGAGGGAAGTTTTCACCTGGCTCCCCCATGCTTATAAATTCATATTTCTTGTCTAGTGTATTCATTTGTGCATGGTCCTTCTTCAGATCCTGAACCCTAGCTGCAAATGGATGCGGCGTTCACATCTGATGTCCGAAATGCAAGAGGGTTTTTGAATTTAAGGGAAGTAAATTGTAAATGAATTTTAAACATATGTACTTAGGGGGAAAGTTAATAGTAAGGATTAATGGCAAAAGTAGTTTAAGAATAAATGAGGTACTCAGTTGCACACAACACATTGAACAATTACCTCAGCAAGACAGTGCTCATTCTACATTCTCTTTACCATGCTCTGGACACTTCCCTTGATCACACCTTTCTGCATAAAATCGCTGGTACAAATGCTGGAATCCATGCAGATAGCCTAAAATGGATGCAAAAGGGGGTGGGGGGGAGAGAAAGAGAGATAGAGAAAGCTCATACATTATTTATATTAATAAATGTAGGTTGGTGACTAATTTGATCACCATGCAAATATATATTTCATTTTTGTTTTAATAATTTTATTTAAAATATTATAAAATCTTATTTTAAATTCTATTTCTTTTCCTAAGCAATTTAAGGACCATCATTTTTCCCTTACTATTATAAAAAAAAACTTTAAGGAAAGATCATGTTCATAGTGTATCTAAATATGTGCTATTCTTTTATGAAGAATAATACATTAACTGAGAGAAACAAATAAAAACAGAAAATGTCTTGAACAAGGTCATGTAACCTGTTTTGAGGATTATATTCCTAGACATTTTGAGATATAAAAAAAATAGAAAATATACCAAGTTTAGTGTCTATAATAGAAATCATATTTGAGGCAAAAAAAAAAAAAAAAGCTAAAGGTCTGTTGTCATTTGCATTTTCACAACACAACCTTCTCCCTCATCAGCCCCAGGCATCTATGTACTTCAAAGAAATTAAAACTGCTAGGGTAGGAGTGCAAAAGGAAAATTTTTTAAAAAATCAATATTTAGGTTTGATACTACAATATAGATTTTCAAGAAGATATTAAGCTTAAAAGCCAAGCATTGCTGAAGAAGAAATTAGTTTTAAAATTTTTTACCTCCCACTTTTAACCAATCAAAATCCAACCTCTGAACTAGACAAGAGAGAGAGAAGTCCTAGGTTGACCACAAGTAATAGGCAGACACTTTGATTCCTGGGCATTATAATAAAAGTACCAGGCAGGGAGCTGTTAGATGTATGTCCTAATCTCTCCTCTCTGGGTTTGGCCTTGAAGAGTAAATGAACCAATCAGATTAATAAGGAAGCTCTGCCCAGTCCTCCATTTGGGTCACTTGGAAAGGACCGCTGTGCAGAGGACCTTGTGTCTCCATGAGGTGGAGTGTTATGGTTATGGAATGGAGAAAAGGACCATAGGTAAACAGAGATCATCTCCCAAGCTTCTCTGAGTTCCCATGTGGCAAGAGACTGCTTTGGGGGAGCAGAGAGACAGAACCCAGGATCCAGATGGGAGAAGTGTCAACGTCTGCACCACAGCAAGGGCTGAGTAAGCAGAGAGCTGTTGATTGAACAGAGAAGAATTGCATTTTGTGTTCATCAGCTCCAGATGTCAGCAACAAATGCCAGCAGAAGATCCTGAGAAAGGACAAGGCCAACATCTGCAGCAGACACAGAACACCCACTCGGCAGTGGTCTGAAAGCCAGAGAGCATCTGATGGGTCCAGACACTCTTCCCTTTTCCTTGTATGGTCATAGAAGTCCCAAACTGGCTCTATCCCCACATTCAACCTACCACCACTCGAGACTGTCAAGTGTGTAGGGACAGTGGAAATAACAGAGTCAAGTAGTCATTTTCAAAAGACAGTAATTTTCTTTATGAACTATTAAAATTATTGGATTTTATTAGGTTTTAAAACAAATTGAACAAAATGTAGCTTTTTATTTCCAACTAATCATAAGGGAAGCCAGATTGTTATAGCCAAAATGAAGCAAAGAAACTATTTTTTTTCTTGTTTTCCTATTTATAATGTGAGCCACACTAAAATCTCTGTGACACAAATACCAAGTGAGCATTTAGAAAGTATTGATTTTGCAAAGGTTAAAGATTAGTAATACTGTAGGGGAACTATAATGGGGAACTAGAAAGTAACACTGATCGATTTCCCTGGCTAGAATGAACACTGTTTCAAGCATTTCACACTATTCAATAACCCAGTAATTTTACAACTGAAGCCATGAAAGTTTAAGCGGTATACTGGTCTCAAACTTTAAAATGTTGCCTTTAACATGAACTGTTATTTTAGAAAATTATGTGGTACCTATCAGTAACTTTATTTATATTCATATTTTTATTTAGGTAGTTGTACCAGTGTAATTCAAGATGTGAGGTTTAGTTATTTATGGTATCCTCTTCTGTTATGATTGGAGTCAAATATGTCTACTTGTTATTTAATTCAAAATAAATAGATGAGCAAAGGTATGAGAAACTGAGATTTTAGTCATTTAGAAAAAAAGGGCTGTAATTATTTTAAACCAAAAAAATTATAAAACTAACTTCCATAAAATTATATAAAAGCAAAAAATACACTTATCTCTTCTAAAGTGTTAGAAGATAGCTATAGCAGAAGCTAGAGGGATGGACTGAATATTTGGAAGCTCTTTAATTCCCTATGATATTAGGAAAATAATACATAAGCACACCAAATTTGCAATAGTATAATTTTAATATAGACTTATGATAGAAAGGAAACAATGCCTATTGACTTTTACCTGTCGTGATAGAAGATTCAAGACCTCTAACAGCTCTTGAGATACTATTCACTCATTGCATCCTATCTCATCACTAAAAGATTTCTTAAGAGGCCATGCCAGTACATCTGAAAGTTACTATGTTGGGGGCCCCTATTTCATAGTACAATTCATTTGCTATATTCTCATAATCTAAAATGTACATATGTGTGCACACACGTACACACATATACCTTTACAATAGTAGTTACCCAGTAAAAGTGGTTTATAGCAAACACAAATTATTCTGGTTAAGTATTTAACAAATATATGGAAGTAGAAGTATCCAGGCAAATTTTAAACTGGCCACAAGAATTTATAGTACTCTGGGCATAGACTGATGATTTTTCTAGGAAAACTGAATAACTTCAGTTAAAAGACTATCTCCTGTAGATTTGCTACTAGTTTTCATTGTAATTTATTGTATATATAGTCTAATGTTGTTGATTCTTTAGAGATATGGAAAAGTAAAGTACAAACTGAATTATTATCTATGTATATAAAAGGCTAATATGCTAAGTGTCCGACCATCTGATCGGTCGCTATGACGCACACTGACCAATAGGGTGCAGACGCTCAATGCAGGAGCTGCTGAGCTGCAGTGACTTGGCAGCAGCAGTTCTCAGGTGACGCACCCCAAAACCAGAGAGGAGGGAGCCCAATTCCTCGTGGGACCATGCGATT